>NC_058102.1:111029848-111332878 GCF_020171115.1 Neogale vison | reverse complement strand
CATGGAGGCCAGGCTGCTAAGGAGACACGAGAGGAAGACTAGGGCAGGCACGCGTGCTCCACTCTGAGGGAGGAGTCTGGGCAGAAGGCAGGCCTGTCCTGTGTCTCTGGTCCCAAGGGGACAGCGTCTCCTTGAACACCTGTGCCTAGGGCAGACTTGGGCTTGCCACCAGGCCCCATAGCCGCAACTCGCAGCAACAGCTCCCTGGAGGACCGGGCATTCCGATGCCGTCTTCCTCCAAGATGTGACAACGTTGGTGGTGGCAGGGCGTGTGCCGGGGAAGGAATGGGGACAGTGTGCAGGGTTCATGTCCACTCCCTCTCCTGTGGGGAAGGCACTGGCCTAGTCCCCGATTCCGCCTGAGCGTCAGTAGAAAAGGCCTAGCCTGCCTATGCCAGGACATGGAAGTGAGCATAGAGTGCCATCCTAAGCCACGCACGCTGCTGTTGCTTTGTGACTGGGCCTGCTTAGTTCGGCTTAGCAGGGTGAACGCGGGGCGCGAACAGGGAGCCCGGGAAAGCGAGGCCCAATAGGCACTAGCTCTCCCGCAGCTCTTCATCTTTGAAGTGACAGAGCGAACGCCCAAAGCCTTGCTGTGAAGCAGCAGCGAAGGGCAGTTCGTGCCAGCTGAAAACCTCTACAAACGTGTAGCAGTAGTTGCTAAATCAGAGTCGGATCTGTAGGCTGCTGTGGCTGCCTGCCTTAGCCTACTCTTCCCAGGACAGAGGGAGAGCCCCGCATAGAGCGAAAGCCTCTTTGCCCGGGCATCCCTTCTGGGAAGGCCCAGCTTTCTTTGGGAAATCAAAGTCAGGTCTGAGGGACGCTGCTGCTGCTTGCTTGAGCTGGTCTCCCCTGCACGTTGTAATAAACCCGCATGGAGCGAAATCCTCTATGCGCAGGCATCCTCTCTGGGAAAGCATAGCATTTGTTGGGAAATCAGAATCGGGTTTGTGGGAAGCTGCTGCTTCTTGCCGGAGCTAGTCTGCTCAGGACAGTGGAAGATACCCGCATGGAGCGAAATTCTCTTTCACCTAGCATCCCCTCTGCCTGAGAGAGAAGCGTGGTTGCACCTCTGGAAAGGACCTTAAGGAAAGGGACACGTCTGTCACCGTGTTCCCCAAAGGCAAGTATGAGGAAGGTGCAGAACGCTGCAACGGGCGAATAGAACGAGCCGTTGGCTTTATGTCAGAAAACGGTGCGAAGCAGGAGAGAAGGCACTGGCAGGTTCAGCGGGACGGTTGCAAGACAAGTGTCACCAGTTCCCTGTCAGAGCCATGGAGGCCAGGCTGCTAAGGAGACACGAGAGGAAGACTAGGGCAGGCACGCGTGCTCCACTCTAAGGGAGGAGTCTGGGCAGAAGGCAGGCCTGTCCTGTGTCTCTGGTCCCAAGGGGACAGCGTCTCCTTGAACACCTGTGCCTAGGGCAGACTTGGGCTTGCCACCAGGCCCCATAGCCGCAACTCGCAGCAACAGCTCCCTGGAGGACCGGGCATTCCGATGCCGTCTTCCTCCAAGATGTGACAACGTTGGTGGTGGCAGGGCGAGTGCCGGGGAAGGGATGGGGACAGTGTGCAGGGTTCATGTCCACTCCCTCTCCTGTGGGGAAGGCACTGGCCTAGTCCCCGATTCCGCCTGAGCGCCAGTAGAAAAGGCCTAGCCTGCCTATGCCAAGACATGGAAGTGAGCATGGAGTGCAGTCCTAAGCCACGCACGATGCTGTTGCTTTGTGACTGTGCCTGCTTAGTTTGGCTTGGCAGGGTGAACGCGGGGCTCGAACAGGGAGCCCGGGAAAGCGAGGCCCAAGAGGCACTAGCTCTCCCGCAGCTCTTCATCTTTGAAGTGACAGAGCGAACGCCCAAAGCCTTGCTGTGAAGCAGCAGCGAAGGGCAGTTCGTGCCAGCTGAAAACCTCTACAAACGTGTAGCAGTAGTTGCTAAATCAGAGTCGGATCTGTAGGCTGCTGTGGCTGCCTGCCTTAGCCTACTATTCCCAGGACAGAGGGAGAGCCCCGCATAGAGCGAAAGCCTCTTTGCCCGGGCATCCCTTCTGGGAAGGCCCAGCTTTCTTTGGGAAATCAAAGTCAGGTCTGAGGGACGCTGCTGCTGCTTGCTTGAGCTGGTCTCCCCTGCACGTTGTAATAAACCCGCATGGAGCGAAATCCTCTATGCGCAGGCATCCTCTCTGGGAAAGCGTAGCATTTGTTGGGAAATCAGAATCGGGTTTGTGGGAAGCTGCTGCTTCTTGCCGGAGCTAGTCTGCTCAGGACAGTGGAAGATACCCGCATGGAGCGAAATTCTCTTTCACCTAGCATCCCCTCTGCCTGAGAGAGAAGCGTGGTTGCACCTCTGGAAAGGACCTTAAGGAAAGGGACACGTCTGTCACCGTGTTCCCCAAAAGGCAAGTATGAGGAAGGTGCAGAAAGCTGCAACGGGCGAATAGAACGAGCCGTTGGCTTTATGTCAGAAAACGGTGCGAAGCAAGAGAGAAGGCACTGGCAGGTGCAGCAGGACGGTTGCAAGACAAGTGTCACCAGTTCCCTGTCAGAGCCATGGAGGCCAGGCTGCTAAGGAGACACGAGAGGAAGAATAGGGCAGGAACGCGTGCTCCACTCTGAGGGAGGAGTCTGGGCAGAAGGCAGGCCTGTCCTGTGTCTCTGGTCCCAAGGGGACAGTGTCTCCTTGAACACCTGTGCCTAGGGCAGACTTGGGCTTGCCACCAGGCCCCATAGCCGCAACTCGCAGCAACAGCTCCCTGGAGGACCGGGCAGTCCGATGCCGTCTTCCTCCAAGATGTGACAACGTTGGTGGTGGCAGGGCGTGTGCCGGGGAAGGGATGGGGACAGTGTGCAGGGTTCATGTCCACTCCCTCTCCTGTGGGGAAGGCAATGGCCTAGTCCCCGATTCCGCCTGAGCGCCAGTAGAAAAGGCCTAGCCTGCCTATGCCAGGACATGGAAGTGAGCATGGAGTGCCATCGTAAGGCACGGACGCTGCTGTTGCTTTGTGACTGTGCCAGCTTAGTTCGGCTTGGCAGGGTGAACGCGGGGCGCGAACAGGGAGCCCGGGAAAGCAAGGCCCAAGAGGCACTAGCTCTCCCACAGCTCTTCATCTTTGAAGTGACAGAGCGAACGCCCAAAGCCTTGCTGTGAAGCAGCAGCGAAGGGCAGTTCGTGCCAGCTGAAAACCTCTACAAACGTGTAGCAGTAGTTGCTAAATCAGAGTCGGATCTGTAGGCTGCTGTGGCTGCCTGCCTTAGCCTACTATTCCCAGGACAGAGGGAGAGCCCCGCATAGAGCGAAAGCCTCTTTGCCCGGGCATCCCTTCTGGGAAGGCCCAGCTTTCTTTGGGAAATCAAAGTCAGGTCTGAGGGACGCTGCTGCTGCTTGCTTGAGCTGGTCTCCCCTGCACGTTGTAATAAACCCGCATGGAGCGAAATCCTCTATGCGCAGGCATCCTCTCTGGGAAAGCATAGCATTTGTTGGGAAATCAGAATCGGGTTTGTGGGAAGCTGCTGCTTCTTGCCGGAGCTAGTCTGCTCAGGACAGTGGAAGATACCCGCATGGAGCGAAATTCTCTTTCACCTAGCATCCCCTCTGCCTGAGAGAGAAGCGTGGTTGCAGTCTGGAAAGGACCTTAAGGAAAGGGACACGTCTGTCACCGTGTTCCCCAAAGGCAAGTATGAGGAAGGTGCAGAACGCTGCAACGGGCGAATAGAACGAGCCGTTGTCTTTATGTCAGAAAACGGTGCGAAGCAGGAGAGAAGGCACTGGCAGGTGCAGCGGGACGGTTGCAAGACAAGTGTCACCAGTTCCCTGTCAGAGCCATGGAGGCCAGGCTGCTAAGGAGACACGAGAGGAAGACTAGGGCAGGCACGCGTGCTCCACTCTAAGGGAGGAGTCTGGGCAGAAGGCAGGCCTGTCCTGTGTCTCTGGTCCCAAGGGGACAGCGTCTCCTTGAACACCTGTGCCTAGGGCAGACTTGGGCTTGCCACCAGGCCCCATAGCCGCAACTCGCAGCAACAGCTCCCTGGAGGACCGGGCAGTCCGATGCCGTCTTCCTCCAAGATGTGACAACGTTGGTGGTGGCAGGGCGTGTGCCGTGGAAGGAATGGGGACAGTGTGCAGTGTTCATGTCCACTCCCTCTCCTGTGGGGAAGGCACTGGCCTAGTCCCCGATTCCGCCTGAGCGCCAGTAGAAAAGGCCTAGCCTGCCTATGCCAGGACATGGAAGTGAGCATGGAGTGCCATCCTAAGCCACGCACGCTGCTGTTGCTTTGTGACTGGGCCTGCTTAGTTCGGCTTGGCAGGGTGAACGTGGGGCGCGAACAGGGAGCCCGGGAAAGCGAGGCCCAAGAGGCACTAGCTCTCCCGCAGCTCTTCATCTTTGAAGTGACAGAGCGAACGCCCAAAGCCTTGCTGTGAAGCAGCAGCGAAGGGCAGTTCGTGCCAGCTGAAAACCTCTACAAACGTGTAGCAGTAGTTGCTAAATCAGAGTCGGATCTGTAGGCTGCTGTGGCTGCCTGCCTTAGCCTACTATTCCCAGGACAGAGGGAGAGCCCCACATAGAGCGAAAGCCTCTTTGCCCGGGCATCCCTTCTGGGAAGGCCCAGCTTTCTTTGGGAAATCAAAGTCAGGTCTGAGGGACGCTGCTGCTGCTTGCTTGAGCTGGTCTCCCCTGCACGTTGTAATAAACCCGCATGGAGCGAAATCCTCTATGCGCAGGCATCCTCTCTGGGAAAGCATAGCATTTGTTGGGAAATCAGAATCGGGTTTGTGGGAAGCTGCTGCTTCTTGCGGGAGCTAGTCTGCTCAGGACAGTGGAAGATACCCGCATGGAGCGAAATTCTCTTTCACCTAGCATCCCCTCTGCCTGAGAGAGAAGCGTGGTTGCACCTTGGAAAGGACCTTAAGGAAAGGGACACGTCTGTCACCGTGTTCCCCAAAGGCAAGTATGAGGAAGGTGCAGAACGCTGCAACGGGCGAATAGAACGAGCCGTTGGCTTTATGTCAGAAAACGGTGCGAAGCAGGAGAGAAGGCACTGGCAGGTGCAGCGGGACGGTTGCAAGACAAGTGTCACCAGTACCCTGTCAGAGCCATGGAGGCCAGGCTGCTAAGGAGACACGAGAGGAAGACTAGGGCAGGCACGCGTGCTCCACTCTGAGGGAGGAGTCTGGGCAGAAGGCAGGCCTGTCCTGTGTCTCTGGTCCCAAGGGGACAGCGTCTCCTTGAACACCTGTGCCTAGGGCAGACTTGGGCTTGCCACCAGGCCCCATAGCCGCAACTCGCAGCAACAGCTCCCTGGAGGACCGGGCAGTCCGATGCCGTCTTCCTCCAAGATGTGACAACGTTGGTGGTGGCAGGGCGTGTGCCGTGGAAGGGATGGGGACAGTGTGCAGGGTTCATGTCCACTCCCTCTCCTGTGGGGAAGGCACTGGCCTAGTCCCCGATTCCGCCTGAGCGTCAGTAGAAAAGTCCTAGCCTGCCTATGCCAGGACATGGAAGTGAGCATGGAGTGCCATCCTAAGCCACGCACGCTGCTGTTGCTTTGTGACTGTGCCTGCTTAGTTCGGCTTGGCAGGGTGAACGCGGGGCGCGAACAGGGAGCCCGGGAAAGCGAGGCCCAAGAGGCACTAGCTCTCCAGCTGCTCTTCATCTTTGAAGTGACAGAGCGAACGCCCAAAGCCTTGCTGTGAAGCAGCAGCGAAGGGCAGTTCGTGCCAGCTGAAAACCTCTACAAACGTGTAGCAGTAGTTGCTAAATCAGAGTCGGATCTGTAGGCTGCTGTGGCTGCCTGCCTTAGCCTACTATTCCCAGGACAGAGGGAGAGCTCCACATAGAGCGAAAGCCTCTTTGCCCGGGCTCCCTTCTGGGAAGGCCCAGCTTTCTTTGGGAAATCAAAGTCAGGTCTGAGGGACGCTGCTGCTGCTTGCTTGAGCTGGTCTCCCCTGCACGTTGTAATAAACGGGCATGGAGCGAAATCCTCTATGCGCAGGCATCCTCTCTGGGAAAGCATAGCATTTGTTGGGAAATCAGAATCGGGTTTGTGGGAAGCTGCTGCTTCTTGCCGGAGCTAGTCTGCTCAGGACAGTGGAAGATACCCGCATGGAGCGAAATTCTCTTTCACCTAGCATCCCCTCTGCCTGAGAGAGAAGCGTGGTTGCATCTCTGGAAAGGACCTTAAGGAAAGGGACACGTCTGTCACCGTGTTCCCCAAAGGCAAGTATGAGGAAGGTGCGGAACGCTGCAACGGGCGAATAGAACGAGCCGTTGGCTTTATGTCAGAAAACGGTGCGAAGCAGGAGAGAAGGCACTGGCAGGTGCAGCGGGACGGTTGCAAGACAAGTGTCACCAGTTCCCTGTCAGAGCCATGGAGGCCAGGCTGCTAAGGAGACACGAGAGGAAGACTAGGGCAGGCACGCGTACTCCACTCTGAGGGAGGAGTCTGGGCAGAAGGCAGGCCTGTCCTGTGTCTCTGGTCCCAAGGGGACAGCGTCTCCTTGAACACCTGTGCCTAGGGCAGACTTGGGCTTGCCACCAGGCCCCATAGCCGCAACTCGCAGCAACAGCTCCCTGGAGGACCGGGCAGTCCGATGCCGTCTTCCTCCAAGATGTGACAACGTTGGTGGTGGCAGGGCGTGTGCCGGGGAAGGAATGGGGACAGTGTGCAGGGTTCATGTCCACTCCCTCTCCTGTGGGGAAGGCACTGGCCTAGTCCCCGATTCCGCCTGAGCGCCAGTAGAAAAGGCCTAGCCTGCCTATGCCAGGACATGGAAGTGAGCATGGAGTGCCATCCTAAGCCACGCACGCTGCTGTTGCTTTGTGACTGTGCCTGCTTAGTTCGGCTTGGCAGGGTGAACGCGGGGCGGGAACAGGGAGCCCGGGAAAGCGAGGCCCAAGAGGCACTAGCTCTCCCGCAGCTCTTCATCTTTGAAGTGACAGAGCGAACGCCCAAAGCCTTGCTGTGAAGCAGCAGCGAAGGGCAGTTCGTGCCAGCTGAAAACCTCTACAAACGTGTAGCAGTAGTTGCTAAATCAGAGTCGGATCTGTAGGCTGCTGTGGCTGCCTGCCTTAGCCTACTATTCCCAGGACAGAGGGAGAGCCCCGCATAGAGCGAAAGCCTCTTTGCCCGGGCATCCCTTCTGGGAAGGCCCAGCTTTCTTTGGGAAATCAAAGTCAGGTCTGAGGGACGCTGCTGCTGCTTGCTTGAGCTGGTCTCCCCTGCACGTTGTAATAAACCCGCATGGAGCGAAATCCTCTATGCGCAGGCATCCTCTCTGGGAAAGCATAGCATTTGTTGGGAAATCAGAATCGGGTTTGTGGGAAGCTGCTGCTTCTTGCCGGAGCTAGTCTGCTCAGGACAGTGGAAGATACCCGCATGGAGCGAAATTCTCTTTCACCTAGCATCCCCTCTGCCTGAGAGAGAAGCGTGGTTGCACCTTGGAAAGGACCTTAAGGAAAGGGACACGTCTGTCACCGTGTTCCCCAAAGGCAAGTATGAGGAAGGTGCAGAACGCTGCAACGGGCGAATAGAAAGAGCCGTTGGCTTTATGTCAGAAAACGGTGCGAAGCAGGAGAGAAGGCACTGGCAGGTGCAGCGGGACGGTTGCAAGACAAGTGTCACCAGTACCCTGTCAGAGCCATGGAGGCCAGGCTGCTAAGGAGACACGAGAGGAAGACTAGGGCAGGCACGCGTGCTCCACTCTGAGGGAGGAGTCTGGGCAGAAGGCAGGCCTGTCCTGTGTCTCAGGTCCCAAGGGGACAGCGTCTCCTTGAACACCTGTGCCTAGGGCAGACTTGGGCTTGCCACCAGGCCCCATAGCCGCAACTCGCAGCAACAGCTCCCTGGAGGACCGGGCAGTCCGATGCCGTCTTCCTCCAAGATGTGACAACGTTGGTGGTGGCAGGGCGTGTGCCGTGGAAGGGATGGGGACAGTGTGCAGGGTTCATGTCCACTCCCTCTCCTGTGGGGAAGGCACTGGCCTAGTCCCCGATTCCGCCTGAGCGTCAGTAGAAAAGGCCTAGCCTGCCTATGCCAGGACATGGAAGTGAGCATGGAGTGCCATCCTAAGCCACGCACGCTGCTGTTGCTTTGTGACTGTGCCTGCTTAGTTCGGCTTGGCAGGGTGAACGCGGGGCGCGAACAGGGAGCCCGGGAAAGCGAGGCCCAAGAGGCACTAGCTCTCCCGCAGCTCTTCATCTTTGAAGTGACAGAGCGAACGCCCAAAGCCTTGCTGTGAAGCAGCAGCGAAGGGCAGTTCGTGCCAGCTGAAAACCTCTACAAACGTGTAGCAGTAGTTGCTAAATCAGAGTCGGATCTGTAGGCTGCTGTGGCTGCCTGCCTTAGCCTACTATTCCCAGGACAGAGGGAGAGCCCCGCATAGAGCGAAAGCCTCTTTGCCGGGCATCCCTTCTGGGAAGGCCCAGCTTTCTTTGGGAAATCAAAGTCAGGTCTGAGGGACGCTGCTGCTGCTTGCTTGAGCTGGTCTCCCCTGCACGTTGTAACAAACCCGCATGGAGCGAAATCCTCTATGCGCAGGCATCCTCTCTGGGAAAGCATAACATTTGTTGGGAAATCAGAATCGGGTTTGTGGGAAGCTGCTGCTTCTTGCCGGAGCTAGTCTGCTCAGGACAGTGGAAGATACCCGCATGGAGCGAAATTCTCTTTCACCTAGCATCCCCTCTGCCTGAGAGAGAAGCGTGGTTGCACCTCTGGAAAGGACCTTAAGGAAAGGGACACGTCTGTCACCGTGTTCCCCAAAGGCAAGTATGAGGAAGGTGCAGAACGCTGCATCGGGCGAATAGAACGAGCCGTTGGCTTTATGTCAGAAAACGGTGCGAAGCAGGAGAGAAGGCACTGGCAGGTGGAGCGGGACGGTTGCAAGACAAGTGTCACCAGTTCCCTGTCAGAACCATGGAGGCCAGGCTGCTAAGGAGACACGAGAGGAAGACTAGGGCAGGCACGCGTGCTCCACTCTAAGGGAGGAGTCTGGGCAGAAGGCAGGCCTGTCCTGTGTCTCTGGTCCCAAGGGGACAGCGTCTCCTTGAACACCTGTGCCTAGGGCAGACTTGGGCTTGCCACCAGGCCCCATAGCCGCAACTCGCAGCAACAGCTTCCTTTAGGACCGGGCAGTCCGATGCCGTCTTCCTCCAAGATGTGACAACGTTGGTGGTGGCAGGGCGTGTGCCGTGGAAGGGATGGGGACAGTGTGCAGGGTTCATGTCCACTCCCTCTCCTGTGGGGAAGGCACTGGCCTGGTCCCCGATTCCGCCTGAGCGTCAGTACAAAAGGCCTAGCCTGCCTATGCCAGGACATGGAAGTGAGCATGGAGTGCCATCCTAACCACGCACGCTGCTGTTGCTTTGTGACTGTGCCTGCTTAGTTCGGCTTGGCAGGGTGAACGCGGGGCGCGAACAGGGAACCCGGGAAAGCGAGGCCCAAGAGGCACTAGCTCTCCCGCAGCTCTTCATCTTTGAAGTGACAGAGCGAACGCCCAAAGCCTTGCTGTGAAGCAGCAGCGAAGGGCAGTTCGTGCCAGCTGAAAACCTCTACAAACGTGTAGCAGTAGTTGCTAAATCAGAGTCGGATCTGTAGGCTGCTGTGACTGCCTGCCTTAGCCTACTATTCCCAGGACAGAGGGAGAGCCCTGCATAGAGCGAAAGCCTCTTTGCCGGGCATCCCTTCTGGGAAGGCCCAGCTTTCTTTGGGAAATCAAAGTCAGGTCTGAGGGACGCTGCTGCTGCTTGCTTGAGCTGGTCTCCCCTGCACGTTGTAACAAACCCGCATGGAGCGAAATCCTCTATGCGCAGGCATCCTCTCTGGGAAAGCATAGCATTTGTTGGGAAATCAGAATCGGGTTTGTGGGAAGCTGCTGCTTCTTGCCGGAGCTAGTCTGCTCAGGACAGTGGAAGATACCCGCATGGAGCGAAATTCTCTTTCACCTAGCATCCCCTCTGCCTGAGAGAGAAGTGTGGTTGCACCTCTGGAAAGGACCTTAAGGAAAGGGACACGTCTGTCACCGTGTTCCCCAAAGGCAAGTATGAGGAAGGTGCAGAACGCTGCAACGGGCGAATAGAACGAGCCGTTGGCTTTATGTCAGAAAACGGTGCGAAGCAGGAGAGAAGGCACTGGCAGGTGCAGCGGGACGGTTGCAAGACAAGTGTCACCAGTTCCCTGTCAGAGCCATGGAGGCCAGGCTGCTAAGGAGACACGAGAGGAAGACTAGGGCAGGCACGCGTGCTCCACTCTAAGGGAGGAGTCTGGGCAGAAGGCAGGCCTGTCCTGTGTCTCTGGTCCCAAGGGGACAGCGTCTCCTTGAACACCTGTGCCTAGGGCAGACTTGGGCTTGCCACCAGGCCCCATAGCCGCAACTCGCAGCAACAGCTCCCTGGAGGACCGGGCAGTCCGATGCCGTCTTCCTCCAAGATGTGACAACGTTGGTGGTGGCAGGGCGTGTGCCAGGGAAGGAATGGGGACAGTGTGCAGGGTTCATGTCCACTCCCTCTCCTGTGGGGAAGGCACTGGCCTAGTCCCCGATTCCGCCTGAGCGCCAGTAGAAAAGGCCTAGCCTACCTATGCCAGGACATGGAAGTGAGCATGGAGTACCATCCTATGCCACGCACGCTGCTGTTGCTTTGTAACTGTGCCTGCTTAGTTCGGCTTGGCAGGGTGAACGCGGGGCGCGAACAGGGAGCCCGGGAAAGCAAGGCCCAAGAGGCACTAGCTCTCCTGCAGCTCTTCATCATTTAAGTGACAGAGCGAACGCCCAAAGCCTTGCTGTGAAGCAACAGCGAAGGGCAGTTCGTGCCAGCTGAAAACCTCTACAAACGTGTAGCAGTAGTTGCTAAATCAGAGTCGGATCTGTAGGCTGCTGTGGCTGCCTGCCTTAGCCTAATATTCCCAGGACAGAGGAAGAGCCCCACATAGAGAGAAAGCCTCTTTGCCCGGGCTCCCTTCTGGGAAGGCCCAGCTTTCTTTGGGAAATCAAAGTCAGGTCTGAGGGACGCTGCTGCTGCTTGCTTGAGCTGGTCTCCCCTGCACGTTGTAATAAACCCGCATGGAGCGAAATCCTCTATGCGCAGGCATCCTCTCTGGGAAAGCATAGCATTTGTTGGGAAATCAGAATCGGGTTTGTGGGAAGCTGCTGCTTCTTGCCGGAGCTAGTCTGCTCAGGACAGTGGAAGATACCCGCATGGAGCGAAATTCTCTTTCACCTAGCATCCCCTCTGCCTGAGAGAGAAGCGTGGTTGCACCTCTGGAAAGGACCTTAAGGAAAGGGACACGTCTTTCACCGTGTTCCCCAAAGGCAAGTATGAGGAAGGTGCGGAACGCTGCAACGGGCGAATAGAACGAGCCGTTGGCTTTATGTCAGAAAACGGTGCGAAGCAGGAGAGAAGGCACTGGGAGGTGCAGCGGGACGGTTGCAAGACAAGTGTCACCAGTTCCCTGTCAGAGCCATGGAGGCCAGGCTGCTAAGGAGACACGAGAGGAAGACTAGGGCAGGCACGCGTGCTCCACTCTGAGGGAGGAGTCTGGGCAGAAGGCAGGCCTGACCTGTGTCTCTGGTCCCAAGGGGACAGCGTCTCCTTGAAACCTGTGCCTAGGGCAGACTTGGGCTTGCCACCAGGCCCCATAGCCGCAACTCGCAGCAACAGCTCCCTGGAGGACCGGGCAGTCCGATGCCGTCTTCCTCCAAGATGTGACAACGTTGGTGGTGGCAGGGCGTGGGCCGGGGGAGGAATGGGGACAGTGTGCAGGGTTCATGTCCACTCCCTCTCCTGTGGGGAAGGCACTGGCCTAGTCCCCGATTCCGCCTGAGCGCCAGTAGAAAAGGCCTAGCCTGCCTATGCCAGGACATGGAAGTGAGCATGGAGTGCCATCCTAAGCCACGCACGCTGCTGTTGCTTTGTGACTGTGCCTGCTTAGTTCGGCTTGGCAGGGTGAACGCGGGGCGGGAACAGGGAGCCCGGGAAAGCGAGGCCCAAGAGGCACTAGCTCTCCCGCAGCTCTTCATCTTTGAAGTGACAGAGCGAACGCCCAAAGCCTTGCTGCGAAGCAGCAGCGAAGGGCAGTTCGTGCCAGCTGAAAACCTCTACAAACGTGTAGCAGTAGTTGCTAAATCAGAGTCGGATCTGTAGGCTGCTGTGGCTGCCTGCCTTAGCCTACTCTTCCCAGGACAGAGGGAGAGCCCCGCATAGAGCGAAAGCCTCTTTGCCCGGGCATCCCTTCTGGGAAGGCCCAGCTTTCTTTGGGAAATCAAAGTCAGGTCTGAGGGACGCTGCTGCTGCTTGCTTGAGCTGGTCTCCCCTGCACGTTGTAATAAACCCGCATGGAGCGAAATCCTCTATGCGCAGGCATCCTCTCTGGGAAAGCGTAGCATTTGTTGGGAAATCAGAATCGGGTTTGTGGGAAGCTGCTGCTTCTTGCCGGAGCTAGTCTGCTCAGGACAGTGGAAGATACCCGCATGGAGCGAAATTCTCTTTCACCTAGCATCCCCTCTGCCTGAGAGAGAAGCGTGGTTGCACCTCTGGAAAGGACCTTAAGGAAAGGGACACGTCTGTCACCGTGTTCCCCAAAGGCAAGTATGAGGAAGGTGCAGAACGCTGCAACGGGCGAATAGAACGAGCCGTTGGCTTTATGTCAGAAAACGGTGCGAAGCAAGAGAGAAGGCACTGGCAGGTGCAGCGGGACGGTTGCAAGACAAGTGTCACCAGTTCCCTGTCAGAGCCATGGAGGCCAGGCTGCTAAGGAGACACGAGAGGAAGAATAGGGCAGGCACGCGTGCTCCACTCTGAGGGAGGAGTCTGGGCAGAAGGCAGGCCTGTCCTATGTCTCTGGTCCCAAGGGAACAGCGTCTCCTTGAACACCTGTGCCTAGGGCAGACTTGGGCTTGCCACCAGGCCCCATAGCTGCAACTCGCAGCAACAGCTCCCTGGAGGACCAGGCATTCCGATGCCGTCTTCCTCCAAGATGTGACAACGTTGGTGGTGGCAGGGCGTGTGCCGGGGAAGGAATGGGGACAGTGTGCAGGGTTCATGTCCACTCCCTCTCCTGTGGGGAAGGCACTGGCCTAGTCCCCGATTCCGCCTGAGCGCCAGTAGAAAAGGCCTAGCCTGCCTATGCCAGGACATGGAAGTGAGCATGGAGTGCCATCCTAAGCAACGCACGCTGCTGTTGCTTTGTGACTGTGCCTGCTTAGTTCGGCTTGGCAGGGTGAACGCGGGGCGCGAACAGGGAGCCCGGGAAAGCGAGGCCCAAGAGGCACTAGCTCTCCCGCAGCTCTTCATCTTTGAAGTGACAGAGCGAACGCCCAAAGCCTTGCTGTGAAGCAGCAGCGAAGGGCAGTTCGTGCCAGCTGAAAACCTCTACAAACGTGTAGCAGTAGTTGCTAAATCAGAGTCGGATCTGTAGGCTGCTGTGGCTGCCTGCCTTAGCCTACTATTCCCAGGACAGAGGGAGAGCCCCGCATAGAGCGAAAGCCTCTTTGCCCGGGCATCCCTTCTGGGAAGGCCCAGCTTTCTTTGGGAAATCAAAGTCAGGTCTGAGGGACGCTGCTGCTGCTTGCTTGAGCTGGTCTCCCCTGCACGTTGTAATAAACCCGCATGGAGCGAAATCCTCTATGCACAGGCATCCTCTCTGGGAAAGCATAGCATTTGTTGGGAAATCAGAATCGGGTTTGTGGGAAGCTGCTGCTTCTTGCCGGAGGTAGTCTGCTCAGGACAGTGGAAGATACCCGCATGGAGCGAAATTCTCTTTCACCTAGCATCCCCTCTGCCTGAGAGAGAAGCGTGGTTGCACCTCTGGAAAGGACCTTAAGGAAAGGGACACGTCTGTCACCGTGTTCCCCAAAGGCAAGTATGAGAATGGTGCAGAACGCTGCAACGGGCGAATAGAACGAGCCGTTGGCTTTATGTCAGAAAACGGTGCGAAGCAGGAGAGAAGGCACTGGCAGGTGCAGCGGGACGGTTGCAAGACAAGTGTCACCAGTTCCCTGTCAGAGCCATGGAGGCCAGGCTGCTATGGAGACACGAGAGGAAAGCTAGGGCAGGCACACGTGCTCCACTCTAAGGGAGGAGTCTGGGCAGAAGGCAGGCCTGTCCTGTGTCTCTGGTCCCAAGGGGACAGTGTCTCCTTGAACACCTGTGCCTAGGGCAGACTTGGGCTTGCCACCAGGCCCCATAGCCGCAACTCGCAGCAACAGCTCCCTGGAGGACCGGGCAGTCCGATGCCATCTTGCTCCAAGATGTGACAACGTTGGTGGTGGCAGGGCGTGTGCCGGGGAAGGGATGGGGACAGTGTGCAGGGTTCATGTCCACTCCCTCTCCTGTGGGGAAGGCACTGGCCTAGTCCCCGATTCCGCCTGAGCGCCAGTAGAAAAGGCCTAGCCTGCCTATGCCAGGACATGGAAGTGAGCATGTGTGCTATCCTAAGCCACGCACGCTGCTGTTGCTTTGTGACTGTGCCAGCTTAGTTCGGCTTGGCAGGGTGAACGCGGGGCGCGAACAGGGAGCCCGGGAAAGCAAGGCCCAAGAGGCACTAGCTCTCCCGCAGCTCTTCATCTTTGAAGTGACAGAGCGAACGCCCAAAGCCTTGCTGTGAAGCAGCAGCGAAGGGCAGTTCGTGCCAGCTGAAAACCTCTACAAACGTGTAGCAGTAGTTGCTAAATCAGAGTCGGATCTGTAGGCTGCTGTGGCTGCCTGCCTTAGCCTACTATTCCCAGGACAGAGAGAGAGCCCCGCATAGAGCGAAAGCCTCTTTGCCCGGGCATCCCTTCTGGGAAGGCCCAGCTTTCTTTGGGAAATCAAAGTCAGGTCTGAGGGACGCTGCTGCTGCTTGCTTGAGCTGGTCTCCCCTGCACGTTGTAATAAACCCGCATGGAGCGAAATCCTCTATGCGCAGGCATCCTCTCTGGGAAAGCATAACATTTGTTGGGAAATCAGAATCGGGTTTGTGGGAAGCTGCTGCTTCTTGCCGGAGCTAGTCTGCTCAGGACAGTGGAAGATACCCGCATGGAGCGAAATTCTCTTTCACCTAGCATCCCCTCTGCCTGAGAGAGAAGCGTGGTTGCACCTCTGGAAAGGACCTTAAGGAAAGGGACACGTCTGTCACCGTGTTCCCCAAAGGCAAGTATGAGGAAGGTGCAGAACGCTGCAACGGGCGAATAGAACGAGCCGTTGGCTTTATGTCAGAAAACGGTGCGAAGCAGGAGAGAAGGCACTGGCAGGTGCAGCGGGACGGTTGCAAGACAAGTGTCACCAGTTCCCTGTCAGAGCCATGGAGGCCAGGCTGCTAAGGAGACACGAGAGGAAGACTAGGGCAGGCACGCGTGCTCCACTCTAAGGGAGGAGTCTGGGCAGAAGGCAGGCCTGTCCTGTGTCTCTGGTCCCAAGGGGACAGCGTCTCCTTGAACACCTGTGCCTAGGGCAGACTTGGGCTTGCCACCAGGCCCCATAGCCGCAACTCGCAGCAACAGCTCCCTGGAGGACCGGGCAGTCCGATGCCGTCTTCCTCCAAGATGTGACAACGTTGGTGGTGGCAGGGCGTGTGCCGGGGAAGGAATGGGGACAGTGTGCAGGGTTCATGTCCACTCCCTCTCCTGTGGGGAAGGCACTGGCCTAGTCCCCGATTCCGCCTGAGCGCCAGTAGAAAAGGCCTAGCCTGCCTATGCCAGGACATGGAAGTGAGCATGGAGTGCCATCCTAAGCCACGCACGCTGCTGTTGCTTTGTGACTGGGCCTGCTTAGTTCGGCTTGGCAGGGTGAACGCGGGGCGGGAACAGTGAGCCCGGGAAAGCGAGGCCCAAGAGGCACTAGCTCTCCCGCAGCTCTTCATCTTTGAAGTGACAGAGCGAACGCCCAAAGCCTTGCTGCGAAGCAGCAGCGAAGGGCAGTTCGTGCCAGCTGAAAACCTCTACAAACGTGTAGCAGTAGTTGCTAAATCAGAGTCGGATCTGTAGGCTGCTGTGGCTGCCTGCCTTAGCCTACTCTTCCCAGGACAGAGGGAGAGCCCCGCATAGAGCGAAAGCCTCTTTGCCCGGGCATCCCTTCTGGGAAGGCCCAGCTTTCTTTGGGAAATCAAAGTCAGGTCTGAGGGACGCTGCTGCTGCTTGCTTGAGCTGGTCTCCCCTGCACGTTGTAATAAACCCGCATGGAGCGAAATCCTCTATGCGCAGGCATCCTCTCTGGGAAAGCATAGCATTTGTTGGGAAATCAGAATCGGGTTTGTGGGAAGCTGCTGCTTCTTGCCGGAGCTAGTCTGCTCAGGACAGTGGAAGATACCCACATGGAGCGAAATTCTCTTTCACCTAGCATCCCCTCTGCCTGAGAGAGAAGCGTGGTTGCACCTCTGGAAAGGACCTTAAGGAAAGGGACACGTCTGTCACCGTGTTCCCCAAAGGCAAGTATGAGGAAGGTGCAGAACGCTGCAACGGGCGAATAGAACGAGCCGTTGGCTTTATGTCAGAAAACGGTGCGAAGCAGGAGAGAAGGCACTGGCAGGTGCAGCGGGACGGTTGCAAGACAAGTGTCACCAGTTCCCTGTCAGAGCCATGGAGGCCAGGCTGCTATGGAGACACGAGAGGAAAACTAGGGCAGGCACACGTGCTCCACTCTAAGGGAGGAGTCTGGGCAGAAGGCAGGCCTGTCCTGTGTCTCTGGTCCCAAGGGGACAGTGTCTCCTTGAACACCTGTGCCTAGGGCAGACTTGGGCTTGCCACCAGGCCCCATAGCCGCAACTCGCAGCAACAGCTCCCTGGAGGACCGGGCAGTCCGATGCCATCTTCCTCCAAGATGTGACAACGTTGGTGGTGGCAGGGCGTGTGCCGGGGAAGGGATGGGGACAGTGTGCAGGGTTCATGTCCACTCCCTCTCCTGTGGGGAAGGCACTGGCCTAGTCCCCGATTCCGCCTGAGCGCCAGTAGAAAAGGCCTAGCCTGCCTATGCCAGGACATGGAAGTGAGCATGTGTGCCATCCTAAGCCACGCACGCTGCTGTTGCTTTGTGACTGTGCCAGCTTAGTTCGGCTTGGCAGGGTGAACGCGGGGCGCGAACAGGGAGCCCGGGAAAGCAAGGCCCAAGAGGCACTAGCTCTCCCGCAGCTCTTCATCTTTGAAGTGACAGAGCGAACGCCCAAAGCCTTGCTGTGAAGCAGCAGCGAAGGGCAGTTCGTGCCAGCTGAAAACCTCTACAAACGTGTAGCAGTAGTTGCTAAATCAGAGTCGGATCTGTAGGCTGCTGTGGCTGCCTGCCTTAGCCTACTATTCCCAGGACAGAGAGAGAGCCCCGCATAGAGCGAAAGCCTCTTTGCCCGGGCATCCCTTCTGGGAAGGCCCAGCTTTCTTTGGGAAATCAAAGTCAGGTCTGAGGGACGCTGCTGCTGCTTGCTTGAGCTGGTCTCCCCTGCACGTTGTAATAAACCCGCATGGAGCGAAATCCTCTATGCGCAGGCATCCTCTCTGGGAAAGCATAGCATTTGTTGGGAAATCAGAATCGGGTTTGTGGGAAGCTGCTGCTTCTTGCCGGAGCTAGTCTGCTCAGGACAGTGGAAGATACCCGCATGGAGCGAAATTCTCTTTCACCTAGCATCCCCTCTGCCTGAGAGAGAAGCGTGGTTGCACCTCTGAAAGGACCTTAAGGAAAGGGACACGTCTGTCACCGTGTTCCCCAAAGGCAAGTATGAGGAAGGTGCAGAACGCTGCAACGGGCGAATAGAACGAGCCGTTGGCTTTATGTCAGAAAACGGTGCGAAGCAGGAGAGAAGGCACTGGCAGGTGCAGCGGGACGGTTGCAAGACAAGTGTCACCAGTTCCCTGTCAGAGCCATGGAGGCCAGGCTGCTAAGGAGACACGAGAGGAAGACTAGGGCAGGCACACGTGCTCCACTCTAAGGGAGGAGTCTGGGCAGAAGGCAGGCCTGTCCTGTGTCTCTGGTCCCAAGGGGACAGCGTCTCCTTGAACACCTGTGCCTAGGGCAGACTTGGGCTTGCCACCAGGCCCCATAGCCGCAACTCGCAACAACAGCTCCCTGGAGGACCGGGCATTCCGATGCCGTCTTCCTCCAAGATGTGACAACGTTGGTGGTGGCAGGGCGTGTGCCGGGGAAGGAATGGGGACAGTGTGCAGGGTTCATGTCCACTCCCTCTCCTGTGGGGAAGGCACTGGCCTAGTCCCCGATTCCGCCTGAGCGTCAGTAGAATAGGCCTAGCCTGCCTATGCCAGGACATGGAAGTGAGCATAGAGTGCCATCCTAAGCCACGCACGCTGCTGTTGCTTTGTGACTGGGCCTGCTTAGTTCGGCTTAGCAGGGTGAACGCGGGGCGCGAACAGGGAGCCCGGGAAAGCGAGGCCCAAGAGGCACTAGCTCTCCCGCAGCTCTTCATCTTTGAAGTGACAGAGCGAACGCCCAAAGCCTTGCTGTGAAGCAGCAGCGAAGGGCAGTTCGTGCCAGCTGAAAACCTCTACAAACGTGTAGCAGTAGTTGCTAAATCAGAGTCGGATCTGTAGGCTGCTGTGGCTGCCTGCCTTAGCCTACTATTCCCAGGACAGAGGGAGAGCCCCGCATAGAGCGAAAGCCTCTTTTCCCGGGCATCCCTTCTGGGAAGGCCCAGCTTTCTTTGGGAAATCAAAGTCAGGTCTGAGGGACGCTGCTGCTGCTTGCTTGAGCTGGTCTCCCCTGCACGTTGTAATAAACCCGCATGGAGCGAAATCCTCTATGCGCAGGCATCCTCTCTGGGAAAGCATAGCATTTGTTGGGAAATCAGAATCGGGTTTGTGGGAAGCTGCTGCTTCTTGCCGGAGCTAGTCTGCTCAGGACAGTGGAAGATACCCGCATGGAGCGAAATTCTCTTTCACCTAGCATCCCCTCTGCCTGAGAGAGAAGCGTGGTTGCACCTCTGGAAAGGACCTTAAGGAAAGGGACACGTCTGTCACCGTGTTCCCCAAAGGCAAGTATGAGGAAGGTGCAGAACGCTGCAACGGGCGAATAGAACGAGCCGTTGGCTTTATGTCAGAAAACGGTGCGAAGCAGGAGAGAAGGCACTGGCAGGTGCAGCAGGACGGTTGCAAGACAAGTGTCACCAGTTCCCTGTCAGAGCCATGGATGCCAGGCTGCTAAGGAGACACGAGAGGAAGACTAGGGCAGGCACGCGTGCTCCACTCTAAGGGAGGAGTCTGGGCAGAAGGCAGGCCTGTCCTGTGTCCCTGGTCCCAAGGGGACAGCGTCTCCTTGAACACCTGTGCCTAGGGCAGACTTGGGCTTGCCACCAGGCCCCATAGCCGCAACTCGCAGCAACAGCTCCCTGGAGGACCGGGCAGTCCGATGCCGTCTTCCTCCAAGATGTGACAACGTTGGTGGTGGCAGGGCGTGTGCCGGGGAAGGAATGGGGACAGTGTGCAGGGTTCATGTCCACTCCCTCTCCTGTGGGGTAGGCACTGGCCTAGTCCCCGATTCCGCCTGAGCGCCAGTAGAAAAGGCCTAGCCTGCCTATGCCAGGACATGGAAGTGAGCATGGAGTGCCATCCTAAGCCACGCACGCTGCTGTTGCTTTGTGACTGGGCCTGCTTAGTTCGGCTTGGCAGGGTGAACGCGGGGCGCGAACAGGGAGCCCGGGAAAGCGAGGCCCAAGAGGCACTAGCTCTCCCGCAGCTCTTCATCTTTGAAGTGACAGAGCGAACGCCCAAAGCCTTGCTGTGAAGCAGCAGCGAAGGGCAGTTCGTGCCAGCTGAAAACCTCTACAAACGTGTAGCAGTAGTTGCTAAATCAGAGTCGGATCTGTAGGCTGCTGTGGCTGCCTGCCTTAGCCTATTCTTGCCAGGACAGAGTGAGAGCCCCGCATAGAGCGAAAGCCTCTTTGCCCGGGCATCCCTTCTGGGAAGGCCCAGCTTTCTTTGGGAAATCAAAGTCAGGTCTGAGGGACGCTGCTGCTGCTTGCTTGAGCTGGTCTCCCCTGCACGTTGTAATAAACCCGCATGGAGCGAAATCCTCTATGCGCAGGCATCCTCTCTGGGAAAGCGTAGCATTTGTTGGGAAATCAGAATCGGGTTTGTGGGAAGCTGCTGCTTCTTGCCGGAGCTAGTCTGCTCAGGACAGTGGAAGATACCCACATGGAGCGAAATTCTCTTTCACCTAACATCCCCTCTGCCTGAGAGAGAAGCGTGGTTGCACCTCTGGAAAGGACCTTAAGGAAAGGGACACGTCTGTCACCGTGTTCCCCAAAGGCAAGTATGAGGAAGGTGCAGAACGCTGCAACGGGCGAATAGAACGAGCCGTTGGCTTTATGTCAGAAAACGGTGCGAAGCAAGAGAGAAGGCACTGGCAGGTGCAGCGGGACGGTTGCAAGACAAGTGTCACCAGTTCCCTGTCAGAGCCATGGAGGCCAGGCTTCTAAGGAGACACGAGAGGAAGAATAGGGCAGGCACGCGTGCTCCACTCTGAGGGAGGAGTCTGGGCAGAAGGCAGGCCTGTCCTGTGTCTCTGGTCCCAAGGGGACAGTGTCTCCTTGAACACCTGTGTCTAGGGCAGACTTGGGCTTGCCACCAGGCCCCATAGCCGCAACTCGCAGCAACAGCTCCCTGGAGGACCGGGCAGTCCGATGCCGTCTTCCTCCAAGATGTGACAACGTTGGTGGTGGCAGGGCGTGTGCCGGGGAAGGAATGGGGACAGTGTGCAGGGTTCATGTCCACTCCCTCTCCTGTGGGGAAGGCACTGGCCTAGTCCCCGATTCCGCCTGAGCGCCAGTAGAAAAGGCCTAGCCTGCCTATGCCAGGACATGGAAGTGAGCATGGAGTGCCATCCTAAGGCACGCACGCTGCTGTTGCTTTGTGACTGTGCCAGCTTAGTTCGGCTTGGCAGGGTGAACGCAGGGCGCGAACAGGGAGCCCGGGAAAGCAAGGCCCAAGAGGCACTAGCTCTCCCGCAGCTCTTCATCTTTGAAGTGACAGAGCGAACGCCCAAAGCCTTGCTGTGAAGCAGCAGCGAAGGGCAGTTCGTGCCAGCTGAAAACCTCTACAAACGTGTAGCAGTAGTTGCTAAATCAGAGTCGGATCTGTAGGCTGCTGTGGCTGCCTGCCTTAGCCTACTATTCCCAGGACAGAGGGAGAGCCCCGCATAGAGCGAAAGCCTCTTTGCCCGGGCATCCCTTCTGGGAAGGCCCAGCTTTCTTTGGGAAATCAAAGTCAGGTCTGAGGGACGCTGCTGCTGCTTCCTTGAGCTGGTCTCCCCTGCACGTTGTAATAAACCCGCATGGAGCGAAATCCTCTATGCGCAGGCATCCTCTCTGGGAAAGCATAGCATTTGTTGGGAAATCAGAATCGGGTTTGTGGGAAGCTGCTGCTTCTTGCCGGAGCTAGTCTGCTCAGGACAGTGGAAGATACCCGCATGGAGCGAAATTCTCTTTCACCTAGCATCCCCTCTGCCTGAGAGAGAAGCGTGGTTGCACCTCTGGAAAGGACCTTAAGGAAAGGGACACGTCTGTCACCGTGTTCCCCAAAGGCAAGTATGAGGAAGGTGCAGAACGCTGCAACGGGCGAATAGAACGAGCCGTTGTCTTTATGTCAGAAAACGGTGCGAAGCAGGAGAGAAGGCACTGGCAGGTGCAGCGGGACGGTTGCAAGACAAGTGTCACCAGTTCCCTGTCAGAGCCATGGAGGCCAGGCTGCTAAGGAGACACGAGAGGAAGACTAGGGCAGGCACGCGTGCTCCACTCTAAGGGAGGAGTCTGGGCAGAAGGCAGGCCTGTCCTGTGTCTCTGGTCCCAAGGGGACAGCGTCTCCTTGAACACCTGTGCCTAGGGCAGACTTGGGCTTGCCACCAGGCCCCATAGCCGCAACTCGCAGCAACAGCTCCCTGGAGGACCGGGCAGTCCGATGCCGTCTTCCTCCAAGATGTGACAACGTTGGTGGTGGCAGGGCGTGTGCCGGGGAAGGAATGGGGACAGTGTGCAGGGTTCATGTCCACTCCCTCTCCTGTGGGGAAGGCACTGGCCTAGTCCCCGATTCCGCCTGAGCGCCAGTAGAAAAGGCCTAGCCTGCCTATGCCAAGACATGGAAGTGAGCATGGAGTGCAGTCCTAAGCCACGCACGCTGCTGTTGCTTTGTGACTGTGCCTGCTTAGTTTGGCTTGGCAGGGTGAACGCGGGGCTCGAACAGGGAGCCCGGGAAAGCGAGGCCCAAGAGGCACTAGCTCTCCCGCAGCTCTTCATCTTTGAAGTGACAGAGCGAACGCCCAAAGCCTTGCTGTGAAGCAGCAGCGAAGGGCAGTTCGTGCCAGCTGAAAACCTCTACAAACGTGTAGCAGTAGTTGCTAAATCAGAGTCGGATCTGTAGGCTGCTGTGGCTGCCTGCCTTAGCCTACTCTTCCCAGGACAGAGGGAGAGCCCCGCATAGAGCGAAAGCCTCTTTGCCCGGGCATCCCTTCTGGGAAGGCCCAGCTTTCTTTGGGAAATCAAAGTCAGGTCTGAGGGACGCTGCTGCTGCTTGCTTGAGCTGGTCTCCCCTGCACGTTGTAATAAACCCGCATGGAGCGAAATCCTCTATGCGCAGGCATCCTCTCTGGGAAAGCGTAGCATTTGTTGGGAAATCAGAATCGGGTTTGTGGGAAGCTGCTGCTTCTTGCCGGAGCTAGTCTGCTCAGGACAGTGGAAGATACCCGCATGGAGCGAAATTCTCTTTCACCTAGCATCCCCTCTGCCTGAGAGAGAAGCGTGGTTGCACCTCTGGAAAGGACCTTAAGGAAAGGGACACATCTGTCACCGTGTTCCCCAAAGACAAGTATGAGGAAGGTGCAGAACGCTGCAACGGGCGAATAGAAAGAGCCGTTGGCTTTATGTCAGAAAACGGTGCGAAGCAGGAGAGAAGGCACTGGCAGGTGGAGCGGGACGGTTGCAAGACAAGTGTCACCAGTTCCCTGTCAGAGCCATGGAGGCCAGGCTGCTAAGGAGACACGAGAGGAAGACTAGGGCAGGCACGCGTGCTCCACTCTGAGGGAGGAGTCTGGGCAGAAGGCAGGCCTGTCTTGTGTCTCTGGTCCCAAGGGAACAGCGTCTCCTTGAACACCTGTGCCTAGGGCAGACTTGGGCTTGCCACCAGGCCCCATAGCCGCAACTCGCAGCAACAGCTCCCTGGAGGACCGGGCAGTCCGATGCCGTCTTCCTCCAAGATGTGACAACGTTGGTGGTGGCAGGGCGTGTGCCGGGGAAGGAATGGGGACAGTGTGCAGGGTTCATGTCCACTCCCTCTCCTGTGGGGAAGGCACTGGCCTAGTCCCCGATTCCGCCTGAGCGCCAGTAGAAAAGGCCTAGCCTGCCTATGCCAGGACATGGAAGTGAGCATGGAGTGCCATCCTAAGCCACGCACGCTGCTGTTGCTTTGTGACTGTGCTTGCTTAGTTTGGCTTGTCAGGGTGAACGCGGGGCTCGAACAGGGAGCCCGGGAATGCAAGGCCCAAGAGGCACTAGCTCTCCCGCAGCTCTTCATCTTTGAAGTGACAGAGCGAACGCCCAAAGCCTTGCTGTGAAGCAGCAGCGAAGGGCAGTTCGTGCCAGCTGAAAACCTCTACAAACGTGTAGCAGTAGTTGCTAAATCAGAGTCGGATCTGTAGGCTGCTGTGGCTGCCAGCCTTAGACTACTCTTCCCAGGACACAGGGAGAGCCCCGCATACAGAGAAAGCCTCTTTGCCCGGGCATCCCTTCTGGGAAGGCCCAGCTTTCTTTGGGAAATCAAAGTCAGGTCTGAGGGACGCTGCTGCTGCTTGCTTGAGCTGGTCTCCCCTGCACGTTGTAATAAACCCGCATGGAGCGAAATCCTCTATGCGCAGGCATCCTCTCTGGGAAAGCATAGCATTTGTTGGGAAATCAGAATCGGGTTTGTGGGAAGCTGCTGCTTCTTGCCGGAGCTAGTCTGCTCAGGACAGTGGAAGATACCCGCATGGAGCGAAATTCTCTTTCACCTAGCATCCCCTCTGCCTGAGAGAGAAGCGTGGTTGCACCTCTGGAAAGGACCTTAAGGAAAGGGACACGTCTGTCACCGTGTTACCCAAAGGCAAGTATGAGGAAGGTGCAGAACGCTGCACCGGGCGAATAGAACGAGCCGTTGGCTTTATGTCAGAAAACGGTGCGAAGCAGGAGAGAAGGCACTGGCAGGTGCAGCGGGACGGTTGCAAGACAAGTGTCACCAGTTCCCTGTCAGAGTCATGGAGGCCAGGCTGCTAAGGAGACACGAGAAGAAGACTAGGGCAGGCACGCGTGCTCCACTCTAAGGGAGGAGTCTGGGCAGAAGGCAGGCCTGTCCTGTGTCTCTGGTCCCAAGGGGACAGCGTCTCCTTGAACACCTGTGCCTAGGGCAGACTTGGGCTTGCCACCAGGCCCCATAGCCGCAACTCGCAGCAACAGCTCCCTGGAGGACCGGGCAGTCCGATGCCGTCTTCCTCCAAGATGTGACAACGTTGGTGGTGGCAGGGCGTGTGCCGTGGAAGGAATGGGGACAGTGTGCAGTGTTCATGTCCACTCCCTCTCCTGTGGGGAAGGCACTGGCCTAGTCCCCGATTCCGCCTGAGCGCCAGTAGAAAAGGCCTAGCCTGCCTATGCCAGGACATGGAAGTGAGCATGGAGTGCCATCCTAAGCCACGCACGCTGCTGTTGCTTTGTGACTGGGCCTGCTTAGTTCGGCTTGGCAGGGTGAACGCGGGGCGCGAACAGGGAGCCCGGGAAAGCGAGGCCCAAGAGGCACTAGCTCTCCCGCAGCTCTTCATCTTTGAAGTGACAGAGCGAACGCCCAAAGCCTTGTGTGAAGCAGCAGCGAAGGGCAGTTCGTGCCAGCTGAAAACCTCTACAAACGTGTAGCAGTAGTTGCTAAATCAGAGTCGGATCTGTAGGCTGCTGTGGCTGCCTGCCTTAGCCTACTATTCCCAGGACAGAGGGAGAGCCCCACATAGAGCGAAAGCCTCTTTGCCCGGGCATCCCTTCTGGGAAGGCCCAGCTTTCTTTGGGAAATCAAAGTCAGGTCTGAGGGACGCTGCTGCTGCTTGCTTGAGCTGGTCTCCCCTGCACGTTGTAATAAACCCGCATGGAGCGAAATCCTCTATGCGCAGGCATCCTCTCTGGGAAAGCATAGCATTTGTTGGGAAATCAGAATCGGGTTTGTGGGAAGCTGCTGCTTCTTGCCGGAGCTAGTCTGCTCAGGACAGTGGAAGATACCCGCATGGAGCGAAATTCTCTTTCACCTAGCATCCCCTCTGCCTGAGAGAGAAGCGTGGTTGCACCTTGGAAAGGACCTTAAGGAAAGGGACACATCTGTCACCGTGTTCCCCAAAGGCAAGTATGAGGAAGGTGCAGAACGCTGCAACGGGCGAATAGAACGAGCCGTTGGCTTTATGTCAGAAAACGGTGCGAAGCAGGAGAGAAGGCACTGGCAGGTGCAGCGGGACGGTTGCAAGACAAGTGTCACCAGTACCCTGTCAGAGCCATGGAGGCCAGGCTGCTAAGGAGACACGAGAGGAAGATTAGGGCAGGCACGCGTGCTCCACTCTGAGGGAGGAGTCTGGGCAGAAGGCAGGCCTGTCCTGTGTCTCTGGTCCCAAGGGGACAGCGTCTCCTTGAACACCTGTGCCTAGGGCAGACTTGGGCTTGCCACCAGGCCCCATAGCCGCAACTCGCAGCAACAGCTCCCTGGAGGACCGGGCAGTCCGATGCCGTCTTCCTCCAAGATGTGACAACGTTGGTGGTGGCAGGGCGTGTGCCGGGGAAGGAATGGAGACAGTGTGCAGGGTTCATGTCCACTCCCTCTCCTGTGGGGAAGGCACTGGCCTAGTCCCCGATTCCGCCTGAGCGCCAGTAGAAAAGGCCTAGCCTGCCTATGCCAGGACATGGAAGTGAGCATAGAGTGCCATCCTAAGCCACGCACGCTGCTGTTGCTTTGTGACTGGGCCTGCTTAGTTCGGCTTAGCAGGGTGAACGCGGGGCGCGAACAGGGAGCCCGGGAAAGCGAGGCCCAAGAGGCACTAGCTCTCCCGCAGCTCTTCATTTTTGAAGTGACAGAGCGAACGCCCAAAGCCTTGCTGTGAAGCAGCAGCGAAGGGCAGTTCGTGCCAGCTGAAAACCTCTACAAACGTGTAGCAGTAGTTGCTAAATCAGAGTCGGATCTGTAGGCTGCTGTGGCTGCCTGCCTTAGCCTACTATTCCCAGGACAGAGGGAGAGCCCCGCATAGAGCGAAAGCCTCTTTGCCCGGGCATCCATTCTGGGAAGGCCCAGCTTTCTTTGGGAAATCAAAGTCAGGTCTGAAGGACGCTGCTGCTGCTTGCTTGAGCTGGTCTCCCCTGCACGTTGTAATAATCCCGCATGGAGCGAAATCCTCTATGCGCAGGCATCCTCTCTGGGAAAGCATAGCATTTGTTGGGAAATCAGAATCGGGTTTGTGGGAAGCTGCTGCTTCTTGCCGGAGCTAGTCTGCTCAGGACAGTGGAAGATACCCGCATGGAGCGAAATTCTCTTTCACCTAGCATCCCCTCTGCCTGAGAGAGAAGCGTGGTTGCACCTCTGGAAAGGACCTTAAGGAAAGGGACACGTCTGTCACCGTGTTCCCCAAAGGCCAGTATGAGGAAGGTGCAGAACGCTGCAACGGGCGAATAGAACGAGCCGTTGTCTTTATGTCAGAAAACGGTGCGAAGCAGGAGAGAAGGCACTGGCAGGTGCAGCAGGACGGTTGCAAGACAAGTGTCACCAGTTCCCTGTCAGAGCCATGGATGCCAGGCTGCTAAGGAGACACGAGAGGAAGACTAGGGCAGGCACGCGTGCTCCACTCTAAGGGAGGAGTCTGGGCAGAAGGCAGGCCTGTCCTGTGTCTCTGGTCCCAAGGGGACAGCGTCTCCTTGAACACCTGTGCCTAGGGCAGACTTGGGCTTGCCACCAGGCCCCATAGCCGCAACTCGCAGCAACAGCTCACTGGAGGACCGGGCAGTCCGATGCCGTCTTCCTCCAAGATGTGACAACGTTGGTGGTGGCAGGGCGTGTGCCGGGGAAGGAATGGGGACAGTGTGCAGGGTTCATGTCCACTCCCTCTCCTGTGGGGAAGGCACTGGCCTAGTCCCCGATTCCGCCTGAGCGCCAGTAGAAAAGGCCTAGCCTGCCTATGCCAGGACATGGAAGTGAGCATGGAGTGCCATCCTAAGCCATGCACGCTGCTGTTGCTTTGTGACTGGGCCTGCTTAGTTCGGCTTGGCAGGGTGAACGCGGGGCGCGAACAGGGAGCCCGGGAAAGCGAGGCCCAAGAGGCACTAGCTCTCCCGCAGCTCTTCATCTTTGAAGTGACAGAGCGAACGCCCAAAGCCTTGCTGTGAAGCAGCAGCGAAGGGCAGTTCGTGCCAGCTGAAAACCTCTACAAACGTGTAGCAGTAGTTGCTAAATCAGAGTCGGATCTGTAGGCTGCTGTGGCTGCCTGCCTTAGCCTACTCTTCCCAGGACAGAGGGAGAGCCCCGCATAGAGCGAAAGCCTCTTTGCCCGGGCATCCCTTCTGGGAAGGCCCAGCTTTCTTTGGGAAATCAAAGTCAGGTCTGAGGGACGCTGCTGCTGCTTGCTTGAGCTGGTCTCCCCTGCACGTTGTAATAAACCCGCATGGAGCGAAATCCTCTATGCGCAGGCATCCTCTCTGGGAAAGCGTAGCATTTGTTGGGAAATCAGAATCGGGTTTGTGGGAAGCTGCTGCTTCTTGCCGGAGCTAGTCTGCTCAGGACAGTGGAAGATACCCGCATGGAGCGAAATTCTCTTTCACCTAGCATCCCCTCTGCCTGAGAGAGAAGCGTGGTTGCACCTCTGGAAAGGACCTTAAGGAAAGGGACACGTCTGTCACCGTGTTCCCCAAAGGCAAGTATGAGGAAGTTGCAGAACGCTGCCACGGGCGAATAGAACGAGCCGTTGGCTTTATGTCAGAAAACGGTGCGAAGCAGGAGAGAAGGCACTGGCAGGTGCAGCGGGACGGTTGCAAGACAAGTGTCACCAGTTCCCTGTCAGAGCCATGGAGGCCAGGCTGCTAAGGAGACACGAGAGGAAGACTAGGGCAGGCACGCGTGCTCCACTCTAAGGGAGGAGTCTGGGCAGAAGGCAGGCCTGTCCTGTGTCTCTGATCCCAAGGGTACAGCGTCTCCTTGAACACCTGTGCCTAGGGCAGACTTGGGCTTGCCACCAGGCCCCATAGCCGCAACTCGCAGCAACAGCTCCCTGGAGGACCGGGCATTCCGATGCCGTCTTCCTCCAAGATGTGACAACGTTGGTGGTGGCAGGGCGTGTGCCGGGGAAGGAATGGGGACAGTGTGCAGGGTTCATGTCCACTCCCTCTCCTGTGGGGAAGGCACTGGCCTAGTCCCCGATTCCGCCTGAGCGCCAGTAGAAAAGGCCTAGCCTGCCTATGCCAAGACATGGAAGTGAGCATGGAGTGCAGTCCTAAGCCACGCACGCTGCTGTTGCTTTGTGACTGTGCCTGCTTAGTTTGGCTTGGCAGGGTGAACGCGGGGCTCGAACAGGGAGCCCGGGAAAGCGAGGCCCAAGAGGCACTAGCTCTCCCGCAGCTCTTCATCTTTGAAGTGACAGAGCGAACGCCCAAAGCTTTGCTGTGAAGCAGCAGCGAAGGGCAGTTCGTGCCAGCTGAAAACCTCTACAAACGTGTAGCAGTAGTTGCTAAATCAGAGTCGGATCTGTAGGCTGCTGTGGCTGCCTGCCTTAGCCTACTCTTCCCAGGACAGAGGGAGAGCCCCGCATAGAGCGAAAGCCTCTTTGCCCGGGCATCCCTTCTGGGAAGGCCCAGCTTTCTTTGGGAAATCAAAGTCAGGTCTGAGGGACGCTGCTGCTGCTTGCTTGAGCTGGTCTCCCCTGCACGTTGTAATAAACCCGCATGGAGCGAAATCCTCTATGCGCAGGCATCCTCTCTGGGAAAGCGTAGCATTTGTTGGGAAATCAGAATCGGGTTTGTGGGAAGCTGCTGCTTCTTGCCGGAGCTAGTCTGCTCAGGACAGTGGAAGATACCCGCATGGAGCGAAATTCTCTTTCACCTAGCATCCCCTCTGCCTGAGAGAGAAGCGTGGTTGCACCTCTGGAAAGGACCTTAAGGAAAGGGACACGTCTGTCACCGTGTTCCCCAAAGGCAAGTATGAGGAAGGTGCAGAACGCTGCAACGGGCGAATAGAAAGAGCCGTTGGCTTTATGTCAGAAAACGGTGCGAAGCAGGAGAGAAGGCACTGGCAGGTGGAGCGGGACGGTTGCAAAACAAGTGTCACCAGTTCCCTGTCAGAGCCATGGAGGCCAGGCTGCTAAGGAGACACGAGAGGAAGACTAGGGCAGGCACGCGTGCTCCACTCTGAGGGAGGAGTCTGGGCAGAAGGCAGGCCTGTCCTATGTCTCTGGTCCCAAGGGAACAGCGTCTCCTTGAACACCTGTGCCTAGGGCTGACTTGGGCTTTCCACCAGGCCCCATAGCCGCAACTCGCAGCAACAGCTCCCTGGAGGACCGGGCAGTCCGATGCCGTCTTCCTCCAAGATGTGACAACGTTGGTGGTGGCAGGGGGTGTGCCGGGGAAGGAATGGGGACAGTGTGCAGGGTTCATGTCCACTCCCTCTCCTGTGGGGAAGGCACTGGCCTAGTCCCCGATTCCGCCTGAGCGCCAGTAGAAAAGGCCTAGCCTGCCTATGCCAGGACATGGAAGTGAGCATGGAGTGCCATCCTAAGCCACGCACGCTGCTGTTGCTTTGTGACTGTGCCTGCTTAGTTTGGCTTGTCAGGGTGAACGCGGGGCTCGAACAGGGAGCCCGGGAATGCAAGGCCCAAGAGGCACTAGCTCTCCCGCAGCTCTTCATCTTTGAAGTGACAGAGCGAACGCCCAAAGCCTTGCTGTGAAGCAGCAGCGAAGGGCAGTTCGTGCCAGCTGAAAACCTCTACAAACGTGTAGCAGTAGTTGCTAAATCAGAGTCGGATCTGTAGGCTGCTGTGGCTGCCTGCCTTAGCCTACTATTCCCAGGACAGAGGGAGAGCCCCACATAGAGCGAAAGCCTCTTTGCCCGGGCTCCTTTCTGGGAAGGCCCAGCTTTCTTTGGGAAATCAAAGTCAGGTCTGAGGGACGCTGCTGCTGCTTGCTTGAGCTGGTCTCCCCTGCACGTTGTAATAAACCCGCATGGAGCGCAATCCTCTATGCGCAGGCATCCTCTCTGGGAAAGCATAGCATTTGTTGGGAAATCAGAATCGGGTTTGTGGGAAGCTGCTGCTTCTTGCCGGAGCTAGTCTGCTCAGGACAGTGGAAGATACCCGCATGGAGCGAAATTCTCTTTCACCTAGCATCCCCTCTGCCTGAGAGAGAAGCGTGGTTGCACCTCTGGAAAGGACCTTAAGGAAAGGGACACGTCTGTCACCGTGTTCCCCAAAGGCAAGTATGAGGAAGGTGCAGAACGCTGCAACGGGCGAATAGAACGAGCCGTTGGCTTTATGTCAGAAAACGGTGCGAAGCAGGAGAGAAGGCACTGGCAGGTGCAGCGGGACGGTTGCAAGACAAGTGTCACCAGTTCCCTGTCAGAGCCATGGAGGCCAGGCTGCTAAGGAGACACGAGAAGAAGACTAGGGCAGGCACGCGTGCTCCACTCTAAGGGAGGAGTCTGGGCAGAAGGCAGGCCTGTCCTGTGTCTCTGGTCCCAAGGGGACAGCGTCTCCTTGAACACCTGTGCCTAGGGCAGACTTGGGCTTGCCACCAGGCCCCATAGCCGCAACTCGCAGCAACAGCTCCCTGGAGGACCGGGCAGTCCGATGCCGTCTTCCTCCAAGATGTGACAACGTTGGTGGTGGCAGGGCGTGTGCCGTGGAAGGAATGGGCACAGTGTGCAGTGTTCATGTCCACTCCCTCTCCTGTGGGGAAGGCACTGGCCTAGTCCCCGATTCCGCCTGAGCGCCAGTAGAAAAGGCCTAGCCTGCCTATGCCAGGACATGGAAGTGAGCATGGAGTGCCATCCTAAGCCACGCACGCTGCTGTTGCTTTGTGACTGGGCCTGCTTAGTTCGGCTTGGCAGGGTGAACGCGGGGCGCGAACAGGGAGCCCGGGAAAGCGAGGCCCAAGAGGCACTAGCTCTCCCGCAGCTCTTCATCTTTGAAGTGACAGAGCGAACGCCCAAAGCCTTGCTGTGAAGCAGCAGCGAAGGGCAGTTCGTGCCAGCTGAAAACCTCTACAAACGTGTAGCAGTAGTTGCTAAATCAGAGTCGGATCTGTAGGCTGCTGTGGCTGCCTGCCTTAGCCTACTATTCCCAGGACAGAGGGAGAGCCCCACATAGAGCGAAAGCCTCTTTGCCCGGGCATCCCTTCTGGGAAGGCCCAGCTTTCTTTGGGAAATCAAAGTCAGGTCTGAGGGACGCTGCTGCTGCTTGCTTGAGCTGGTCTCCCCTGCACGTTGTAATAAACCCGCATGGAGCGAAATCCTCTATGCGCAGGCATCCTCTCTGGGAAAGCATAGCATTTGTTGGGAAATCAGAATCGGGTTTGTGGGAAGCTGCTGCTTCTTGCCGGAGCTAGTCTGCTCAGGACAGTGGAAGATACCCGCATGGAGCGAAATTCTCTTTCACCTAGCATCCCCTCTGCCTGAGAGAGAAGCGTGGTTGCACCTTGGAAAGGACCTTAAGGAAAGGGACACATCTGACACCGTGTTCCCCAAAGGCAAGTATGAGGAAGGTGCAGAACGCTGCAACGGGCGAATAGAACGAGCCGTTGGCTTTATGTCAGAAAACGGTGCGAAGCAGGAGAGAAGGCACTGGCAGGTGCAGCGGGACGGTTGCAAGACAAGTGTCACCAGTACCCTGTCAGAGCCATGGAGGCCAGGCTGCTAAGGAGACACGAGAGGAAGACTAGGGCAGGCACGCGTGCTCCACTCTGAGGGAGGAGTCTGGGCAGAAGGCAGGCCTGTCCTGTGTCTCTGGTCCCAAGGGGACAGCGTCTCCTTGAACACCTGTGCCTAGGGCAGACTTGGGCTTGCCACCAGGCCCCATAGCCGCAACTCGCAGCAACAGCTCCCTGGAGGACCGGGCAGTCCGATGCCGTCTTCCTCCAAGATGTGACAACGTTGGTGGTGGCAGGGCGTGTGCCGGGGAAGGAATGGAGACAGTGTGCAGGGTTCATGTCCACTCCCTCTCCTGTGGGGAAGGCACTGGCCTAGTCCCCGATTCCGCCTGAGCGCCAGTAGAAAAGGCCTAGCCTGCCTATGCCAGGACATGGAAGTGAGCATAGAGTGCCATCCTAAGCCACGCACGCTGCTGTTGCTTTGTGACTGGGCCTGCTTAGTTCGGCTTAGCAGGGTGAACGCGGGGCGCGAACAGGGAGCCCGGGAAAGCGAGGCCCAAGAGGCACTAGCTCTCCCGCAGCTCTTCATTTTTGAAGTGACAGAGCGAACGCCCAAAGCCTTGCTGTGAAGCAGCAGCGAAGGGCAGTTCGTGCCAGCTGAAAACCTCTACAAACGTGTAGCAGTAGTTGCTAAATCAGAGTCGGATCTGTAGGCTGCTGTGGCTGCCTGCCTTAGCCTACTATTCCCAGGACAGAGGGAGAGCCCCGCATAGAGCGAAAGCCTCTTTGCCCGGGCATCCATTCTGGGAAGGCCCAGCTTTCTTTGGGAAATCAAAGTCAGGTCTGAAGGACGCTGCTGCTGCTTGCTTGAGCTGGTCTCCCCTGCACGTTGTAATAAACCCGCATGGAGCGAAATCCTCTATGCGCAGGCATCCTCTCTGGGAAAGCATAGCATTTGTTGGGAAATCAGAATCGGGTTTGTGGGAAGCTGCTGCTTCTTGCCGGAGCTAGTCTGCTCAGGACAGTGGAAGATACCCGCATGGAGCGAAATTCTCTTTCACCTAGCATCCCCTCTGCCTGAGAGAGAAGCGTGGTTGCACCTCTGGAAAGGACCTTAAGGAAAGGGACACGTCTGTCACCGTGTTCCCCAAAGGCCAGTATGAGGAAGGTGCAGAACGCTGCAACGGGCGAATAGAACGAGCCGTTGGCTTTATGTCAGAAAACGGTGCGAAGCAGGAGAGAAGGCACTGGCAGGTGCAGCAGGACGGTTGCAAGACAAGTGTCACCAGTTCCCTGTCAGAGCCATGGATGCCAGGCTGCTAAGGAGACACGAGAGGAAGACTAGGGCAGGCACGCGTGCTCCACTCTAAGGGAGGAGTCTGGGCAGAAGGCAGGCCTGTCCTGTGTCTCTGGTCCCAAGGGGACAGCGTCTCCTTGAACACCTGTGCCTAGGGCAGACTTGGGCTTGCCACCAGGCCCCATAGCCGCAACTCGCAGCAACAGCTCCCTGGAGGACCGGGCAGTCCGATGCCGTCTTCCTCCAAGATGTGACAACGTTGGTGGTGGCAGGGCGTGTGCCGGGGAAGGAATGGGGACAGTGTGCAGGGTTCATGTCCACTCCCTCTCCTGTGGGGAAGGCACTGGCCTAGTCCCCGATTCCGCCTGAGCGCCAGTAGAAAAGGCCTAGCCTGCCTATGCCAGGACATGGAAGTGAGCATGGAGTGCCATCCTAAGCCACGCACGCTGCTGTTGCTTTGTGACTGGGCCTGCTTAGTTCGGCTTGGCAGGGTGAACGCGGGGCGCGAACAGGGAGCCCGGGAAAGCGAGGCCCAAGAGGCACTAGCTCTCCCGCAGCTCTTCATCTTTGAAGTGACAGAGCGAACGCCCAAAGCCTTGCTGTGAAGCAGCAGCGAAGGGCAGTTCGTGCCAGCTGAAAACCTCTACAAACGTGTAGCAGTATTTGCTAAATCAGAGTCGGATCTGTAGGCTGCTGTGGCTGCCTGCCTTAGCCTACTCTTCCCAGGACAGAGGGAGAGCCCCGCATAGAGCGAAAGCCTCTTTGCCCGGGCATCCCTTCTGGGAAGGCCCAGCTTTCTTTGGGAAATCAAAGTCAGGTCTGAGGGACGCTGCTGCTGCTTGCTTGAGCTGGTCTCCCCTGCACGTTGTAATAAACCCGCATGGAGCGAAATCCTCTATGCGCAGGCATCCTCTCTGGGAAAGCGTAGCATTTGTTGGGAAATCAGAATCGGGTTTGTGGGAAGCTGCTGCTTCTTGCCGGAGCTAGTCTGCTCAGGACAGTGGAAGATACCCGCATGGAGCGAAATTCTCTTTCACCTAGCATCCCCTCTGCCTGAGAGAGAAGCGTGGTTGCACCTCTGGAAAGGACCTTAAGGAAAGGGACACGTCTGTCACCGTGTTCCCCAAAGGCAAGTATGAGGAAGTTGCAGAACGCTGCCACGGGCGAATAGAACGAGCCGTTGGCTTTATGTCAGAAAACGGTGCGAAGCAGGAGAGAAGGCACTGGCAGGTGCAGCGGGACGGTTGCAAGACAAGTGTCACCAGTTCCCTGTCAGAGCCATGGAGGCCAGGCTGCTAAGGAGACACGAGAGGAAGACTAGGGCAGGCACGCGTGCTCCACTCTAAGGGAGGAGTCTGGGCAGAAGGCAGGCCTGTCCTGTGTCTCTGGTCCCAAGGGTACAGCGTCTCCTTGAACACCTGTGCCTAGGGCAGACTTGGGCTTTCCACCAGGCCCCATAGCCGCAACTCGCAGCAACAGCTCCCTGGAGGACCGGGCATTCCGATGCCGTCTTCCTCCAAGATGTGACAACGTTGGTGGTGGCAGGGCGTGTGCCGGGGAAGGAATGGGGACAGTGTGCAGGGTTCATGTCCACTCCCTCTCCTGTGGGGAAGGCACTGGCCTAGTCCCCGATTCCGCCTGAGCGCCAGTAGAAAAGGCCTAGCCTGCCTATGCCAAGACATGGAAGTGAGCATGGAGTGCAGTCCTAAGCCACGCACGCTGCTGTTGCTTTGTGACTGTGCCTGCTTAGTTTGGCTTGGCAGGGTGAACGCGGGGCTCGAACAGGGAGCCCGGGAAAGCGAGGCCCAAGAGGCACTAGCTCTCCCGCAGCTCTTCATCTTTGAAGTGACAGAGCGAACGCCCAAAGCTTTGCTGTGAAGCAGCAGCGAAGGGCAGTTCGTGCCAGCTGAAAACCTCTACAAACGTGTAGCAGTAGTTGCTAAATCAGAGTCGGATCTGTAGGCTGCTGTGGCTGCCTGCCTTAGCCTACTCTTCCCAGGACAGAGGGAGAGCCCCGCATAGAGCGAAAGCCTCTTTGCCCGGGCATCCCTTCTGGGAAGGCCCAGCTTTCTTTGGGAAATCAAAGTCAGGTCTGAGGGACGCTGCTGCTGCTTGCTTGAGCTGGTCTCCCCTGCACGTTGTAATAAACCCGCATGGAGCGAAATCCTCTATGCGCAGGCATCCTCTCTGGGAAAGCGTAGCATTTGTTGGGAAATCAGAATCGGGTTTGTGGGAAGCTGCTGCTTCTTGCCGGAGCTAGTCTGCTCAGGACAGTGGAAGATACCCGCATGGAGCGAAATTCTCTTTCACCTAGCATCCCCTCTGCCTGAGAGAGAAGCGTGGTTGCACCTCTGGAAAGGACCTTAAGGAAAGGGACACGTCTGTCACCGTGTTCCCCAAAGGCAAGTATGAGGAAGGTGCAGAACGCTGCAACGGGCGAATAGAAAGAGCCGTTGGCTTTATGTCAGAAAACGGTGCGAAGCAGGAGAGAAGGCACTGGCAGGTGGAGCGGGACGGTTGCAAAACAAGTGTCACCAGTTCCCTGTCAGAGCCATGGAGGCCAGGCTGCTAAGGAGACACGAGAGGAAGACTAGGGCAGGCACGCGTGCTCCACTCTGAGGGAGGAGTCTGGGCAGAAGGCAGGCCTGTCCTATGTCTCTGGTCCCAAGGGAACAGCGTCTCCTTGAACACCTGTGCCTAGGGCAGACTTGGGCTTTCCACCAGGCCCCATAGCCGCAACTCGCAGCAACAGCTCCCTGGAGGACCGGGCAGTCCGATGCCGTCTTCCTCCAAGATGTGACAACGTTGGTGGTGGCAGGGGGTGTGCCGGGGAAGGAATGGGGACAGTGTGCAGGGTTCATGTCCACTCCCTCTCCTGTGGGGAAGGCACTGGCCTAGTCCCCGATTCCGCCTGAGCGCCAGTAGAAAAGGCCTAGCCTGCCTATGCCAGGACATGGAAGTGAGCATGGAGTGCCATCCTAAGCCACGCACGCTGCTGTTGCTTTGTGACTGTGCCTGCTTAGTTTGGCTTGTCAGGGTGAACGCGGGGCTCGAACAGGGAGCCCGGGAATGCAAGGCCCAAGAGGCACTAGCTCTCCCGCAGCTCTTCATCTTTGAAGTGACAGAGCGAACGCCCAAAGCCTTGCTGTGAAGCAGCAGCGAAGGGCAGTTCGTGCCAGCTGAAAACCTCTACAAACGTGTAGCAGTAGTTGCTAAATCAGAGTCGGATCTGTAGGCTGCTGTGGCTGCCAGCCTTAGACTACTCTTCCCAGGACACAGGGAGAGCCCCGCATACAGAGAAAGCCTCTTTGCCCGGGCATCCCTTCTGGGAAGGCCCAGCTTTCTTTGGGAAATCAAAGTCAGGTCTGAGGGACGCTGCTGCTGCTTGCTTGAGCTGGTCTCCCCTGCACGTTGTAATAAACCCGCATGGAGCGATATCCTCTATGCGCAGGCATCCTCTCTGGGAAAGCATAGCATTTGTTGGGAAATCAGAATCGGGTTTGTGGGAAGCTGCTGCTTCTTGCCGGAGCTAGTCTGCTCAGGACAGTGGAAGATACCCGCATGGAGCGAAATTCTCTTTCACCTAGCATCCCCTCTGCCTGAGAGAGAAGCGTGGTTGCACCTCTGGAAAGGACCTTAAGGAAAGGGACACGTCTGTCACCGTGTTCCCCAAAGGCAAGTATGAGGAAGGTGCAGAACGCTGCACCGGGCGAATAGAACGAGCCGTTGGCTTTATGTCAGAAAACGGTGCGAAGCAGGAGAGAAGGCACTGGCAGGTGCAGCGGGACGGTTGCAAGACAAGTGTCACCAGTTCCCTGTCAGAGCCATGGAGGCCAGTCTGATAAGGAGACACGAGAAGAAGACTAGGGCAGGCACGCGTGCTCCACTCTAAGGGAGGAGTCTGGGCAGAAGGCAGGCCTGTCCTGTGTCTCTGGTCCCAAGGGGACAGCGTCTCCTTGAACACCTGTGCCTAGGGCAGACTTGGGCTTGCCACCAGGCCCCATAGCCGCAACTCGCAGCAACAGCTCCCTGGAGGACCGGGCAGTCCGATGCCGTCTTCCTCCAAGATGTGACAACGTTGGTGGTGGCAGGGCGTGTGCCGTGGAAGGGATGGGGACAGTGTGCAGGGTTCATGTCCACTCCCTCTCCTGTGGGGAAGGCACTGGCCTAGTCCCCGATTCCGCCTGAGCGTCAGTAGAAAAGGCCTAGCCTGCCTATGCCAGGACATGGAAGTGAGCATGGAGTGCCCATCCTAAGCCACGCACGCTGCTGTTGCTTTGTGACTGTGCCTGCTTAGTTCGGCTTGGCAGGGTGAACGCAGGGCGCGAACAGGGAGCCCGGGAAAGCAAGGCCCAAGAGGCACTAGCTCTCCCGCAGCTCTTCATCTTTGAAGTGACAGAGCGAACTCCCAAAGACTTGCTGTGAAGCAGCAGCGAAGGGCAGTTCGTGCCAGCTGAAAACCTCTACAAACGTGTAGCAGTAGTTGCTAAATCAGAGTCGGATCTGTAGGCTGCTGTGGCTGCCTGCCTTAGCCTACTCTTCCCAGGACAGAGGGAGAGCCCCGCATAGAGCGAAAGCCTCTTTGCCCGGGCATCCCTTCTGGGAAGGCCCAGCTTTCTTTGGGAAATCAAAGTCAGGTCTGAGGGACGTTGCTGCTGCTTGCTTGAGCTGGTCTCCCCTGCACTTTGTAATAAACCCGCATGGAGCGAAATCCTCTATGCGCAGGCTTCCTCTCTGGGAAAGCATAGCATTTGTTGGGAAATCAGAATCGGGTTTGTGGGAAGCTGCTGCTTCTTGCCGAGCTAGTCTGCTCAGGACAGTGGAAGATACCCGCATGGAGCGAAATTCTCTTTCACCTAGGATCCCCTCTGCCTGAGAGAGAAGCGTGGTTGCACCTCTGGAAAGGACCTTAAGGAAAGGGACACGTCTGTCACCGTGTTCCCCAAAGGCAAGTATGAGGAAGGTGCAGAACGCTGCAACGGGCGAATAGAACGAGCCGTTGGCTTTATGTCAGAAAACGGTGCGAAGCAGGAGAGAAGGCACTGGCAGGTGCAGCGGGACGGTTGCAAGACAAGTGTCACCAGTTCCCTGTCAGAGCCATGGAGGCCAGGCAGCTAAGGAGACACGAGAGGAAGACTAGGGCAGGCACGCGTGCTCCACTCTAAGGGAGGAGTCTGGGCAGAAGGCAGGCCTGTCCTGTGTCTCTGGTCCCAAGGGGACAGCGTCTCCTTGAACACCTGTGCCTAGGGCAGACTTGGGCTTGCCACCAGGCCCCATAGCCGCAACTCGCAGCAACAGCTCCCTGGAGGACCGGGCAGTCCGATGCCGTCTTCCTCCAAGATGTGAGAACGTTGGTGGTGGCAGGGCGTGTGCCCGGGAAAGAATGGGGACAGTGTGCAGGGTTCATGTCCACTCCCTCTCCTGTGGGGAAGGCACTGGTCTAGTCCCCGATTCCGCCTGAGCGCCAGTAGAAAAGGCCTAGCCTGCCTATGCCAGGACATGGAAGTGAGCATAGAGTGCCATCCTAAGCCACGCACGCTGCTGTAGCTTTGTGACTGTGCCTGCTTAGTTCGGCTTGGCAGGGTGAACGCAGGGCGCGAACAGGGAGCCCGGAAAGCAAGGCCCAAGAGGCACTAGCTCTCCCGCAGCTCTTCATCTTTGAAGTGACAGAGCGAACGCCCAAAGCCTTGCTGTGAAGCAGCAGCGAAGGGCAGTTCGTTCCAGCTGAAAACCTCTACAAACGTGTAGCAGTAGTTGATAAATCAGAGTCGGATCTGTAGGCTGCTGTGGCTGCCTGCCTTAGCCTACTATTCCCAGGACAGAGGGAGAGCCCCGCATAGAGCGAAAGCCTCTTTGCCCGGGCATCCCTTCTGGGAAGGCCCAGCTTTCTTTGGGAAATCAAAGTCAGGTCTGAGGGACGCTGCTGCTGCTTGCTTGAGCTGGTCTCCCCTGCACGTTGTAATAATCCCGCATGGAGCGAAATCCTCTATGCGCAGGCATCCTCTCTGGGAAAGCATAGCATTTGTTGGGAAATCAGAATCGGGTTTGTGGGAAGCTGCTGCTTCTTGCCGGAGCTAGTCTGCTCAGGACAGTGGAAGATACCCGCATGGAGCGAAATTCTCTTTCACCTAGCATCCCCTCTGCCTGAGAGAGAAGCGTGGTTGCACCTCTGGAAAGGACCTTAAGGAAAGGGACACGTCTGTCACCGTGTTCCCCAAAGGCAAGTATGAGGAAGGTGCAGAACGCTGCAACGGGCGAATAGAACGAGCCGTTGGCTTTATGTCAGAAAACGGTGCGAAGCAGGAGAGAAGGCTCTGGCAGGTGCAGCAGGCCCGTGGCAATACAAGTGTCACCAGTTCCCTGTGCAGAGACATGGAGGCCAGGCTGCTAACAGACACGAGAGGACGACTAGGGCAGGCATGCGTGCTCCATACTGAGGGAGCAGTCTGGGCAGAAGGCAGGCCTGTCCTGTGTCTCTGGTCCCAAGGGGACAGCGTCTCCTTGAACACCTGTGCCTAGGGCAGACTTGGGCTTGCCACCAGGCCCCATAGCCGCAACTCGCAGCAACAGCTCCCTGGAGGACCGGGCAGTCCGATGCCGTCTTCCTCCAAGATGTGACAACGTTGGTGGTGGCAGGGCGTGTGCCCGGGAAAGAATGGGGACAGTGTGCAGGGTTCATGTCCACTCCCTCTCCTGGTGGAAGGCACTGGTCTAGTCCCCGATTCCGCCTGAGCGCCAGTAGAAAAGGCCTAGCCTGCCTATGCCAGGACATGGAAGTGAGCATAGAGTGCCATCCTAAGCCACGCACGCTGCTGTTGCTTTGTGACTGTGCCTGCTTAGTTCGGCTTGGCAGGGTGAACGCAGGGCGCGAACAGGGAGCCCGGGAAAGCAAGGCCCAAGAGGCACTAGCTCTCCCGCAGCTCTTCATCTTTGAAGTGACAGAGCGAACGCCCAAAGCCTTGCTGTGAAGCAGCAGCGAAGGGCAGTTCGTGCCAGCTGAAAACCTCTACAAACGTGTAGCAGTAGTTGCTAAATCAGAGTCGGATCTGTAGGCTGCTGTGGCTGCCTGCCTTAGCCTACTCTTCCCAGGACAGAGGGAGAGCCCCGCATAGAGCGAAAGCCTCTTTGCCCGGGCATCCCTTCTGGGAAGGCCCAGCTTTCTTTGGGAAATCAAAGTCAGGTCTGAGGGACGCTGCTGCTGCTTGCTTGAGCTGGTCTCCCCTGCACGTTGTAATAAACCCGCATGGAGCGAAATCCTCTATGCGCAGGCATCCTCTCTGGGAAAGCATAGCATTTGTTGGGAAATCAGAATCGGGTTTGTGGGAAGCTGCTGCTTCTTGCCGGAGCTAGTCTGCTCAGGACAGTGGAAGATACCCGCATGGAGCGAAATTCTCTTTCACCTAGCATCCCCTCTGCCTGAGAGAGAAGCGTGGTTGCACCTCTGGAAAGGACCTTAACGAAAGGGACACGTCTGTCACCGTGTTCCCCAAAGGCAAGTATGAGGAAGGTGCAGAACGCTGCAACGGGCGAATAGAACGAGCCGTTGGCTTTATGTCAGAAAACGGTGCGAAGCAGGAGAGAAGGCTCTGGCAGGTGCAGCAGGCCGGTAGCAAGACAAGTGTCACCAGTTCCCTGTGCAGAGACATGGAGGCCAGGCTTCTAACAGACACGAGAGGACGACTAGGGCAGGCATGCGTGCTCCATACTGAGGGAGCAGTCTGGGCAGAAGGCAGGCCTGTCCTGTGTCTCTGGTCCCAAGGGGACAGCGTCTCCTTGAACACCTGTGCCTAGGGCAGACTTGGGCTTGCCACCAGGCCCCATAGCCGCAACTCGCAGCAACAGCTCCCTGGAGGACCGGGCAGTCCGATGCCGTCTTCCTCCAAGATGTGACAACGTTGGTGGTGGCAGGGCGTGTGCCCGGGAAAGAATGGGGACAGTGTGCAGGGTTCATGTCCACTCCCTCTCCTGTGGGGAAGGCACTGGTCTAGTCCCCGATTCCGCCTGAGCGCCAGTAGAAAAGGCCTAGCCTGCCTATGCCAGGACATGGAAGTGAGCATAGAGTGCCATCCTAAGCCACGCACGCTGCTGTTGCTTTGTGACTGTGCCTGCTTAGTTCGGCTTGGCAGGGTGAACGCAGGGCGCGAACAGGGAGCCCGGGAAAGCAAGGCCCAAGAGGCACTAGCTCTCCCGCAGCTCTTCATCTTTGAAGTGACAGAGCGAACGCCCAAAGCCTTGCTGTGAAGCAGCAGCGAAGGGCAGTTCGTGCCAGCTGAAAACCTCTACAAACGTGTAGGAGTAGTTGCTAAATCAGAGTCGGATCTGTAGGCTGCTGTGGCTGCCTGCCTTAGCCTACTATTCCCAGGACAGAGGGAGAGCCCCGCATAGAGCGAAAGCCTCTTTGCCCGGGCATCCCTTCTGGGAAGGCCCAGCTTTCTTTGGGAAATCAAAGTCAGGTCTGAGGGACGCTGCTGCTGCTTGCTTGAGCTGGTCTCCCCTGCACGTTGTAATAAACCCGCATGGAGCGAAATCCTCTATGCGCAGGCATCCTCTCTGGGAAAGCATAGCATTTGTTGGGAAATCAGAATCGGGTTTGTGGGAAGCTGCTGCTTCTTGCCGGAGCTAGTCTGCTCAGGACAGTGGAAGATACCCGCATGGAGCGAAATTCTCTTTCACCTAGCATCCCCTCTGCCTGAGAGAGAAGCGTGGTTGCACCTCTGTAAAGGACCTTAAGGAAAGGGACACGTCTGTCACCGTGTTCCTCAAAGGCAAGTATGAGGAAGGTGCAGAACGCTGCAACGGGCGAATAGAACGAGCCGTTGGCTTTATGTCAGAAAACGGTGCGAAGCAGGAGAGAAGGCTCTGGCAGGTGCAGCAGGCCCGTGGCAAGACAAGTGTCACCAGTTCCCTGTGCAGAGACATGGAGGCCAGGCTGCTAACAGACACGAGAGGACGACTAGGGCAGGCATGCGTGCTCCATACTGAGGGAGCAGTCTGGGCAGAAGGCAGGCCTGTCCTGTGTCTCTGGTCCCAAGGGGACAGCGTCTCCTTGAACACCTGTGCCTAGGGCAGACTTGGGCTTGCCACCAGGCCCCATAGCCGCAACTCGCAGCAACAGCTCCCTGGAGGACCGGGCAGTCCGATGCCGTCTTCCTCCAAGATGTGAGAACGTTGGTGGTGGCAGGGCGTGTGCCGGGGAAAGAATGGGGACAGTGTGCAGGGTTCATGTCCACTCCCTCTCCTGTGGGGAAGGCACTGGTCTAGTCCCCGATTCCGCCTGAGCGCCAGTAGAAAAGGCCTAGCCTGCCTATGCCAGGACATGGAAGTGAGCATAGAGTGCCATCCTAAGCCACGCACGCTGCTGTTGCTTTGTGACTGTGCCTGCTTAGTTCGGCTTGGCAGGGTGAACGCAGGGCGCGAACAGGGAGCCCGGGAAAGCAAGGCCCAAGAGGCACTAGCTCTCCCGCAGCTCTTCATCTTTGAAGTGACAGAGCGAACGACCAAAGCCTTGCTGTGAAGCAGCAGCGAAGGGCAGTTCGTGCCAGCTGAAAACCTCTACAAACGTGTAGCAGTAGTTGCTAAATCAGAGTCGGATCTGTAGGCTGCTGTGGCTGCCTGCCTTAGCCTACTATTCCCAGGACAGAGGGAGAGCCCCGCATAGAGCGAAAGCCTCTTTGCCAGGGCATCCCTTCTGGGAAGGCCCAGCTTTCTTTGGGAAATCAAAGTCAGGTCTGAGGGACGCTGCTGCTGCTTGCTTGAGCTGGTCTCCCCTGCACGTTGTAATAAACCCGCATGGAGCGAAATCCTCTATGCGCAGGCATCCTCTCTGGGAAAGCATAGCATTTGTTGGGAAATCAGAATCGGGTTTGTGGGAAGCTGCTGCTTCTTGCCGGAGCTAGTCTGCTCAGGACAGTGGAAGATACCCGCATGGAGCGAAATTCTCTTTCACCTAGCATCCCCTCTGCCTGAGAGAGAAGCGTGGTTGCACGTCTGGAAAGGACCTTAAGGAAAGGGACACGTCTGTCACCGTGTTCCCCAAAGGCAAGTATGAGGAAGGTGCAGAACGCTGCAACGGGCGAATAGAACGAGCCGTTGGCTTTATGTCAGAAAACGGTGCGAAGCAGGAGAGAAGGCTCTGGCAGGTGCAGCAGGCCGGTAGCAAGACAAGTGTCACCAGTTCCCTGTGCAGAGACATGGAGGCCAGGCTGCTAACAGACACGAGAGGACGACTAGGGCAGGCATGCGTGCTCCATACTGAGGGAGCAGTCTGGGCAGAAGGCAGGCCTGTCCTGTGTCTCTGGTCCCAAGGGGACAGCGTCTCCTTGAACACCTGTGCCTAGGGCAGACTTGGGCTTGCCACCAGGCCCCATAGCCGCAACTCGCAGCAACAGCTCCCTGGAGGACCGGGCAGTCCGATGCCGTCTTCCTCCAAGATGTGACAACGTTGGTGGTGGCAGGGCGTGTGCCGGGGAAAGAATGGGGACAGTGCAGGGTTCATGTCCACTCCCTCTCCTGTGGGGAAGGCACTGGCCTAGTCCCCGATTCCGCCTGAGCGCCAGTAGAAAAGGCCTAGCCTGCCTATGCCAGGACATGGAAGTGAGCATAGAGTGCCATCCTAAGCCACGCACGCTGCTGTTGCTTTGTGACTGTGCCTGCTTAGTTCGGCTTGGCAGGGTGAACGCAGGGCGCGAACAGGGAGCCTGGGAAAGCAAGGCCCAAGAGGCACTAGCTCTCCCGCAGCTCTTCATCTTTGAAGTGACAGAGCGAACGACCAAAGCCTTGCTGTGAAGCAGCAGCGAAGGGCAGTTCGTGCCAGCTGAAAACCTCTACAAACGTGTAGCAGTAGTTGCTAAATCAGAGTCGGATCTGTAGGCTGCTGTGGCTGCCTGCCTTAGCCTACTATTCCCAGGACAGAGGGAGAGCCCCGCATAGAGCGAAAGCCTCTTTGCCAGGGCATCCCTTCTGGGAAGGCCCAGCTTTCTTTGGGAAATCAAAGTCAGGTCTGAGGGACGCTGCTGCTGCTTGCTTGAGCTGGTCTCCCCTGCACGTTGTAATAAACCCGCATGGAGCGAAATCCTCTATGCGCAGGCATCCTCTCTGGGAAAGCATAGCATTTGTTGGGAAATCAGAATCGGGTTTGTGGGAAGCTGCTGCTTCTTGCCGGAGCTAGTCTGCTCAGGACAGTGGAAGATACCCGCATGGAGCGAAATTCTCTTTCACCTAGCATCCCCTCTGCCTGAGAGAGAAGCGTGGTTGCACGTCTGGAAAGGACCTTAAGGAAAGGGACACGTCTGTCACCGTGTTCCCCAAAGGCAAGTATGAGGAAGGTGCAGAACGCTGCAACGGGCGAATAGAACGAGCCGTTGGCTTTATGTCAGAAAACGGTGCGAAGCAGGAGAGAAGGCTCTGGCAGGTGCAGCAGGCCGGTAGCAAGACAAGTGTCACCAGTTCCCTGTGCAGAGACATGGAGGCCAGGCTGCTAACAGACACGAGAGGACGACTAGGGCAGGCATGCGTGCTCCATACTGAGGGAGCAGTCTGGGCAGAAGGCAGGCCTGTCCTGTGTCTCTGGTCCCAAGGGGACAGCGTCTCCTTGAACACCTGTGCCTAGGGCAGACTTGGGCTTGCCACCAGGCCCCATAGCCGCAACTCGCAGCAACAGCTCCCTGGAGGACCGGGCAGTCCGATGCCGTCTTCCTCCAAGATGTGAGAACGTTGGTGGTGGCAGGGCGTGTGCCCGGGAAAGAATGGGGACAGTGTGCAGGGTTCATGTCCACTCCCTCTCCTGTGGGGAAGGCACTGGTCTAGTCCCCGATTCCGCCTGAGCGCCAGTAGAAAAGGCCTAGCCTGCCTATGCCAGGACATGGAAGTGAGCATAGAGTGCCATCCTAAGCCACGCACGCTGCTGTTGCTTTGTGACTGTGCCTGCTTAGTTCGGCTTGGCAGGGTGAACGCAGGGCGCGAACAGGGAGCCTGGGAAAGCAAGGCCCAAGAGGCACTAGCTCTCCCGCAGCTCTTCATCTTTGAAGTGACAGAGCGAACGCCCAAAGCCTTGCTGTGAAGCAGCAGCGAAGGGCAGTTCGTGCCAGCTGAAAACCTCTACAAACGTGTAGCAGTAGTTGCTAAATCAGAGTCGGATCTGTAGGCTGCTGTGGCTGCCTGCCTTAGCCTACTATTCCCAGGACAGAGGGAGAGCCCCGCATAGAGCGAAAGCCTCTTTGCCCGGGCATCCCTTCTGGGAAGGCCCAGCTTTCTTTGGGAAATCAAAGTCAGGTCTGAGGGACGCTGCTGCTGCTTGCTTGAGCTGGTCTCCCCTGCACGTTGTAATAAACCCGCATGGAGCGAAATCCTCTATGCGCAGGCATCCTCTCTGGGAAAGCATAGCATTTGTTGGGAAATCAGAATCGGGTTTGTGGGAAGCTGCTGCTTCTTGCCGGAGCTAGTCTGCTCAGGACAGTGGAAGATACCCGCATGGAGCGAAATTCTCTTTCACCTAGCATCCCCTCTGCCTGAGAGAGAAGCGTGGTTGCACCTCTGGAAAGGACCTTAACGAAAGGGACACGTCTGTCACCGTGTTCCCCAAAGGCAAGTATGAGGAAGGTGCAGAACGCTGCAACGGGCGAATAGAACGAGCCGTTGGCTTTATGTCAGAAAACGGTGCGAAGCAGGAGAGAAGGCTCTGGCAGGTGCAGCAGGCCGGTAGCAAGACAAGTGTCACCAGTTCCCTGTGCAGAGACATGGAGGCCAGGCTTCTAACAGACACGAGAGGACGACTAGGGCAGGCATGCGTGCTCCATACTGAGGGAGCAGTCTGGGCAGAAGGCAGGCCTGTCCTGTGTCTCTGGTCCCAAGGGGACAGCGTCTCCTTGAACACCTGTGCCTAGGGCAGACTTGGGCTTGCCACCAGGCCCCATAGCCGCAACTCGCAGCAACAGCTCCCTGGAGGACCGGGCAGTCCGATGCCGTCTTCCTCCAAGATGTGACAACGTTGGTGGTGGCAGGGCGTGTGCCCGGGAAAGAATGGGGACAGTGTGCAGGGTTCATGTCCACTCCCTCTCCTGTGGGGAAGGCACTGGTCTAGTCCCCGATTCCGCCTGAGCGCCAGTAGAAAAGGCCTAGCCTGCCTATGCCAGGACATGGAAGTGAGCATAGAGTGCCATCCTAAGCCACGCACGCTGCTGTTGCTTTGTGACTGTGCCTGCTTAGTTCGGCTTGGCAGGGTGAACGCAGGGCGCGAACAGGGAGCCCGGGAAAGCAAGGCCCAAGAGGCACTAGCTCTCCCGCAGCTCTTCATCTTTGAAGTGACAGAGCGAACTCCCAAAGCCTTGCTGTGAAGCAGCAGCGAAGGGCAGTTCGTGCCAGCTGAAAACCTCTACAAACGTGTAGGAGTAGTTGCTAAATCAGAGTCGGATCTGTAGGCTGCTGTGGCTGCCTGCCTTAGCCTACTATTCCCAGGACAGAGGGAGAGCCCCGCATAGAGCGAAAGCCTCTTTGCCCGGGCATCCCTTCTGGGAAGGCCCAGCTTTCTTTGGGAAATCAAAGTCAGGTCTGAGGGACGCTGCTGCTGCTTGCTTGAGCTGGTCTCCCCTGCACGTTGTAATAAACCCGCATGGAGCGAAATCCTCTATGCGCAGGCATCCTCTCTGGGAAAGCATAGCATTTGTTGGGAAATCAGAATCGGGTTTGTGGGAAGCTGCTGCTTCTTGCCGGAGCTAGTCTGCTCAGGACAGTGGAAGATACCCGCATGGAGCGAAATTCTCTTTCACCTAGCATCCCCTCTGCCTGAGAGAGAAGCGTGGTTGCACCTCTGTAAAGGACCTTAAGGAAAGGGACACGTCTGTCACCGTGTTCCTCAAAGGCAAGTATGAGGAAGGTGCAGAACGCTGCAACGGGCGAATAGAACGAGCCGTTGGCTTTATGTCAGAAAACGGTGCGAAGCAGGAGAGAAGGCTCTGGCAGGTGCAGCAGGCCCGTGGCAAGACAAGTGTCACCAGTTCCCTGTGCAGAGACATGGAGGCCAGGCTGCTAACAGACACGAGAGGACGACTAGGGCAGGCATGCGTGCTCCATACTGAGGGAGCAGTCTGGGCAGAAGGCAGGCCTGTCCTGTGTCTCTGGTCCCAAGGGGACAGCGTCTCCTTGAACACCTGTGCCTAGGGCAGACTTGGGCTTGCCACCAGGCCCCATAGCCGCAACTCGCAGCAACAGCTCCCTGGAGGACCGGGCAGTCCGATGCCGTCTTCCTCCAAGATGTGAGAACGTTGGTGGTGGCAGGGCGTGTGCCGGGGAAAGAATGGGGACAGTGTGCAGGGTTCATGTCCACTCCCTCTCCTGTGGGGAAGGCACTGGTCTAGTCCCCGATTCCGCCTGAGCGCCAGTAGAAAAGGCCTAGCCTGCCTATGCCAGGACATGGAAGTGAGCATAGAGTGCCATCCTAAGCCACGCACGCTGCTGTTGCTTTGTGACTGTGCCTGCTTAGTTCGGCTTGGCAGGGTGAACGCAGGGCGCGAACAGGGAGCCCGGGAAAGCAAGGCCCAAGAGGCACTAGCTCTCCCGCAGCTCTTCATCTTTGAAGTGACAGAGCGAACGACCAAAGCCTTGCTGTGAAGCAGCAGCGAAGGGCAGTTCGTGCCAGCTGAAAACCTCTACAAACTGTAGCAGTAGTTGCTAAATCAGAGTCGGATCTGTAGGCTGCTGTGGCTGCCTGCCTTAGCCTACTATTCCCAGGACAGAGGGAGAGACCCGCATAGAGCGAAAGCCTCTTTGCCAGGGCATCCCTTCTGGGAAGGCCCAGCTTTCTTTGGGAAATCAAAGTCAGGTCTGAGGGACGCTGCTGCTGCTTGCTTGAGCTGGTCTCCCCTGCACGTTGTAATAAACCCGCATGGAGCGAAATCCTCTATGCGCAGGCATCCTCTCTGGGAAAGCATAGCATTTGTTGGGAAATCAGAATCGGGTTTGTGGGAAGCTGCTGCTTCTTGCCGGAGCTAGTCTGCTCAGGACAGTGGAAGATACCCGCATGGAGCGAAATTCTCTTTCACCTAGCATCCCCTCTGCCTGAGAGAGAAGCGTGGTTGCACGTCTGGAAAGGACCTTAAGGAAAGGGACACGTCTGTCACCGTGTTCCCCAAAGGCAAGTATGAGGAAGGTGCAGAACGCTGCAACGGGCGAATAGAACGAGCCGTTGGCTTTATGTCAGAAAACGGTGCGAAGCAGGAGAGAAGGCTCTGGCAGGTGCAGCAGGCCGGTAGCAAGACAAGTGTCACCAGTTCCCTGTGCAGAGACATGGAGGCCAGGCTGCTAACAGACACGAGAGGACGACTAGGGCAGGCATGCGTGCTCCATACTGAGGGAGCAGTCTGGGCAGAAGGCAGGCCTGTCCTGTGTCTCTGGTCCCAAGGGGACAGCGTCTCCTTGAACACCTGTGCCTAGGGCAGACTTGGGCTTGCCACCAGGCCCCATAGCCGCAACTCGCAGCAACAGCTCCCTGGAGGACCGGGCAGTCCGATGCCGTCTTCCTCCAAGATGTGACAACGTTGGTGGTGGCAGGGCGTGTGCCCGGGAAAGAATGGGGACAGTGTGCAGGGTTCATGTCCACTCCCTCTCCTGTGGGGAAGGCACTGGTCTAGTCCCCGATTCCGCCTGAGCGCCAGTAGAAAAGGCCTAGCCTGCCTATGCCAGGACATGGAAGTGAGCATAGAGTGCCATCCTAAGCCACGCACGCTGCTGTTGCTTTGTGACTGTGCCTGCTTAGTTCGGCTTGGCAGGGTGAACGCAGGGCGCGAACAGGGAGCCCGGGAAAGCAAGGCCCAAGAGGCACTAGCTCTCCCGCAGCTCTTCATCTTTGAAGTGACAGAGCGAACGCCCAAAGCCTTGCTGTGAAGCAGCAGCGAAGGGCAGTTCGTGCCAGCTGAAAACCTCTACAAACGTGTAGCAGTAGTTGCTAAATCAGAGTCGGATCTGTAGGCTGCTGTGGCTGCCTGCCTTAGCCTACTCTTCCCAGGACAGAGGGAGAGCCCCGCATAGAGCGAAAGCCTCTTTTCCCGGGCATGCCTTCTGGGAAGGCCCAGCTTTCTTTGGGAAATCAAAGTCAGGTCTGAGGGACGTTGCTGCTGCTTGCTTGAGCTGGTCTCCCCTGCACTTTGTAATAAACCCGCATGGAGCGAAATCCTCTATGCGCAGGCTTCCTCTCTGGGAAAGCATAGCATTTGTTGGGAAATCAGAATCGGGTTTGTGGGAAGCTGCTGCTTCTTGCCGAGCTAGTCTGCTCAGGACAGTGGAAGATACCCGCATGGAGCGAAATTCTCTTTCACCTAGGATCCCCTCTGCCTGAGAGAGAAGCGTGGTTGCACCTCTGGAAAGGACCTTAAGGAAAGGGACACGTCTGTCACCGTGTTCCCCAAAGGCAAGTATGAGGAAGGTGCAGAACGCTGCAACGGGCGAATAGAACGAGCCGTTGGCTTTATGTCAGAAAACGGTGCGAAGCAGGAGAGAAGGCACTGGCAGGTGCAGCGGGACGGTTGCAAGACAAGTGTCACCAGTTCCCTGTCAGAGCCATGGAGGCCAGGCAGCTAAGGAGACACGAGAGGAAGACTAGGGCAGGCACGCGTGCTCCACTCTAAGGGAGGAGTCTGGGCAGAAGGCAGGCCTGTCCTGTGTCTCTGGTCCCAAGGGGACAGCGTCTCCTTGAACACCTGTGCCTAGGGCAGACTTGGGCTTGCCACCAGGCCCCATAGCCGCAACTCGCAGCAACAGCTCCCTGGAGGACCGGGCAGTCCGATGCCGTCTTCCTCCAAGATGTGAGAACGTTGGTGGTGGCAGGGCGTGTGCCCGGGAAAGAATGGGGACAGTGTGCAGGGTTCATGTCCACTCCCTCTCCTGTGGGGAAGGCACTGGTCTAGTCCCCGATTCCGCCTGAGCGCCAGTAGAAAAGGCCTAGCCTGCCTATGCCAGGACATGGAAGTGAGCATAGAGTGCCATCCTAAGCCACGCACGCTGCTGTAGCTTTGTGACTGTGCCTGCTTAGTTCGGCTTGGCAGGGTGAACGCAGGGCGCGAACAGGGAGCCCGGAAAGCAAGGCCCAAGAGGCACTAGCTCTCCCGCAGCTCTTCATCTTTGAAGTGACAGAGCGAACGCCCAAAGCCTTGCTGTGAAGCAGCAGCGAAGGGCAGTTCGTTCCAGCTGAAAACCTCTACAAACGTGTAGCAGTAGTTGATAAATCAGAGTCGGATCTGTAGGCTGCTGTGGCTGCCTGCCTTAGCCTACTATTCCCAGGACAGAGGGAGAGCCCCGCATAGAGCGAAAGCCTCTTTGCCCGGGCATCCCTTCTGGGAAGGCCCAGCTTTCTTTGGGAAATCAAAGTCAGGTCTGAGGGACGCTGCTGCTGCTTGCTTGAGCTGGTCTCCCCTGCACGTTGTAATAAACCCGCATGGAGCGAAATCCTCTATGCGCAGGCATCCTCTCTGGGAAAGCATAGCATTTGTTGGGAAATCAGAATCGGGTTTGTGGGAAGCTGCTGCTTCTTGCCGGAGCTAGTCTGCTCAGGACAGTGGAAGATACCCGCATGGAGCGAAATTCTCTTTCACCTAGCATCCCCTCTGCCTGAGAGAGAAGCGTGGTTGCACCTCTGGAAAGGACCTTAACGAAAGGGACACGTCTGTCACCGTGTTCCCCAAAGGCAAGTATGAGGAAGGTGCAGAACGCTGCAACGGGCGAATAGAACGAGCCGTTGGCTTTATGTCAGAAAACGGTGCGAAGCAGGAGAGAAGGCTCTGGCAGGTGCAGCAGGCCCGTGGCAAGACAAGTGTCACCAGTTCCCTGTGCAGAGACATGGAGGCCAGGCTGCTAACAGACACGAGAGGACGACTAGGGCAGGCATGCGTGCTCCATACTGAGGGAATAGTCTGGGCAGAAGGCAGGCCTGTCCTGTGTCTCTGGTCCCAAGGGGACAGCGTCTCCTTGAACACCTGTGCCTAGGGCAGACTTGGGCTTGCCACCAGGCCCCATAGCCGCAACTCGCAGCAACAGCTCCCTGGAGGACCGGGCAGTCCGATGCCGTCTTCCTCCAAGATGTGACAACGTTGGTGGTGGCAGGGCGTGTGCCCGGGAAAGAATGGGGACAGTGTGCAGGGTTCATGTCCACTCCCTCTCCTGTGGGGAAGGCACTGGTCTAGTCCCCGATTCCGCCTGAGCGCCAGTAGAAAAGGCCTAGCCTGCCTATGCCAGGACATGGAAGTGAGCATAGAGTGCCATCCTAAGCCACGCACGCTGCTGTTGCTTTGTGACTGTGCCTGCTTAGTTCGGCTTGGCAGGGTGAACGCAGGGCGCGAACAGGGAGCCCGGGAAAGCAAGGCCCAAGAGGCACTAGCTCTCCCGCAGCTCTTCATCTTTGAAGTGACAGAGCGAACGACCAAAGCCTTGCTGTGAAGCAGCAGCGAAGGGCATTTCGTCCCAGCTGAAAACCTCTACAAACGTGTAGCAGTAGTTGCTAAATCAGAGTCGGATTTGTAGGCTGCTGTGGCTGCCTGCCTTAGCCTACTATTCCCAGGACAGAGGGAGAGCCCCGCATAGAGCGAAAGCCTCTTTGCCCGGGCATCCCTTCTGGGAAGGCCCAGCTTTCTTTGGGAAATCAAAGTCACGTCTGAGGGACGCTGCTGCTGCTTGCTTGAGCTGGTCTCCCCTGCACGTTGTAATAAACCCGCATGGAGCGAAATCCTCTATGCGCAGACATCCTCTCTGGGAAAGCATAGCATTTGTTGGGAAATCAGAATCGGGTTTGTGGGAAGCTGCTGCTTCTTGCCGGAGCTAGTCTGCTCAGGACAGTGGAAGATACCCGCATGGAGCGAAATTCTCTTTCACCTAGCATCCCCTCTGCCTGAGAGAGAAGCGTGGTTGCACCTCTGGAAAGGACCTTAAGGAAAGGGACACGTCTGTCACCGTGTTCCCCAAAGGCAAGTATGAGGAAGGTGCAGAACGCTGCAACGGGCGAATAGAACGAGCCGTTGGCTTTATGTCAGAAAACGGTGCGAAGCAGGAGAGAAGGCTCTGGCAGGTGCAGCAGGCCGGTAGCAAGACAAGTGTCACCAGTTCCCTGTGCAGAGACATGGAGGCCAGGCTTCTAACAGACACGAGAGGACGACTAGGGCAGGCATGCGTGCTCCATACTGAGGGAGCAGTCTGGGCAGAAGGCAGGCCTGTCCTGTGTCTCTGGTCCCAAGGGGACAGCGTCTCCTTGAACACCTGCGCCTAGGGCAGACTTGGGCTTGCCACCAGGCCCCATAGCCGCAACTCGCAGCAACAGCTCCCTGGAGGACCGGGCAGTCCGATGCCGTCTTCCTCCAAGATGTGACAACGTTGGTGGTGGCAGGGCGTGTGCCCGGGAAAGAATGGGGACAGTGTGCAGGGTTCATGTCCACTCCCTCTCCTGTGGGGAAGGCACTGGTCTAGTCCCCGATTCCGCCTGAGCGCCAGTAGAAAAGGCCTAGCCTGCCTATGCCAGGACATGGAAGTGAGCATAGAGTGCCATCCTAAGCCACGCACGCTGCTGTTGCTTTGTGACTGTGCCTGCTTAGTTCGGCTTGGCAGGGTGAACGCAGGGCGCGAACAGGGAGCCCGGGAAAGCAAGGCCCAAGAGGCACTAGCTCTCCCGCAGCTCTTCATCTTTGAAGTGACAGAGCGAACTCCCAAAGCCTTGCTGTGAAGCAGCAGCGAAGGGCAGTTCGTGCCAGCTGAAAACCTCTACAAACGTGTAGGAGTAGTTGCTAAATCAGAGTCGGATCTGTAGGCTGCTGTGGCTGCCCCCCTTAGCCTACTATTCCCAGGACAGAGGGAGAGCCCCGCATAGAGCGAAAGCCTCTTTGCCCGGGCATCCCTTCTGGGAAGGCCCAGCTTTCTTTGGGAAATCAAAGTCAGGTCTGAGGGACGCTGCTGCTGCTTGCTTGAGCTGGTCTCCCCTGCACGTTGTAATAAACCCGCATGGAGCGAAATCCTCTATGCGCAGGCATCCTCTCTGGGAAAGCATAGCATTTGTTGGGAAATCAGAATCGGGTTTGTGGGAAGCTGCTGCTTCTTGCCGGAGCTAGTCTGCTCAGGACAGTGGAAGATACCCGCATGGAGCGAAATTCTCTTTCACCTAGCATCCCCTCTGCCTGAGAGAGAAGCGTGGTTGCACCTCTGGAAAGGACCTTAAGGAAAGGGACACGTCTGTCACCGTGTTCCCCAAAGGCAAGTATGAGGAAGGTGCAGAACGCTGCAACGGGCGAATAGAACGAGCCGTTGGCTTTATGTCAGAAAACGGTGCGAAGCAGGAGAGAAGGCTCTGGCAGGTGCAGCAGGCCCGTGGCAAGACAAGTGTCACCAGTTCCCTGTGCAGAGACATGGAGGCCAGGCTGCTAACAGACACGAGAGGACGACTAGGGCAGGCATGCGTGCTCCATACTGAGGGAGCAGTCTGGGCAGAAGGCAGGCCTGTCCTGTGTCTCTGGTCCCAAGGGGACAGCGTCTCCTTGAACACCTGTGCCTAGGGCAGACTTGGGCTTGCCACCAGGCCCCATAGCCGCAACTCGCAGCAACAGCTCCCTGGAGGACCGGGCAGTCCGATGCCGTCTTCCTCCAAGATGTGACAACGTTGGTGGTGGCAGGGCGTGTGCCCGGGAAAGAATGGGGACAGTGTGCAGGGTTCATGTCCACTCCCTCTCCTGGTGGAAGGCACTGGTCTAGTCCCCGATTCCGCCTGAGCGCCAGTAGAAAAGGCCTAGCCTGCCTATGCCAGGACATGGAAGTGAGCATAGAGTGCCATCCTAAGCCACGCACGCTGCTGTTGCTTTGTGACTGTGCCTGCTTAGTTCGGCTTGGCAGGGTGAACGCAGGGCGCGAACAGGGAGCCCGGGAAAGCAAGGCCCAAGAGGCACTAGCTCTCCCGCAGCTCTTCATCTTTGAAGTGACAGAGCGAACGCCCAAAGCCTTGCTGTGAAGAAGCAGCGAAGGGCAGTTCGTGCCAGCTGAAAACCTCTACAAACGTGTAGCAGTAGTTGCTAAATCAGAGTCGGATCTGTAGGCTGCTGTGGCTGCCTGCCTTAGCCTACTATTCCCAGGACAGAGGGAGAGCCCCACATAGAGCGAAAGCCTCTTTGGCCGGGCATCCCTTCTGGGAAGGCCCAGCTTTCTTTGGGAAATCAAAGTCAGGTCTGAGGGATGCTGCTGCTGCTTGCTTGAGCTGGTCTCCCCTGCACGTTGTAATAAACCCGCATGGAGCGAAATCCTCTATGCGCAGGCATCCTCTCTGGGAAAGCATAGCATTTGTTGGGAAATCAGAATCGGGTTTGTGGGAAGCTGCTGCTTCTTGCCGGAGCTAGTCTGCTCAGGACAGTGGAAGATACCCGCATGGAGCGAAATTCTCTTTCACCTAGCATCCCCTCACCTGAGAGAGGAGCGTGGTTGCACCTCTGGAAAGGACCTTAAGGAAAGGGACACGTCTGTCACCGTGTTCCCCAAAGGAAAGTATGAGGAAGGTGCAGAACGCTGCAACGGGCGAATAGAACGAGCCGTTGGCTTTATGTCAGAAAACGGTGCGAAGCAGGAGAGAAGGCTCTGGCAGGTGCAGCAGGCCCGTGGCAAGACAAGTGTCACCAGTTCCCTGTGCAGAGACATGGAGGCCAGGCTGCTAACAGACACGAGAGGACGACTAGGGCAGGCATGCCTGCTCCATACTGAGGGAGCAGTCTGGGCAGAAGGCATGCCTGTCCTGTGTCTCTGGTCCCAAGGGGACAGCGTCTCCTTGAACACCTGTGCCAAGGGCAGACTTGGGCTTTCCACCAGGCCCCATAGCCGCAACTCACAGCAACAGCACTCTGGAGGAACGGGCAGTCCGATGCCGTCTTCCTCCAAGATGTGAGAACGTTGGTGGTGGCAGGGCGTGTGCCCGGGAAAGAATGGGGACAGTGTGCAGGGTTCATGTCCACTCCCTCTCCTGTGGGGAAGGCACTGGCCTAGTCCCCGATTCCGCCTGAGCGCCAGTAGAAAAGGCCTAGCCTGCCTATGCCAGGACATGGAAGTGAGCATAGAGTGCCATCCTAAGCCACGCACGCTGCTGTTGCTTTGTGACTGTGCCTGCTTAGTTCGGCTTGGCTGGGTGAACGCAGGGCGCGAACACGGAGCCCGGGAAAGCAAGGCCCAAGAGGCACTAGCTCTCTCGCAGCTCTTCATCTTTGAAGTGACAGAGCGAACGCCCAAAGTCTTGCTGTGAAGCAGCAGCGAAGGGCAGTTCGTGCCAGCTGAAAACCTCTACAAACGTGTAGCAGTAGTTGCTAAATCAGAGTAGGATCTGTAGGCTGCTGTGGCTGCCTGCCTTAGCCCTCTATTCCCAGGACAGAGGGAGAGCCCCGCATAGAGCGAAAGCCTCTTTGCCTGTGCATCCCTTCTGGGAAGGCACAAGCTTTCTTTGGGAAATCAAAGTCAGGTCTGAGGGACGCTGCTGCTGCTTGCTTGAGCTGGTCTCCCCTGCACGTTGTAATAAACCCGCATGGAGCGAAATCCTCTATGCGCAGGCATCCTCTCTGGGAAAGCATAGCATTTGTTGGGAAATCAGAATCGGGTTTGTGGGAAGCTGCTGCTTCTTGCCGGAGCTAGTCTGCTCAGGACAGTGGAAGATACCCGCATGGAGCGAAATTCTCTTTCACCTAGCATCCCCTCTGCCTGAGAGAGAAGCGTGGTTGCACCTCTGGAAAGGACCTTAAGGAAAGGGACACGTCTGTCACCGTGTTCCCCAAAGGCAAGTATGAGGAAGGTGCAGAACGCTGCAACGGGCGAATAGAACGAGCCGTTGGCTTTATGTCAGAAAACGGTGCGAAGCAGGAGAGAAGGCACTGGCAGGTGCAGCGGGACGGTTGCAAGACAAGTGTCACCAGTTCCCTGTCAGAGCCATGGAGGCCAGGCTGCTAAGGAGACACGAGAGGAAGACTAGGGCAGGCACGCGTGCTCCACTCTAAGGGAGGAGTCTGGGCAGAAGGCAGGCCTGTCCTGTGTCTCTGGTCCCAAGGGTACAGCGTCTCCTTGAACACCAGTGCCTAGGGCAGACTTGGGCTTGCCACCAGGCCCCATAGCCGCAACTCGCAGCAACAGCTCCCTGGAGGACCGGGCAGTCCGATGCCGTCTTCCTCCAAGATGTGACAACGTTGGTGGTGGCAGGGCGTGTGCCGGGGAAGGAATGGGGACAGTGTGCAGGGTTCATGTCCACTCCCTCTCCTGTGGGGAAGGCACTGGTCTAGTCCCCGATTCCACCTGAGCGCCAGTAGAAAAGGCCTAGCCTGCCTATGCCAGGACATGGAAGTGAGCATAGAGTGCCATCCTAAGCCACGCACGCTGCTGTTGCTTTGTGACTGTGCCTGCTTAGTTCGGCTTGGCAGGGTGTACGCAGGGCCCGAACAGGGAGGTCGGGAAAGCAAGGCCCAAGAGGCACTAGCTCTCCCGCAGCTCTTCATCTTTGAAGTGACAGAGCGAACGCCCAAAGCCTTGCTGTGAAGCAGCAGCGAAGGGCAGTTCGTGCCAGCTGAAAACCTCTACAAACGTGTAGCAGTAGTTGCTAAATCAGAGTCGGATCTGTAGGCTGCTGTGGCTGCCTGCCTTAGCCTACTCTTCCCAGGACAGAGGGAGAGCCCCACATAGAGCGAAAGCCTCTTTGCCCGGGCATCCCTTCTGGGAAGGCCCAGCTTTCTTTGGGAAATCAAAGTCAGGTCTGAGGGACGCTGCTGCTGCTTGCTTGAGCTGGTCTCCCCTGCACTTTGTAATAAACCCGCATGGAGCGAAATCCTCTATGCGCAGGCATCCTCTCTGGGAAAGCATAGCATTTGTTGGGAAATCAGAATCGGGTTTGTGGGAAGCTGCTGCTTCTTGCCGGAGCTAGTCTGCTCAGGACAGTGGAAGATACCCGCATGGAGCGAAATTCTCTTTCACCTAGCATCCCCTCACCTGAGAGAGAAGCGTGGTTGCACCTCTGGAAAGGACCTTAAGGAAAGGGACACGTCTGTCACCGTGTTCCCCAAAGGCAAGTATGAGGAAGGTGCAGAACGCTGCAACGGGCGAATAGAACGAGCCGTTGGCTTTATGTCAGAAAACGGTGCGAAGCAGGAGAGAAGGCTCTGGCAGGTGCAGCAGGCCCGTGGCAGGACAAGTGTCACCAGTTCCCTGTGCAGGGACATGGAGGCCAGGCTGCTAACAGACACGAGAGGACGACTAGGGCAGGCATGCGTGCTCCATACTGAGGGAGCAGTCTGGGCAGAAGGCAGGCCTGTCCTGTGTCTCTGGTCCCAAGGGGACAGCGTCTCCTTGAACACCTGTGCCTAGGGCAGACTTGGGCTTGCCACCATGCCCCATAGCCGCAACTCACAGCAAAAGCACCCTGGAGGAAAGGGCAGTCCGATGCCGTCTTCCTCCAAGATGTGAGAACGTTGGTGATGGCAGGGCGTGTGCCCGGGAAAGAATGGGGACAGTGTGCAGGGTTCATGTCCACTCCCTCTCCTGTGGGGAAGGCACTGGCCTAGTCTCCGATTCCGCCTGAGCGCCAGTAGAAAAGGCCTAGCCTGCCTATGCCAGGACATGGAAGTGAGCATAGAGTGCCATCCTAAGCCACGCACGCTGCTGTTGCTTTGTGACTGTGCCTGCTTAGTTCGGCTTGGCAGGGTGAACGCAGGGCGCGAACAGGGAGCCCGGGAAAGCAAGGCCCAAGAGGCACTAGCTCTCCCGCAGCTCTTCATCTTTGAAGTGACAGAGCGAACTCCCAAAGCCTTGCTGTGAAGCAGCAGCGAAGGGCAGTTCGTGCCAGCTGAAAACCTCTACAAACGTGTAGCAGTAGTTGCTAAATCAGAGTCGGATCTGTAGGCTGCTGTGGCTGCCTGCCTTAGCCTACTCTTCCCAGGACAGAGGGAGAGCCCCGCATAGAGCGAAAGCCTCTTTGCCCGGGCATCCCTTCTGGGAAGGCCCAGCTTTCTTTGGGAAATCAAAGTCAGGTCTGAGGGACGCTGCTGCTGCTTGCTTGAGCTGGTCTCCCCTGCACGTTGTAATAAACCCGCATGGAGCGAAATCCTCTATGCGCAGGCTTCCTCTCTGGGAAAGCATAGCATTTGTTGGGAAATCAGAATCGGGTTTGTGGGAAGCTGCTGCTTCTTGCCGAGCTAGTCTGCTCAGGACAGTGGAAGATACCCGCATGGAGCGAAATTCTCTTTCACCTAGGATCCCCTCTGCCTGAGAGAGAAGCGTGGTTGCACCTCTGGAAAGGACCTTAAGGAAAGGGACACGTCTGTCACCGTGTTCCCCAAAGGCAAGTATGAGGAAGGTGCAGAACGCTGCAACGGGCGAATAGAACGAGCCGTTGGCTTTATGTCAGAAAACGGTGCGAAGCAGGAGAGAAGGCACTGGCAGGTGCAGCGGGGCGGTTGCAAGACAAGTGTCACCAGTTCCCTGTCAGAGCCATGGAAGCCAGGCAGCTAAGGAGACACGAGAGGAAGACTAGGGCAGGCACGCGTGCTCCACTCTAAGGGAGGAGTCTGGGCAGAAGGCAGGCCTGTCCTGTGTCTCTGGTCCCAAGGGGACAGCGTCTCCTTGAACACCTGTGCCTAGGGCAGACTTGGGCTTGCCACCAGGCCCCATAGCCGCAACTCGCAGCAACAGCTCCCTGGAGGACCGGGCAGTCCGATGCCGTCTTCCTCCAAGATGTGAGAACGTTGGTGGTGGCAGGGCGTGTGCCCGGGAAAGAATGGGGACAGTGTGCAGGGTTCATGTCCACTCCCTCTCCCGTGGGGAAGGCACTTGTCTAGTCCCCGATTCCGCCTGAGCGCCAGTAGAAAAGGCCTAGCCTGCCTATGCCAGGACATGGAAGTGAGCATAGAGTGCCATCCTAAGCCACGCACGCTGCTGTAGCTTTGTGACTGTGCCTGCTTAGTTCGGCTTGGCAGGGTGAACGCAGGGCGCGAACAGGGAGCCCGGAAAGCAAGGCCCAAGAGGCACTAGCTCTCCCGCAGCTCTTCATCTTTGAAGTGACAGAGCGAACGCCCAAAGCCTTGCTGTGAAGCAGCAGCGAAGGGCAGTTCGTTCCAGCTGAAAACCTCTACAAACGTGTAGCAGTAGTTGATAAATCAGAGTCGGATCTGTAGGCTGCTGTGGCTGCCTGCCTTAGCCTACTATTCCCAGGACAGAGGGAGAGCCCCGCATAGAGCGAAAGCCTCTTTGCCCGGGCATCCCTTCTGGGAAGATCCAGCTTTCTTTGGGAAATCAAAGTCAGGTCTGAGGGACGCTGCTGCTGCTTGCTTGAGCTGGTCTCCCCTGCACGTTGTAATAAACCCGCATGGAGCGAAATCCTCTATGCGCAGGCATCCTCTCTGGGAAAGCATAGCATTTGTTGGGAAATCAGAATCGGGTTTGTGGGAAGCTGCTGCTTCTTGCCGGAGCTAGTCTGCTCAGGACAGTGGAAGATACCCGCATGGAGCGAAATTCTCTTTCACCTAGCATCCCCTCTGCCTGAGAGAGAAGCGTGGTTGCACCTCTGGAAAGGACCTTAAGGAAAGGGACACGTCTGTCACCGTGTTCCCCAAAGGCAAGTATGAGGAAGGTGCAGAACGCTGCAACGGGCGAATAGAACGAGCCGTTGGCTTTATGTCAGAAAACGGTGCGAAGCAGGAGAGAAGGCTCTGGCAGGTGCAGCAGGCCCGTGGCAAGACAAGTGTCACCAGTTCCCTGTGCAGAGACATGGAGGCCAGGCTGCTAACAGACACGAGAGGACGACTAGGGCAGGCATGCCTGCTCCATACTGAGGGAGCAGTCTGGGCAGAAGGCAGGCCTGTCCTGTGTCTCTGGTCCCAAGGGGACAGCGTCTCCTTGAACACCTGTGCCTAGGGCAGACTTGGGCTTGCCACCAGGCCCCATAGCCGCAACTCGCAGCAACAGCTCCCTGGAGGACCGGGCAGTCCGATGCCGTCTTCCTCCAAGATGTGAGAACGTTGGTGGTGGCAGGGCGTGTGCCGGGGAAAGAATGGGGACAGTGTGCAGGGTTCATGTCCACTCCCTCTCCTGTGGGGAAGGCACTGGTCTAGTCCCCGATTCCGCCTGAGCGCCAGTAGAAAAGGCCTAGCCTGCCTATGCCAGGACATGGAAGTGAGCATAGAGTGCCATCCTAAGCCACGCACGCTGCTGTTGCTTTGTGACTGTGCCTGCTTAGTTCGGCTTGGCTGGGTGAACGCAGGGCGCGAACAGAGAGCCCGGGAAAGCAAGGCCCAAGAGGCACTAGCTCTCCCGCAGCTCTTCATCTTTGAAGTGACAGAGCGAACGACCAAAGCCTTGCTGTGAAGCAGCAGCGAAGGGCAGTTCGTGCCAGCTGAAAACCTCTACAAACTGTAGCAGTAGTTGCTAAATCAGAGTCGGATCTGTAGGCTGCTGTGGCTGCCTGCCTTAGCCTACTATTCCCAGGACAGAGGGAGAGCCCCGCATAGAGCGAAAGCCTCTTTGCCAGGGCATCCCTTCTGGGAAGGCCCAGCTTTCTTTGGGAAATCAAAGTCAGGTCTGAGGGACGCTGCTGCTGCTTGCTTGAGCTGGTCTCCCCTGCACGTTGTAATAAACCCGCATGGAGCGAAATCCTCTATGCGCAGGCATCCTCTCTGGGAAAGCATAGCATTTGTTGGGAAATCAGAATCGGGTTTGTGGGAAGCTGCTGCTTCTTGCCGGAGCTAGTCTGCTCAGGACAGTGGAAGATACCCGCATGGAGCGAAATTCTCTTTCACCTAGCATCCCCTCTGCCTGAGAGAGAAGCGTGGTTTCACCTCTGGAAAGGACCTTAAGGAAAGGGACACGTCTGTCACCGTGTTCCCCAAAGGCAAGTATGAGGAAGGTGCAGAACGCTGCAACGGGCGAATAGAACGAGCCGTTGGCTTTATGTCAGAAAACGGTGCGAAGCAGGAGAGAAGGCTCTGGCAGGTGCAGCAGGCCGGTAGCAAGACAAGTGTCACCAGTTCCCTGTGCAGAGACATGGAGGCCAGGCTGCTAACAGACACGAGAGGACGACTAGGGCAGGCATGCGTGCTCCATACTGAGGGAGCAGTCTGGGCAGAAGGCAGGCCTGTCCTTTGTCTCTGGTCCCAAGGGGACAGCGTCTCCTTGAACACCTGTGCCTAGGGCAGACTTGGGCTTGCCACCAGGCCCCATAGCCGCAACTCGCAGCAACAGCTCCCTGGAGGACCGGGCAGTCCGATGCCGTCTTCCTCCAAGATGTGACAACGTTGGTGGTGGCAGGGCGTGTGCCCGGGAAAGAATGGGGACAGTGTGCAGGGTTCATGTCCACTCCCTCTCCTGTGGGGAAGGCACTGGTCTAGTCCCCGATTTCGCCTGAGCGCCAGTAGAAAAGGCCTAGCCTGCCTATGCCATGACATGGAAGTGAGCATAGAGTGCCATCCTAAGCCACGCACGCTGCTGTTGCTTTGTGACTGTGCCTGCTTAGTTCGGCTTGGCAGGGTGAACGCAGGGCGCGAACAGGGAGCCCGGGAAAGCGAGGCCCAAGAGGCACTAGCTCTCCCGCAGCTCTTCATCTTTGAAGTGACAGAGCGAACGCCCAAAGCCTTGCTGTGAAGCAGCAGCGAAGGGCAGTTCGTGCCAGCTGAAAACCTCTACAAACGTGTAGCAGTAGTTGCTAAATCAGAGTCGGATCTGTAGGCTGCTGTGGCTGCCTGCCTTAGCCTACTATTCCCAGGACAGAGGGAGAGCCCCGCATAGAGCGAAAGCCTCTTTGCCCGGGCATCCCTTCTGGGAAGGCCCAGCTTTCTTTGGGAAATCAAAGTCAGGTCTGAGGGACGCTGCTGCTGCTTGCTTGAGCTGGTCTCCCCTGCACTTTGTAATAAACCCGCGTGGAGCGAAATCCTCTATGCGCAGGCATCCTCTCTGGGAAAGCATAGCATTTGTTGGGAAATCAGAATCGGGTTTGTGGGAAGCTGCTGCTTCTTGCCGGAGCTAGTCTGCTCAGGACAGTGGAAGATACCCGCATGGAGCGAAATTCTCTTTCACCTAGCATCCCCTCTGCCTGAGAGAGGAGCGAGGTTGCACCTCTGGAAAGGACCTTAAGGAAAGGGACACGTCTGTCACCGTGTTCCCCAAAGTAAAGTATGAGGAAGGTGCAGAACGCTGCAACGGGCGAATAGAACGAGCCGTTGGCTTTATTTCAGAAAACGGTGCGAAGCAGGAGAGAAGGCTCTGGCAGGTGCAGCAGGCCCGTGGCAAGACAAGTGTCACCAGTTCCCTGTGCAGAGACATGGAGGCCAGGCTGCTAACAGACACGAGAGGACGACTAGGGCAGGCATGCCTGCTCCATACTGAGGGAGCAGATTGGGCAGAAGGCATGCCTGTCCTGTGTCTCTGGACCCAAGGGGACAGCGTCTCCTTGAACACCTGTGCCAAGGGCCGACTTGGGCATGACACCAGGCCCCATAGCCGCAACTCGCAGCAACAGCACCCTGGAGGAACGGGCAGTCCGATGCCGTCTTCCTCCAAGATGTGACAACGTTGGTGGTGGCAGGGCGTGTGCCCGGGAAAGAATGGGGACAGTGTGCAGGGTTCATGTCCACTCCCTCTCCTGTGGGGAAGGCACTGGCCTAGTCCCCGATTCCGCCTGAGCGCCAGTAGAAAAGGCCTAGCCTGCCTATGCCAGGACATGGAAGTGAGCATAGAGTGCCATCCTAAGCCACGCACGCTGCTGTTGCTTTGTGACTGTGCCTGCTTAGTTCGGCTTGGCTGGGTGAACGCAGGGCGCGAACAGGGAGCCCGGGAAAGCAAGGCCCAAGAGGCACTAGCTCTCCCGCAGCTCTTCATCTTTGAAGTGACAGAGCGAACTCCCAAAGCCTTGCTGTGAAGTAGCAGCGAAGGGCAGTTCGTGCCAGCTGAAAACCTCTACAAACGTGTAGGAGTAGTTGCTAAATCAGAGTCGGATCTGTAGGCTGCTGTGGCTGCCTGCCTTAGCCTACTATTCCCAGGACAGAGGGAGAGCCCCGCATAGAGCGAAAGCCTCTTTGCCCGGGCATCCCTTCTGGGAAGGCCCAGCTTTCTTTGGGAAATCAAAGTCAGGTCTGAGGGACGCTGCTGCTGCTTGCTTGAGCTGGTCTCCCCTGCACGTTGTAATAAACCCGCATGGAGCGAAATCCTCTATGCGCAGGCATCCTCTCTGGGAAAGCATAGCATTTGTTGGGAAATCAGAATCGGGTTTGTGGGAAGCTGCTGCTTCTTGCCGGAGCTAGTCTGCTCAGGACAGTGGAAGATACCCGCATGGAGCGAAATTCTCTTTCACCTAGCATCCCCTCTGCCTGAGAGAGAAGCGTGGTTGCACCTCTGGAAAGGACCTTAAGGAAAGGGACACGTCTGTCACCGTGTTCCCCAAAGGCAAGTATGAGGAAGGTGCAGAACGCTGCAACGGGCGAATAGAACGAGCCGTTGGCTTTATGTCAGAAAACGGTGCGAAGCAGGAGAGAAGGCTCTGGCAGGTGCAGCAGGCCCGTGGCAAGACAAGTGTCACCAGTTCCCTGTGCAGAGACATGGAGGCCAGGCTGCTAACAGACACGAGAGGACGACTAGGGCAGGCATGCGTGCTCCATACTGAGGGAGCAGTCTGGGCAGAAGGCAGGCCTGTCCTGTGTCTCTGGTCCCAAGGGGACAGCGTCTCCTTGAACACCTGTGCCTAGGGCAGACTTGGGCTTGCCACCAGGCCCCATAGCCGCAACTCGCAGCAACAGCTCCCTGGAGGACCGGGCAGTCCGATGCCGTCTTCCTCCAAGATGTGAGAACGTTGGTGGTGGCAGGGCGTGTGCCAGGGAAAGAATGGGGACAGTGTGCAGGGTTCATGTCCACTCCCTCTCCTGTGGGGAAGGCACTGGTCTAGTCCCCGATTCCGCCTGAGCACCAGTAGAAAAGGCCTAGCCTGCCTATGCCAGGACATGGAAGTGAGCATAGAGTGCCATCCTAAGCCACGCACGCTGCTGTTGCTTTGTGACTGTGCCTGCTTAGTTCGGCTTGGCTGGGTGAACGCAGGGCGCGAACAGGGAGCCCGGGAAAGCAAGGCCCAAGAGGCACTAGCTCTCCCGCAGCTCTTCATCTTTGAAGTGACAGAGCGAACGACCAAAGCCTTGCTGTGAAGCAGCAGCGAAGGGCAGTTCGTGCCAGCTGAAAACCTCTACAAACTGTAGCAGTAGTTGCTAAATCAGAGTCGGATCTGTAGGCTGCTGTGGCTGCCTGCCTTAGCCTACTATTCCCAGGACAGAGGGAGAGCCCCGCATAGAGCGAAAGCCTCTTTGCCAGGGCATCCCTTCTGGGAAGGCCCAGCTTTCTTTGGGAAATCAAAGTCAGGTCTGAGGGACGCTGCTGCTGCTTGCTTGAGCTGGTCTCCCCTGCACGTTGTAATAAACCCGCATGGAGCGAAATCCTCTATGCGCAGGCATCCTCTCTGGGAAAGCGTAGCATTTGTTGGGAAATCAGAATCGGGTTTGTGGGAAGCTGCTGCTTCTTGCCGGAGCTAGTCTGCTCAGGACAGTGGAAGATACCCGCATGGAGCGAAATTCTCTTTCACCTAGCATCCCCTCTGCCTGAGAGAGAAGCGTGGTTGCACCTCTGGAAAGGACCTTAAGGAAAGGGACACGTCTGTCACCGTGTTCCCCAAAGGCAAGTATGAGGAAGGTGCAGAACGCTGCAACGGGCGAATAGAACGAGCCGTTGGCTTTATGTCAGAAAACGGTGCGAAGCAGGAGAGAAGGCTCTGGCAGGTGCAGCAGGCCGGTAGCAAGACAAGTGTCACCAGTTCCCTGTGCAGAGACATGGAGGCCAGGCTGCTAACAGACACGAGAGGACGACTAGGGCAGGCATGCGTGCTCCATACTGAGGGAGCAGTCTGGGCAGAAGGCAGGCCTGTCCTGTGTCTCTGGTCCCAAGGGGACAGCGTCTCCTTGAACACCTGTGCCTAGGGCAGACTTGGGCTTGCCACCAGGCCCCATAGCCGCAACTCGCAGCAACAGCTCCCTGGAGGACCGGGCAGTCCGATGCCGTCTTCCTCCAAGATGTGACAACGTTGGTGGTGGCAGGGCGTGTGCCCGGGAAAGAATGGGGACAGTGTGCAGGGTTCATGTCCACTCCCTCTCCTGTGGGGAAGGCACTGGTCTAGTCCCCGATTCCGCCTGAGCGCCAGTAGAAAAGGCCTAGCCTGCCTATGCCAGGACATGGAAGTGAGCATAGAGTGCCATCCTAAGCCACGCACGCTGCTGTTGCTTTGTGACTGTGCCTGCTTAGTTCGGCTTGGCAGGGTGAACGCAGGGCGCGAACAGGGAGCCCGGGAAAGCGAGGCCCAAGAGGCACTAGCTCTCCCGCAGCTCTTCATCTTTGAAGTGACAGAGCGAACGCCCAAAGCCTTGCTGTGAAGCAGCAGCGAAGGGCAGTTCGTGCCAGCTGAAAACCTCTACAAACGTGTAGCAGTAGTTGCTAAATCAGAGTCGGATCTGTAGGCTGCTGTGGCTGCCTGCCTTAGCCTACTATTCCCAGGACAGAGGGAGAGCCCCGCATAGAGCGAAAGCCTCTTTGCCCGGGCATCCCTTCTGGGAAGGCCCAGCTTTCTTTGGGAAATCAAAGTCAGGTCTGAGGGACGCTGCTGCTGCTTGCTTGAGCTGGTCTCCCCTGCACGTTGTAATAAACCCGCATGGAGCGAAATCCTCTATGCGCAGGCATCCTCTCTGGGAAAGCATAGCATTTGTTGGGAAATCAGAATCGGGTTTGTGGGAAGCTGCTGCTTCTTGCCGGATCTAGTCTGCTCAGGACAGTGGAAGATACCCGCATGGAGCGAAATTCTCTTTCACCTAGCATCCCCTCTGCCTGAGAGAGAAGCGTGGTTGCACCTCTGGAAAGGACCTTAAGGAAAGGGACACGTCTGTCACCGTGTTCCCCAAAGGCAAGTATGAGGAAGGTGCAGAACGCTGCAACGGGCGAATAGAACGAGCCGTTGGCTTTATGTCAGAAAACGGTGCGAAGCAGGAGAGAAGGCTCTGGCAGGTGCAGCAGGCCGGTAGCAAGACAAGTGTCACCAGTTCCCTGTGCAGAGACATGGAGGCCAGGCTGCTAACAGACACGAGAGGACGACTAGGGCAGGCATGCGTGCTCCATACTGAGGGAGCAGTCTGGGCAGAAGGCAGGCCTGTCCTGTGTCTCTGGTCCCAAGGGGACAGCGTCTCCTTGAACACCTGTGCCTAGGGCAGACTTGGGCTTGCCACCAGGCCCCATAGCCGCAACTCGCAGCAACAGCTCCCTGGAGGACCGGGCAGTCCGATGCCGTCTTCCTCCAAGATGTGACAACGTTGGTGGTGGCAGGGCGTGTGCCCGGGAAAGAATGGGGACAGTGTGCAGGGTTCATGTCCACTCCCTCTCCTGTGGGGAAGGCACTGGTCTAGTCCCCGATTCCGCCTGAGCGCCAGTAGAAAAGGCCTAGCCTGCCTATGCCAGGACATGGAAGTGAGCATAGAGTGCCATCCTAAGCCACGCACGCTGCTGTTGCTTTGTGACTGTGCCTGCTTAGTTCGGCTTGGCAGGGTGAACGCAGGGCGCGAACAGGGAGCCCGGGAAAGCAAGGCCCAAGAGGCACTAGCTCTCCCGCAGCTCTTCATCTTTGAAGTGACAGAGCGAACGCCCAAAGCCTTGCTGTGAAGCAGCAGCGAAGGGCAGTTCGTGCCAGCTGAAAACCTCTACAAACGTGTAGCAGTAGTTGATAAATCAGAGTCGGATCTGTAGGCTGCTGTGGCTGCCTGCCTTAGCCTACTATTCCCAGGACAGAGGGAGAGCCCCGCATAGAGCGAAAGCCTCTTTGCCCGGGCATCCCTTCTGGGAAGGCCCAGCTTTCTTTGGGAAATCAAAGTCAGGTCTGAGGGACGCTGCTGCTGCTTGCTTGAGCTGGTCTCCCCTGCACGTTGTAATAAACCCGCATGGAGCGAAATCCTCTATGCGCAGGCATCCTCTCTGGGAAAGCATAGCATTTGTTGGGAAATCAGAATCGGGTTTGTGGGAAGCTGCTGCTTCTTGCCGGAGCTAGTCTGCTCAGGACAGTGGAAGATACCCGCATGGAGCGAAATTCTCTTTCACCTAGCATCCCCTCTGCCTGAGAGAGAAGCGTGGTTGCACCTCTGGAAAGGACCTTAAGGAAAGGGACACGTCTGTCACCGTGTTCCCCAAAGGCAAGTATGAGGAAGGTGCAGAACGCTGCAACGGGCGAATAGAACGAGCCGTTGGCTTTATGTCAGAAAACGGTGCGAAGCAGGAGAGAAGGCTCTGGCAGGTGCAGCAGGCCGGTAGCAAGACAAGTGTCACCAGTTCCCTGTGCAGAGACATGGAGGCCAGGCTGCTAACAGACACGAGAGGACGACTAGGGCAGGCATGCGTGCTCCATACTGAGGGAGCAGTCTGGGCAGAAGGCAGGCCTGTCCTGTGTCTCTGGTCCCAAGGGGACAGCGTCTCCTTGAACACCTGTGCCTAGGGCAGACTTGGGCTTGCCACCAGGCCCCATAGCCGCAACTCGCAGCAACAGCTCCCTGGAGGACCGGGCAGTCCGATGCCGTCTTCCTCCAAGATGTGACAACGTTGGTGGTGGCAGGGCGTGTGCCCGGGAAAGAATGGGGACAGTGTGCAGGGTTCATGTCCACTCCCTCTCCTGTGGGGAAGGCACTGGTCTAGTCCCCGATTCCGCCTGAGCGCCAGTAGAAAAGGCCTAGCCTGCCTATGCCAGGACATGGAAGTGAGCATAGAGTGCCATCCTAAGCCACGCACGCTGCTGTTGCTTTGTGACTGTGCCTGCTTAGTTCGGCTTGGCAGGGTGAACGCAGGGCGCGAACAGGGAGCCCGGGAAAGCGAGGCCCAAGAGGCACTAGCTCTCCCGCAGCTCTTCATCTTTGAAGTGACAGAGCGAACGCCCAAAGCCTTGCTGTGAAGCAGCAGCGAAGGGCAGTTCGTGCCAGCTGAAAACCTCTACAAACGTGTAGCAGTAGTTGCTAAATCAGAGTCGGATCTGTAGGCTGCTGTGGCTGCCTGCCTTAGCCTACTATTCCCAGGACAGAGGGAGAGCCCCGCATAGAGCGAAAGCCTCTTTGCCCGGGCATCCCTTCTGGGAAGGCCCAGCTTTCTTTGGGAAATCAAAGTCAGGTCTGAGGGACGCTGCTGCTGCTTGCTTGAGCTGGTCTCCCCTGCACGTTGTAATAAACCCGCATGGAGCGAAATCCTCTATGCGCAGGCATCCTCTCTGGGAAAGCATAGCATTTGTTGGGAAATCAGAATCGGGTTTGTGGGAAGCTGCTGCTTCTTGCCGGATCTAGTCTGCTCAGGACAGTGGAAGATACCCGCATGGAGCGAAATTCTCTTTCACCTAGCATCCCCTCTGCCTGAGAGAGAAGCGTGGTTGCACCTCTGGAAAGGACCTTAAGGAAAGGGACACGTCTGTCACCGTGTTCCCCAAAGGCAAGTATGAGGAAGGTGCAGAACGCTGCAACGGGCGAATAGAACGAGCCGTTGGCTTTATGTCAGAAAACGGTGCGAAGCAGGAGAGAAGGCTCTGGCAGGTGCAGCAGGCCGGTAGCAAGACAAGTGTCACCAGTTCCCTGTGCAGAGACATGGAGGCCAGGCTGCTAACAGACACGAGAGGACGACTAGGGCAGGCATGCGTGCTCCATACTGAGGGAGCAGTCTGGGCAGAAGGCAGGCCTGTCCTGTGTCTCTGGTCCCAAGGGGACAGCGTCTCCTTGAACACCTGTGCCTAGGGCAGACTTGGGCTTGCCACCAGGCCCCATAGCCGCAACTCGCAGCAACAGCTCCCTGGAGGACCGGGCAGTCCGATGCCGTCTTCCTCCAAGATGTGACAACGTTGGTGGTGGCAGGGCGTGTGCCCGGGAAAGAATGGGGACAGTGTGCAGGGTTCATGTCCACTCCCTCTCCTGTGGGGAAGGCACTGGTCTAGTCCCCGATTCCGCCTGAGCGCCAGTAGAAAAGGCCTAGCCTGCCTATGCCAGGACATGGAAGTGAGCATAGAGTGCCATCCTAAGCCACGCACGCTGCTGTTGCTTTGTGACTGTGCCTGCTTAGTTCGGCTTGGCAGGGTGAACGCAGGGCGCGAACAGGGAGCCCGGGAAAGCAAGGCCCAAGAGGCACTAGCTCTCCCGCAGCTCTTCATCTTTGAAGTGACAGAGCGAACGCCCAAAGCCTTGCTGTGAAGCAGCAGCGAAGGGCAGTTCGTGCCAGCTGAAAACCTCTACAAACGTGTAGCAGTAGTTGATAAATCAGAGTCGGATCTGTAGGCTGCTGTGGCTGCCTGCCTTAGCCTACTATTCCCAGGACAGAGGGAGAGCCCCGCATAGAGCGAAAGCCTCTTTGCCCGGGCATCCCTTCTGGGAAGGCCCAGCTTTCTTTGGGAAATCAAAGTCAGGTCTGAGGGACGCTGCTGCTGCTTGCTTGAGCTGGTCTCCCCTGCACGTTGTAATAAACCCGCATGGAGCGAAATCCTCTATGCGCAGGCATCCTCTCTGGGAAAGCATAGCATTTGTTGGGAAATCAGAATCGGGTTTGTGGGAAGCTGCTGCTTCTTGCCGGAGCTAGTCTGCTCAGGACAGTGGAAGATACCCGCATGGAGCGAAATTCTCTTTCACCTAGCATCCCCTCTGCCTGAGAGAGAAGCGTGGTTGCACCTCTGGAAAGGACCTTAAGGAAAGGGACACGTCTGTCACCGTGTTCCCCAAAGGCAAGTATGAGGAAGGTGCAGAACGCTGCAACGGGCGAATAGAACGAGCCGTTGGCTTTATGTCAGAAAACGGTGCGAAGCAGGAGAGAAGGCTCTGGCAGGTGCAGCAGGCCCGTGGCAAGACAAGTGTCACCAGTTCCCTGTGCAGAGACATGGAGGCCAGGCTGCTAACAGACACGAGAGGACGACTAGGGCAGGCATGCGTGCTCCATACTGAGGGAGCAGTCTGGGCAGAAGGCAGGCCTGTCCTGTGTCTCTGGTCCCAAGGGGACAGCGTCTCCTTGAACACCTGTGCCTAGGGCAGACTTGGGCTTGCCACCAGGCCCCATAGCCGCAACTCGCAGCAACAGCTCCCTGGAGGACCGGGCAGTCCGATGCCGTCTTCCTCCAAGATGTGAGAACGTTGGTGATGGCAGGGCGTGTGCCCGGGAAAGAATGGGGACAGTGTGCAGGGTTCATGTCCACTCCCTCTCCTGTGGGGAAGGCACTGGCCTAGTCTCCGATTCCGCCTGAGCGCCAGTAGAAAAGGCCTAGCCTGCCTATGCCAGGACATGGAAGTGAGCATAGAGTGCCATCCTAAGCCACGCACGCTGCTGTTGCTTTGTGACTGTGCCTGCTTAGTTCGGCTTGGCAGGGTGAACGCAGGGCGCGAACAGGGAGCCCGGGAAAGCAAGGCCCAAGAGGCACTAGCTCTCCCGCAGCTCTTCATCTTTGAAGTGACAGAGCGAACTCCCAAAGCCTTGCTGTGAAGCAGCAGCGAAGGGCAGTTCGTGCCAGCTGAAAACCTCTACAAACGTGTAGCAGTAGTTGCTAAATCAGAGTCGGATCTGTAGGCTGCTGTGGCTGCCTGCCTTAGCCTACTATTCCCAGGACAGAGGGAGAGCCCCGCATAGAGCGAAAGCCTCTTTGCCCGGGCATCCCTTCTGGGAAGGCCCAGCTTTCTTTGGGAAATCAAAGTCAGGTCTGAGGGACGCTGCTGCTGCTTGCTTGAGCTGGTCTCCCCTGCACTTTGTAATAAACCCGCATGGAGCGAAATCCTCTATGCGCAGGCTTCCTCTCTGGGAAAGCATAGCATTTGTTGGGAAATCAGAATCGGGTTTGTGGGAAGCTGCTGCTTCTTGCCGGAGCTAGTCTGCTCAGGACAGTGGAAGATACCCGCATGGAGCGAAATTCTCTTTCACCTAGCATCCCCTCTGCCTGAGAGAGAAGCGTGGTTGCACCTCTGGAAAGGACCTTAAGGAAAGGGACACGTCTGTCACCGTGTTCCCCAAAGGCAAGTATGAGGAAGGTGCAGAACGCTGCAACGGGCGAATAGAACGAGCCGTTGGCTTTATGTCAGAAAACGGTGCGAAGCAGGAGAGAAGGCACTGGCAGGTGCAGCGGGACGGTTGCAAGACAAGTGTCACCAGTTCCCTGTCAGAGCCATGGAGGCCAGGCAGCTAAGGAGACACGAGAGGAAGACTAGGGCAGGCATGCGTGCTCCACTCTAAGGGAGGAGTCTGGGCAGAAGGCAGGCCTGTCCTGTGTCTCTGGTCCCAAGGGGACAGCGTCTCCTTGAACACCTGTGCCTAGGGCAGACTTGGGCTTGCCACCAGGCCCCATAGCCGCAACTCGCAGCAACAGCTCCCTGGAGGACCGGGCAGTCCGATGCCGTCTTCCTCCAAGATGTGAGAACGTTGGTGGTGGCAGGGCGTGTGCCCGGGAAAGAATGGGGACAGTGTGCAGGGTTCATGTCCACTCCCTCTCCTGTGGGGAAGGCACTGGTCTAGTCCCCGATTCCGCCTGAGCGCCAGTAGAAAAGGCCTAGCCTGCCTATGCCAGGACATGGAAGTGAGCATAGAGTGCCATCCTAAGCCACGCACGCTGCTGTAGCTTTGTGACTGTGCCTGCTTAGTTCGGCTTGGCAGGGTGAACGCAGGGCGCGAAGAGGGAGCCCGGAAAGCAAGGCCCAAGAGGCACTAGCTCTCCCGCAGCTCTTCATCTTTGAAGTGACAGAGCGAACGCCCAAAGCCTTGCTGTGAAGCAGCAGCGAAGGGCAGTTCGTTCCAGCTGAAAACCTCTACAAACGTGTAGCAGTAGTTGATAAATCAGAGTCGGATCTGTAGGCTGCTGTGGCTGCCTGCCTTAGCCTACTATTCCCAGGACAGAGGGAGAGCCCCGCATAGAGCGAAAGCCTCTTTGCCCGGGCATCCCTTCTGGGAAGGCCCAGCTTTCTTTGGGAAATCAAAGTCAGGTCTGAGGGACGCTGCTGCTGCTTGCTTGAGCTGGTCTCCCCTGCACTTTGTAATAAACCCGCGTGGAGCGAAATCCTCTATGCGCAGGCATCCTCTCTGGGAAAGCATAGCATTTGTTGGGAAATCAGAATCGGGTTTGTGGGAAGCTGCTGCTTCTTGCCGGAGCTAGTCTGCTCAGGACAGTGGAAGATACCCGCATGGAGCGAAATTCTCTTTCACCTAGCATCCCCTCTGCCTGAGAGAGGAGCGAGGTTGCACCTCTGGAAAGGACCTTAAGGAAAGGGACACGTCTGTCACCGTGTTCCCCAAAGGAAAGTATGAGGAAGGTGCAGAACGCTGCAACGGGCGAATAGAACGAGCCGTTGGCTTTATTTCAGAAAACGGTGCGAAGCAGGAGAGAAGGCTCTGGCAGGTGCAGCAGGCCCGTGGCAAGACAAGTGTCACCAGTTCCCTGTGCAGAGACATGGAGGCCAGGCTGCTAACAGACACGAGAGGACGACTAGGGCAGGCATGCCTGCTCCATACTGAGGGAGCAGATTGGGCAGAAGGCATGCCTGTCCTGTGTCTCTGGACCCAAGGGGACAGCGTCTCCTTGAACACCTGTGCCAAGGGCCGACTTGGGCATGACACCAGGCCCCATAGCCGCAACTCGCAGCAACAGCTCCCTGGAGGAACGGGCAGTCCGATGCCGTCTTCCTCCAAGATGTGACAACGTTGGTGGTGGCAGGGCGTGTGCCCGGGAAAGAATGGGGACAGTGTGCAGGGTTCATGTCCACTCCCTCTCCTGTGGGGAAGGCACTGGCCTAGTCCCCGATTCTGCCTGAGCGCCAGTAGAAAAGGCCTAGCCTGCCTATGCCATGACATGGAAGTGAGCATAGAGTGCCATCCTAAGCCACGCACACTGCTGTTGCTTTGTGACTGTGCCTGCTTAGTTCGGCTTGGCTGGGTGAACGCAGGGCGCGAACAGGGAGCCCGGGAAAGCAAGGCCCAAGAGGCACTAGCTCTCCCGCAGCTCTTCATCTTTGAAGTGACAGAGCGAACTCCCAAAGCCTTGCTGTGAAGAAGCAGCGAAGGGCAGTTCGTGCCAGCTGAAAACCTCTACAAACGTGTAGGAGTAGTTGCTAAATCAGAGTCGGATCTGTAGGCTGCTGTGGCTGCCTGCCTTAGCCTACTATTCCCAGGACAGAGGGAGAGCCCCGCATAGAGCGAAAGCCTCTTTGCCCGGGCATCCCTTCTGGGAAGGCCCAGCTTTCTTTGGGAAATCAAAGTCAGGTCTGAGGGACGCTGCTGCTGCTTGCTTGAGCTGGTCTCCCCTGCACGTTGTAATAAACCCGCATGGAGCGAAATCCTCTATGCGCAGGCATCCTCTCTGGGAAAGCATAGCATTTGTTGGGAAATCAGAATCGGGTTTGTGGGAAGCTGCTGCTTCTTGCCGGAGCTAGTCTGCTCAGGACAGTGGAAGATACCCGCATGGAGCGAAATTCTCTTTCACCTAGCATCCCCTCTGCCTGAGAGAGAAGCGTGGTTTCACCTCTGGAAAGGACCTTAAGGAAAGGGACACGTCTGTCACCGTGTTCCCCAAAGGCAAGTATGAGGAAGGTGCAGAACGCTGCAACGGGCGAATAGAACGAGCCGTTGGCTTTATGTCAGAAAACGGTGCGAAGCAGGAGAGAAGGCTCTGGCAGGTGCAGCAGGCCCGTGGCAAGACAAGTGTCACCAGTTCCCTGTGCAGAGACATGGAGGCCAGGCTGCTAACAGACACGAGAGGACGACTAGGGCAGGCATGCGTGCTCCATACTGAGGGAGCAGTCTGGGCAGAAGGCAGGCCTGTCCTGTGTCTCTGGTCCCAAGGGGACAGCGTCTCCTTGAACACCTGTGCCTAGGGCAGACTTGGGCTTGCCACCAGGCCCCATAGCCGCAACTCGCAGCAACAGCTCCCTGGAGGACCGGGCAGTCCGATGCCGTCTTCCTCCAAGATGTGAGAACGTTGGTGGTGGCAGGGCGTGTGCCGGGGAAAGAATGGGGACAGTGTGCAGGGTTCATGTCCACTCCCTCTCCTGTGGGGAAGGCACTGGTCTAGTCCCCGATTCCGCCTGAGCGCCAGTAGAAAAGGCCTAGCCTGCCTATGCCAGGACATGGAAGTGAGCATAGAGTGCCATCCTAAGCCACGCACGCTGCTGTTGCTTTGTGACTGTGCCTGCTTAGTTCGGCTTGGCAGGGTGAACGCAGGGCGCGAACAGGGAGCCCGGGAAAGCAAGGCCCAAGAGGCACTAGCTCTCCCGCAGCTCTTCATCTTTGAAGTGACAGAGCGAACGACCAAAGCCTTGCTGTGAAGCAGCAGCGAAGGGCAGTTCGTGCCAGCTGAAAACCTCTAAAAACTGTAGCAGTAGTTGCTAAATCAGAGTCGGATCTGTAGGCTGCTGTGGCTGCCTGCCTTAGCCTACTATTCCCAGGACAGAGGGAGAGCCCCGCATAGAGCGAAAGCCTCTTTGCCAGGGCATCCCTTCTGGGAAGGCCCAGCTTTCTTTGGGAAATCAAAGTCAGGTCTGAGGGACGCTGCTGCTGCTTGCTTGAGCTGGTCTCCCCTGCACGTTGTAATAAACCCGCATGGAGCGAAATCCTCTATGCGCAGGCATCCTCTCTGGGAAAGCATAGCATTTGTTGGGAAATCAGAATCGGGTTTGTGGGAAGCTGCTGCTTCTTGCCGGAGCTAGTCTGCTCAGGACAGTGGAAGATACCCGCATGGAGCGAAATTCTCTTTCACCTAGCATCCCCTCTGCCTGAGAGAGAAGCGTGGTTGCACCTCTGGAAAGGACCTTAAGGAAAGGGACACGTCTGTCACCGTGTTCCCCAAAGGCAAGTATGAGGAAGGTGCAGAACGCTGCAACGGGCGAATAGAACGAGCCGTTGGCTTTATGTCAGAAAACGGTGCGAAGCAGGAGAGAAGGCACTGGCAGGTGCAGCAGGACGGTTGAAAGACAAGTGTCACCAGTTCCCTGTCATAGCCATGGAGGCCAGGCTGCTAAGGAGACACGAGAGGAAGACTAGGGCAGGCACGCGTGCTCCACACTGAGGGAGGAGTCTGGGTAGAAGGCAGGCCTGTCCTGTGTCTCTGGTCCCAAGGGGACAGCGTCTCCTTGAACACCAGTGCCTAGGGCAGACTTGGGCTTGCCACCAGGCCCCATAGCCGCAACTCGCAGCAACAGCTCCCTGGAGGACCGGGCAGTCCGATGCCGTCTTCCTCCAAGATGTGACAACGTTGGTGGTGGCAGGGCGTGTGCCGGGGAAGGAATGGGGACAGTGTGCAGGGTTCATGTCCACTCCCTCTCCTGTGGGGAAGGCACTGGCCTAGTCCCCGATTCCACCTGAGCGCCAGTAGAAAAGGCCTAGCCTGCCTATGCCAGGACATGGAAGTGAGCATAGAGTGCCATCCTAAGCCACGCACGCTGCTGTTGCTTTGTGACTGTGCCTGCTTAGTTCGGCTTGGCAGGGTGTACGCAGGGCGCGAACAGGGAGGTCGGGAAAGCAAGGCCCAAGAGGCACTAGCTCTCCCGCAGCTCTTCATCTTTGAAGTGACAGAGCGAACGCCCAAAGCCTTGCTGTGAAGCAGCAGCGAAGGGCAGTTCGTGCCAGCTGAAAACCTCTACAAACGTGTAGCAGTAGTTGCTAAATCAGAGTCGGATCTGTAGGCTGCTGTGGCTGCCTGCCTTAGCCTACTCTTCCCAGGACAGAGGGAGAGCCCCACATAGAGCGAAAGCCTCTTTGCCCGGGCATCCCTTCTGGGAAGGCCCAGCTTTCTTTGGGAAATCAAAGTCACGTCTGAGGGACGCTGCTGCTGCTTGCTTGAGCTGGTCTCCCCTGCACTTTGTAATAAACCCGCATGGAGCGAAATCCTCTATGCGCAGGCATCCTCTCTGGGAAAGCATAGCATTTGTTGGGAAATCAGAATCGGGTTTGTGGGAAGCTGCTGCTTCTTGCCGGAGCTAGTCTGCTCAGGACAGTGGAAGAACCCGCATGGAGCGAAATTCTCTTTCACCTAGCATCCCCTCTGCCTGAGAGAGAAGCGTGGTTGCACCTCTGGAAAGGACCTTAAGGAAAGGCACACGTCTGTCACCGTGTTCCCCAAAGGCAAGTATGAGGAAGGTGCAGAACGCTGCAACGGGCGAATAGAACGAGCCGTTGGCTTTATGTCAGAAAACGGTGCGAAGCAGGAGAGAAGGCTCTGGCAGGTGCAGCAGGCCCGTGGCAGGACAAGTGTCACCAGTTCCCTGTGCAGAGACATGGAGGCCAGGCTGCTAACAGACACGAGAGGACGACTAGGGCAGGCATGCGTGCTCCATACTGAGGGAGCAGTCTGGGCAGAAGGCAGGCCTGTCCTGTGTCTCTGGTCCCAAGGGTACAGCGTCTCCTTGAACACCTGTGCCTAGGGCAGACTTGGGCTTGCCACCAGGCCCCATAGCCGCAACTCACAGCAACAGCTCCCTGGAGGAAAGGGCAGTCCGATGCCGTCTTCCTCCAAGATGTGAGAACGTTGGTGATGGCAGGGCGTGTGCCCGGGAAAGAATGGGGACAGTGTGCAGGGTTCATGTCCACTCCCTCTCCTGTGGGGAAGGCACTGGCCTAGTCTCCGATTCCGCCTGAGCGCCAGTAGAAAAGGCCTAGCCTGCCTATGCCAGGACATGGAAGTGAGCATAGAGTGCCATCCTAAGCCACGCACGCTGCTGTTGCTTTGTGACTGTGCCTGCTTATTTCGGCTTGGCAGGGTGAACGCAGGGCACGAACAGGGAGCCCGGGAAAGCAAGGCCCAAGAGGCACTAGCTCTCCCGCAGCTCTTCATCTTTGAAGTGACAGAGCGAACTCCCAAAGCCTTGCTGTGAAGCAGCAGCGAAGGGCAGTTCGTGCCAGCTGAAAACCTCTACAAACGTGTAGCAGTAGTTGCTAAATCAGAGTCGGATCTGTAGGCTGCTGTGGCTGCCTGCCTTAGCCTACTATTCCCAGGACAGAGGGAGAGCCCCGCATAGAGCGAAAGCCTCTTTGCCCGGGCATCCCTTCTGGGAAGGCCCAGCTTTCTTTGGGAAATCAAAGTCAGGTCTGAGGGACGCTGCTGCTGCTTGCTTGAGCTGGTCTCCCCTGCACTTTGTAATAAACCCGCATGGAGCGAAATCCTCTATGCGCAGGCTTCCTCTCTGGGAAAGCATAGCATTTGTTGGGAAATCAGAATCGGGTTTGTGGGAAGCTGCTGCTTCTTGCCGGAGCTAGTCTGCTCAGGACAGTGGAAGATACCCGCATGGAGCGAAATTCTCTTTCACCTAGCATCCCCTCTGCCTGAGAGAGAAGCGTGGTTGCACCTCTGGAAAGGACCTTAAGGAAAGGGACACGTCTGTCACCGTGTTCCCCAAAGGCAAGTATGAGGAAGGTGCAGAACGCTGCAACAGGCGAATAGAACGAGCCGTTGGCTTTATGTCAGAAAACGGTGCGAAGCAGGAGAGAAGGCACTGGCAGGTGCAGCGGGACGGTTGCAAGACAAGTGTCACCAGTTCCCTGTCAGAGCCATGGAGGCCAGGCAGCTAAGGAGATACGAGAGGAAGACTAGGGCAGGCACGCGTGCTCCACTCTAAGGGAGGAGTCTGGGCAGAAGGCAGGCCTGTCCTGTGTCTCTGGTCCCAAGGGGACAGCGTCTCCTTGAACACCTGTGCCTAGGGCAGACTTGGGCTTGCCACCAGGCCCCATAGCCGCAACTCGCAGCAACAGCTCCCTGGAGGACCGGGCAGTCCGATGCCGTCTTCCTCCAAGATGTGAGAACGTTGGTGGTGGCAGGGCGTGTGCCCGGGAAAGAATGGGGACAGTGTGCAGGGTTCATGTCCACTCCCTCTCCTGTGGGGAAGGCACTGGCCTAGTCTCCGATTCCGCCTGAGCGCCAGTAGAAAAGGCCTAGCCTGCCTATGCCAGGACATGGAAGTGAGCATAGAGTGCCATCCTAAGCCACGCACGCTGCTGTAGCTTTGTGACTGTGCCTGCTTAGTTCGGCTTGGCAGGGTGAACGCAGGGCGCGAAGAGGGAGCCCGGAAAGCAAGGCCCAAGAGGCACTAGCTCTCCCGCAGCTCTTCATCTTTGAAGTGACAGAGCGAACGCCCAAAGCCTTGCTGTGAAGCAGCAGCGAAGGGCAGTTCGTTCCAGCTGAAAACCTCTACAAACGTGTAGCAGTAGTTGATAAATCAAGTCGGATCTGTAGGCTGCTGTGGCTGCCTGCCTTAGCCTACTATTCCCAGGACAGAGGGAGAGCCCCGCATAGAGCGAAAGCCTCTTTGCCCGGGCATCCCTTCTGGGAAGGCCCAGCTTTCTTTGGGAAATCAAAGTCAGGTCTGAGGGACGCTGCTGCTGCTTGCTTGAGCTGGTCTCCCCTGCACTTTGTAATAAACCCGCGTGGAGCGAAATCCTCTATGCGCAGGCATCCTCTCTGGGAAAGCATAGCATTTGTTGGGAAATCAGAATCGGGTTTGTGGGAAGCTGCTGCTTCTTGCCGGAGCTAGTCTGCTCAGGACAGTGGAAGATACCCGCATGGAGCGAAATTCTCTTTCACCTAGCATCCCCTCTGCCTGAGAGAGGAGCGAGGTTGCACCTCTGGAAAGGACCTTAAGGAAAGGGACACGTCTGTCACCGTGTTCCCCAAAGGAAAGTATGAGGAAGGTGCAGAACGCTGCAACGGGCGAATAGAACGAGCCGTTGGCTTTATTTCAGAAAACGGTGCGAAGCAGGAGAGAAGGCTCTGGCAGGTGCAGCAGGCCCGTGGCAAGACAAGTGTCACCAGTTCCCTGTGCAGAGACATGGAGGCCAGGCTGCTAACAGACACGAGAGGACGACTAGGGCAGGCATGCCTGCTCCATACTGAGGGAGCAGATTGGGCAGAAGGCATGCCTGTCCTGTGTCTCTGGACCCAAGGGGACAGCGTCTCCTTGAACACCTGTGCCAAGGGCCGACTTGGGCATGACACCAGGCCCCATAGCCGCAACTCGCAGCAACAGCACCCTGGAGGAACGGGCAGTCCGATGCCGTCTTCCTCCAAGATGTGACAACGTTGGTGGTGGCAGGGCGTGTGCCCGGGAAAGAATGGGGACAGTGTGCAGGGTTCATGTCCACTCCCTCTCCTGTGGGGAAGGCACTGGTCTAGTCCCCGATTCCGCCTGAGCGCCAGTAGAAAAGGCCTAGCCTGCCTATGCCAGGACATGGAAGTGAGCATAGAGTGCCATCCTAAGCCACGCACGCTGCTGTTGCTTTGTGACTGTGCCTGCTTAGTTCGGCTTGGCAGGGTGAACGCAGGGCGCGAACAGGGAGCCCGGGAAAGCGAGGCCCAAGAGGCACTAGCTCTCCCGCAGCTCTTCATCTTTGAAGTGACAGAGCGAACGCCCAAAGCCTTGCTGTGAAGCAGCAGCGAAGGGCAGTTCGTGCCAGCTGAAAACCTCTACAAACGTGTAGCAGTAGTTGCTAAATCAGAGTCGGATCTGTAGGCTGCTCTGGCTGCCTGCCTTAGCCTACTATTCCCAGGACAGAGGGAGAGCCCCGCATAGAGCGAAAGCCTCTTTGCCCGGGCATCCCTTCTGGGAAGGCCCAGCTTTCTTTGGGAAATCAAAGTCAGGTCTGAGGGACGCTGCTGCTGCTTGCTTGAGCTGGTCTCCCCTGCACGTTGTAATAAACCCGCATGGAGCGAAATCCTCTATGCGCAGGCATCCTCTCTGGGAAAGCATAGCATTTGTTGGGAAATCAGAATCGGGTTTGTGGGAAGCTGCTGCTTCTTGCCGGAGCTAGTCTGCTCAGGACAGTGGAAGATACCCGCATGGAGCGAAATTCTCTTTCACCTAGCATCCCCTCTGCCTGAGAGAGAAGCGTGGTTGCACCTCTGGAAAGGACCTTAAGGAAAGGGACACGTCTGTCACCGTGTTCCCCAAAGGCAAGTATGAGGAAGGTGCCGAACGCTGCAACGGGCGAATAGAACGAGCCGTTGGCTTTATGTCAGAAAACGGTGCGAAGCAGGAGAGAAGGCTCTGGCAGGTGCAGCAGGCCGGTAGCAAGACAAGTGTCACCAGTTCCCTGTGCAGAGACATGGAGGCCAGGCTTCTAACAGACACGAGAGAACGACTAGGGCAGGCATGCGTGCTCCATACTGAGGGAGCAGTCTGGGCAGAAGGCAGGCCTGTCCTGTGTCTCTGGTCCCAAGGGGACAGCGTCTCCTTGAACACGTGTGCCTAGGGCAGACTTGGGCTTGCCACCAGGCCCCATAGCCGCAACGCGCAGCAACAGCTCCCTGGAGGACCGGGCAGTCCGATGCCGTCTTCCTCCAAGATGTGACAACGTTGGTGGTGGCAGGGCGTGTGCCCGGGAAAGAATGGGGACAGTGTGCAGGGTTCATGTCCACTCCCTCTCCTGTGGGGAAGGCACTGGTCTAGTCCCCGATTCCGCCTGAGCGCCAGTAGAAAAGGCCTAGCCTGCCTATGCCAGGACATGGAAGTGAGCATAGAGTGCCATCCTAAGCCACGCACGCTGCTGTTGCTTTGTGACTGTGCCTGCTTAGTTCGGCTTGGCAGGGTGAACGCAGGGCGCGAACAGGGAGCCCGGGAAAGCAAGGCCCAAGAGGCACTAGCTCTCCCGCAGCTCTTCATCTTTGAAGTGACAGAGCGAACGCCCAAAGCCTTGCTGTGAAGCAGCAGCGAAGGGCAGTTCGTGCCAGCTGAAAACCTCTACAAACGTGTAGCAGTAGTTGCTAAATCAGAGTCGGATCTGTAGGCTGCTGTGGCTGCCTGCCTTAGCCTACTATTCCCAGGACAGAGGGAGAGCCCCGCATAGAGCGAAAGCCTCTTTGCCCGGGCATCACTTCTGGGAAGGCCCAGCTTTCTTTGGGAAATCAAAGTCAGGTCTGAGGGACGCTGCTGCTGCTTGCTTGAGCTGGTCTCCCCTGCACTTTGTAAAAAACCCGCGTGGAGCGAAATCCTCTATGCGCAGGCATCCTCTCTGGGAAAGCATAGCATTTGTTGGGAAATCAGAATCGGGTTTGTGGCAAGCTGCTGCTTCTTGCCGGAGCTAGTCTGCTCAGGACAGTGGAAGATACCCGCATGGAGCGAAATTCTCTTTCACCTAGCATCCCCTCTGCCTGAGAGAGGAGCGAGGTTGCACCTCTGGAAAGGACCTTAAGGAAAGGGACACGTCTGTCACCGTGTTCCCCAAAGGAAAGTATGAGGAAGGTGCAGAACGCTGCAACGGGCGAATAGAACGAGCCGTTGGCTTTATTTCAGAAAACGGTGCGAAGCAGGAGAGAAGGCTCTGGCAGGTGCAGCAGGCCCGTGGCAAGACAAGTGTCACCAGTTCCCTGTGCAGAGACATGGAGGCCAGGCTGCTAACAGACACGAGAGGACGACTAGGGCAGGCATGCCTGCTCCATACTGAGGGAGCAGATTGGGCAGAAGGCATGCCTGTCCTGTGTCTCTGGACCCAAGGGGACAGCGTCTCCTTGAACACCTGTGCCAAGGGCCGACTTGGGCATGACACCAGGCCCCATAGCCGCAACTCGCAGCAACAGCACCCTGGAGGAACGGGCAGTCCGATGCCGTCTTCCTCCAAGATGTGACAACGTTGGTGGTGGCAGGGCGTGTGCCCGGGAAAGAATGGGGACAGTGTGCAGGGTTCATGTCCACTCCCTCTCCTGTGGGGAAGGCACTGGCCTAGTCCCCGATTCTGCCTGAGCGCCAGTAGAAAAGGCCTAGCCTGCCTATGCCATGACATGGAAGTGAGCATAGAGTGCCATCCTAAGCCACGCACACTGCTGTTGCTTTGTGACTGTGCCTGCTTAGTTCGGCTTGGCTGGGTGAACGCAGGGCGCGAACAGGGAGCCCGGGAAAGCAAGGCCCAAGAGGCACTAGCTCTCCCGCAGCTCTTCATCTTTGAAGTGACAGAGCGAACTCCCAAAGCCTTGCTGTGAAGTAGCAGCGAAGGGCAGTTCGTGCCAGCTGAAAACCTCTACAAACGTGTAGGAGTAGTTGCTAAATCAGAGTCGGATCTGTAGGCTGCTGTGGCTGCCTGCCTTAGCCTACTATTCCCAGGACAGAGGGAGAGCCCCGCATAGAGCGAAAGCCTCTTTGCCCGGGCATCCCTTCTGGGAAGGCCCAGCTTTCTTTGGGAAATCAAAGTCAGGTCTGAGGGACGCTGCTGCTGCTTGCTTGAGCTGGTCTCCCCTGCACGTTGTAATAAACCCGCATGGAGCGAAATCCTCTATGCGCAGGCATCCTCTCTGGGAAAGCATAGCATTTGTTGGGAAATCAGAATCGGGTTTGTGGGAAGCTGCTGCTTCTTGCCGGAGCTAGTCTGCTCAGGACAGTGGAAGATACCCGCATGGAGCGAAATTCTCTTTCACCTAGCATCCCCTCTGCCTGAGAGAGAAGCGTGGTTTCACCTCTGGAAAGGACCTTAAGGAAAGGGACACGTCTGTCACCGTGTTCCCCAAAGGCAAGTATGAGGAAGGTGCAGAACGCTGCAACGGGCGAATAGAACGAGCCGTTGGCTTTATGTCAGAAAACGGTGCGAAGCAGGAGAGAAGGCTCTGGCAGGTGCAGCAGGCCCGTGGCAAGACAAGTGTCACCAGTTCCCTGTGCAGAGACATGGAGGCCAGGCTGCTAACAGACACGAGAGGACGACTAGGGCAGGCATGCGTGCTCCATACTGAGGGAGCAGTCTGGGCAGAAGGCAGGCCTGTCCTGTGTCTCTGGTCCCAAGGGGACAGCGTCTCCTTGAACACCTGTGCCTAGGGCAGACTTGGGCTTGCCACCAGGCCCCATAGCCGCAACTCGCAGCAACAGCTCCCTGGAGGACCGGGCAGTCCGATGCCGTCTTCCTCCAAGATGTGAGAACGTTGGTGGTGGCAGGGCGTGTGCCGGGGAAAGAATGGGGACAGTGTGCAGGGTTCATGTCCACTCCCTCTCCTGTGGGGAAGGCACTGGTCTAGTCCCCGATTCCGCCTGAGCGCCAGTAGAAAAGGCCTAGCCTGCCTATGCCAGGACATGGAAGTGAGCATAGAGTGCCATCCTAAGCCACGCACGCTGCTGTTGCTTTGTGACTGTGCCTGCTTAGTTCGGCTTGGCAGGGTGAACGCAGGGCGCGAAGAGGGAGCCCGGGAAAGCAAGGCCCAAGAGGCACTAGCTCTCCCGCAGCTCTTCATCTTTGAAGTGACAGAGCGAACGACCAAAGCCTTGCTGTGAAGCAGCAGCGAAGGGCAGTTCGTGCCAGCTGAAAACCTCTAAAAACTGTAGCAGTAGTTGCTAAATCAGAGTCGGATCTGTAGGCTGCTGTGGCTGCCTGCCTTAGCCTACTATTCCCAGGACAGAGGGAGAGCCCCGCATAGAGCGAAAGCCTCTTTGCCAGGGCATCCCTTCTGGGAAGGCCCAGCTTTCTTTGGGAAATCAAAGTCAGGTCTGAGGGACGCTGCTGCTGCTTGCTTGAGCTGGTCTCCCCTGCACGTTGTAATAAACCCGCATGGAGCGAAATCCTCTATGCGCAGGCATCCTCTCTGGGAAAGCATAGCATTTGTTGGGAAATCAGAATCGGGTTTGTGGGAAGCTGCTGCTTCTTGCCGGAGCTAGTCTGCTCAGGACAGTGGAAGATACCCGCATGGAGCGAAATTCTCTTTCACCTAGCATCCCCTCTGCCTGAGAGAGAAGCGTGGTTGCACCTCTGGAAAGGACCTTAAGGAAAGGGACACGTCTGTCACCGTGTTCCCCAAAGGCAAGTATGAGGAAGGTGCAGAACGCTGCAACGGGCGAATAGAACGAGCCGTTGGCTTTATGTCAGAAAACGGTGCGAAGCAGGAGAGAAGGCACTGGCAGGTGCAGCAGGACGGTTGAAAGACAAGTGTCACCAGTTCCCTGTCATAGCCATGGAGGCCAGGCTGCTAAGGAGACACGAGAGGAAGACTAGGGCAGGCACGCGTGCTCCACACTGAGGGAGGAGTCTGGGTAGAAGGCAGGCCTGTCCTGTGTCTCTGGTCCCAAGGGGACAGCGTCTCCTTGAACACCAGTGCCTAGGGCAGACTTGGGCTTGCCACCAGGCCCCATAGCCGCAACTCGCAGCAACAGCTCCCTGGAGGACCGGGCAGTCCTATGCCGTCTTCCTCCAAGATGTGACAACGTTGGTGGTGGCAGGGCGTGTGCCGGGGAAGGAATGGGGACAGTGTGCAGGGTTCATGTCCACTCCCTCTCCTGTGGGGAAGGCACTGGCCTAGTCCCCGATTCCACCTGAGCGCCAGTAGAAAAGGCCTAGCCTGCCTATGCCAGGACATGGAAGTGAGCATAGAGTGCCATCCTAAGCCACGCACGCTGCTGTTGCTTTGTGACTGTGCCTGCTTAGTTCGGCTTGGCAGGGTGTACGCAGGGCGCGAACAGGGAGGTCGGGAAAGCAAGGCCCAAGAGGCACTAGCTCTCCCGCAGCTCTTCATCTTTGAAGTGACAGAGCGAACGCCCAAAGCCTTGCTGTGAAGCAGCAGCGAAGGGCAGTTCGTGCCAGCTGAAAACCTCTACAAACGTGTAGCAGTAGTTGCTAAATCAGAGTCGGATCTGTAGGCTGCTGTGGCTGCCTGCCTTAGCCTACTCTTCCCAGGACAGAGGGAGAACCCCACATAGAGCGAAAGCCTCTTTGCCCGGGCATCCCTTCTGGGAAGGCCCAGCTTTCTTTGGGAAATCAAAGTCACGTCTGAGGGACGCTGCTGCTGCTTGCTTGAGCTGGTCTCCCCTGCACTTTGTAATAAACCCGCATGGAGCGAAATCCTCTATGCGCAGGCATCCTCTCTGGGAAAGCATAGCATTTGTTGGGAAATCAGAATCGGGTTTGTGGGAAGCTGCTGCTTCTTGCCGGAGCTAGTCTGCTCAGGACAGTGGAAGAACCCGCATGGAGCGAAATTCTCTTTCACCTAGCATCCCCTCACCTGAGAGAGAAGCGTGGTTGCACCTCTGGAAAGGACCTTAAGGAAAGGGACACGTCTGTCACCGTGTTCCCCAAAGGCAAGTATGAGGAAGGTGCAGAACGCTGCAACGGGCGAATAGAACGAGCCGTTGGCTTTATGTCAGAAAACGGTGCGAAGCAGGAGAGAAGGCTCTGGCAGGTGCAGCAGGCCCGTGGCAGGACAAGTGTCACCAGTTCCCTGTGCAGAGACATGGAGGCCAGGCTGCTAACAGACACGAGAGGACGACTAGGGCAGGCATGCGTGCTCCATACTGAGGGAGCAGTCTGGGCAGAAGGCAGGCCTGTCCTGTGTCTCTGGTCCCAAGGGTACAGCGTCTCCTTGAACACCTGTGCCTAGGGCAGACTTGGGCTTGCCACCAGGCCCCATAGCCGCAACTCACAGCAACAGCTCCCTGGAGGAAAGGGCAGTCCGATGCCGTCTTCCTCCAAGATGTGAGAACGTTGGTGATGGCAGGGCGTGGGCCCGGGAAAGAATGGGGACAGTGTGCAGGGTTCATGTCCACTCCCTCTCCTGTGGGGAAGGCACTGGCCTAGTCTCCGATTCCGCCTGAGCGCCAGTAGAAAAGGCCTAGCCTGCCTATGCCAGGACATGGAAGTGAGCATAGAGTGCCATCCTAAGCCACGCACGCTGCTGTTGCTTTGTGACTGTGCCTGCTTAGTTCGGCTTGGCTGGGTGAACGCAGGGCGCGAACAGGGAGCCCGGGAAAGCAAGGCCCAAGAGGCACTAGCTCTCCCGCAGCTCTTCATCTTTGAAGTGACAGAGCGAACTCCCAAAGCCTTGCTGTGAAGTAGCAGCGAAGGGCAGTTCGTGCCAGCTGAAAACCTCTACAAACGTGTAGGAGTAGTTGCTAAATCAGAGTCGGATCTGTAGGCTGCTGTGGCTGCCTGCCTTAGCCTACTATTCCCAGGACAGAGGGAGAGCCCCGCATAGAGCGAAAGCCTCTTTGCCCGGGCATCCCTTCTGGGAAGGCCCAGCTTTCTTTGGGAAATCAAAGTCAGGTCTGAGGGACGCTGCTGCTGCTTGCTTGAGCTGGTCTCCCCTGCACGTTGTAATAAACCCGCATGGAGCGAAATCCTCTATGCGCAGGCATCCTCTCTGGGAAAGCATAGCATTTGTTGGGAAATCAGAATCGGGTTTGTGGGAAGCTGCTGCTTCTTGCCGGAGCTAGTCTGCTCAGGACAGTGGAAGATACCCGCATGGAGCGAAATTCTCTTTCACCTAGCATCCCCTCTGCCTGAGAGAGAAGCGTGGTTGCACCTCTGGAAAGGACCTTAAGGAAAGGGACACGTCTGTCACCGTGTTCCCCAAAGGCAAGTATGAGGAAGGTGCAGAACGCTGCAACGGGCGAATAGAACGAGCCGTTGGCTTTATGTCAGAAAACGGTGCGAAGCAGGAGAGAAGGCTCTGGCAGGTGCAGCAGGCCCGTGGCAAGACAAGTGTCACCAGTTCCCTGTGCAGAGACATGGAGGCCAGGCTGCTAACAGACACGAGAGGACGACTAGGGCAGGCATGCGTGCTCCATACTGAGGGAGCAGTCTGGGCAGAAGGCAGGCCTGTCCTGTGTCTCTGGTCCCAAGGGGACAGCGTCTCCTTGAACACCTGTGCCTAGGGCAGACTTGGGCTTGCCACCAGGCCCCATAGCCGCAACTCGCAGCAACAGCTCCCTGGAGGACCGGGCAGTCCGATGCCGTCTTCCTCCAAGATGTGAGAACGTTGGTGGTGGCAGGGCGTGTGCCGGGGAAAGAATGGGGACAGTGTGCAGGGTTCATGTCCACTCCCTCTCCTGTGGGGAAGGCACTGGTCTAGTCCCCGATTCCGCCTGAGCGCCAGTAGAAAAGGCCTAGCCTGCCTATGCCAGGACATGGAAGTGAGCATAGAGTGCCATCCTAAGCCACGCACGCTGCTGTTGCTTTGTGACTGTGCCTGCTTAGTTCGGCTTGGCTGGGTGAACGCAGGGCGCGAACAGGGAGCCCGGGAAAGCAAGGCCCAAGAGGCACTAGCTCTCCCGCAGCTCTTCATCTTTGAAGTGACAGAGCGAACGACCAAAGCCTTGCTGTGAAGCAGCAGCGAAGGGCAGTTCGTGCCAGCTGAAAACCTCTACAAACGTGTAGCAGTAGTTGCTAAATCAGAGTCGGATCTGTAGGCTGCTGTGGCTGCCTGCCTTAGCCTACTATTCCCAGGACAGAGGGAGAGCCCCGCATAGAGCGAAAGCCTCTTTGCCAGGGCATCCCTTCTGGGAAGGCCCAGCTTTCCTTGGGAAATCAAAGTCAGGTCTGAGGGACGCTGCTGCTGCTTGCTTGAGCTGGTCTCCCCTGCACGTTGTAATAAACCCGCATGGAGCGAAATCCTCTATGCGCAGGCATCCTCTCTGGGAAAGCATAGCATTTGTTGGGAAATCAGAATCGGGTTTGTGGGAAGCTGCTGCTTCTTGCCGGAGCTAGTCTGCTCAGGACAGTGGAAGATACCCGCATGGAGCGAAATTCTCTTTCACCTAGCATCCCCTCTGCCTGAGAGAGAAGCGTGGTTGCACCTCTGGAAAGGACCTTAAGGAAAGGGACACGTCTGTCACCGTGTTCCCCAAAGGCAAGTATGAGGAAGGTGCAGAACGCTGCAACGGGCGAATAGAACGAGCCGTTGGCTTTATGTGAGAAAACGGTGCGAAGCAGGAGAGAAGGCTCTGGCAGGTGCAGCAGGCCGGTAGCAAGACAAGTGTCACCAGTTCCCTGTGCAGAGACATGGAGGCCAGGCAGCTAACAGACACGAGAGGACGACTAGGGCAGGCATGCGTGCTCCATACTGAGGGAGCAGTCTGGGCAGAAGGCAGGCCTGTCCTGTGTCTCTGGTCCCAAGGGGACAGCGTCTCCTTGAACACCTGTGCCTAGGGCAGACTTGGGCTTGCCACCAGGCCCCATAGCCGCAACTCGCAGCAACAGCTCCCTGGAGGACCGGGCAGTCCGATGCCGTCTTCCTCCAAGATGTGACAACGTTGGTGGTGGCAGGGCGTGTGCCCGGGAAAGAATGGGGACAGTGTGCAGGGTTCATGTCCACTCCCTCTCCTGTGGGGAAGGCACTGGTCTAGTCCCCGATTCCGCCTGAGCGCCAGTAGAAAAGGCCTAGCCTGCCTATGCCAGGACATGGAAGTGAGCATAGAGTGCCATCCTAAGCCACGCACGCTGCTGTTGCTTTGTGACTGTGCCTGCTTAGTTCGGCTTGGCAGGGTGAACGCAGGGCGCGAACAGGGAGCCCGGGAAAGCGAGGCCCAAGAGGCACTAGCTCTCCCGCAGCTCTTCATCTTTGAAGTGACAGAGCGAACGCCCAAAGCCTTGCTGTGAAGCAGCAGCGAAGGGCAGTTCGTGCCAGCTGAAAACCTCTACAAACGTGTAGCAGTAGTTGCTAAATCAGAGTCGGATCTGTAGGCTGCTGTGGCTGCCTGCCTTAGCCTACTATTCCCAGGACAGAGGGAGAGCCCCGCATAGAGCGAAAGCCTCTTTGCCCGGGCATCCCTTCTGGGAAGGCCCAGCTTTCTTTGGGAAATCAAAGTCAGGTCTGAGGGACGCTGCTGCTGCTTGCTTGAGCTGGTCTCCCCTGCACGTTGTAATAAACCCGCATGGAGCGAAATCCTCTATGCGCAGGCATCCTCTCTGGGAAAGCATAGCATTTGTTGGGAAATCAGAATCGGGTTTGTGGGAAGCTGCTGCTTCTTGCCGGAGCTAGTCTGCTCAGGACAGTGGAAGATACCCGCATGGAGCGAAATTCTCTTTCACCTAGCATCCCCTCTGCCTGAGAGAGAAGCGTGGTTGCACCTCTGGAAAGGACCTTAAGGAAAGGGACACGTCTGTCACCGTGTTCCCCAAAGGCAAGTATGAGGAAGGTGCCGAACGCTGCAACGGGCGAATAGAACGAGCCGTTGGCTTTATGTCAGAAAACGGTGCGAAGCAGGAGAGAAGGCTCTGGCAGGTGCAGCAGGCCGGTAGCAAGACAAGTGTCACCAGTTCCCTGTGCAGAGACATGGAGGCCAGGCTTCTATCAGACACGAGAGGACGACTAGGGCAGGCATGCGTGCTCCATACTGAGGGAGCAGTCTGGGCAGAAGGCAGGCCTGTCCTGTGTCTCTGGTCCCAAGGGGACAGCGTCTCCTTGAACACCTGTGCCTAGGGCAGACTTGGGCTTGCCACCAGGCCCCATAGCCGCAACTCGCAGCAACAGCTCCCTGGAGGACCGGGCAGTCCGATGCCGTCTTCCTCCAAGATGTGACAACGTTGGTGGTGGCAGGGCGTGTGCCCGGGAAAGAATGGGGACAGTGTGCAGGGTTCATGTCCACTCCCTCTCCTGTGGGGAAGGCACTGGTCTAGTCCCCGATTCCGCCTGAGCGCCAGTAGAAAAGGCCTAGCCTGCCTATGCCAGGACATGGAAGTGAGCATAGAGTGCCATCCTAAGCCACGCACGCTGCTGTTGCTTTGTGACTGTGCCTGCTTAGTTCGGCTTGGCAGGGTGAACGCAGGGCGCGAACAGGGAGCCCGGGAAAGCAAGGCCCAAGAGGCACTAGCTCTCCCGCAGCTCTTCATCTTTGAAGTGACAGAGCGAACGCCCAAAGCCTTGCTGTGAAGCAGCAGCGAAGGGCAGTTCGTGCCAGCTGAAAACCTCTACAAACGTGTAGCAGTAGTTGCTAAATCAGAGTCGGATCTGTAGGCTGCTGTGGCTGCCTGCCTTAGCCTACTATTCCCAGGACAGAGGGAGAGCCCCGCATAGAGCGAAAGCCTCTTTGCCCGGGCATCCCTTCTGGGAAGGCCCAGCTTTCTTTGGGAAATCAAAGTCAGGTCTGAGGGACGCTGCTGCTGCTTGCTTGAGCTGGTCTCCCCTGCACTTTGTAATAAACCCGCGTGGAGCGAAATCCTCTATGCGCAGGCATCCTCTCTGGGAAAGCATAGCATTTGTTGGGAAATCAGAATCGGGTTTGTGGGAAGCTGCTGCTTCTTGCCGGAGCTAGTCTGCTCAGGACAGTGGAAGATACCCGCATGGAGCGAAATTCTCTTTCACCTAGCATCCCCTCTGCCTGAGAGAGGAGCGAGGTTGCACCTCTGGAAAGGACCTTAAGGAAAGGGACACGTCTGTCACCGTGTTCCCCAAAGGAAAGTATGAGGAAGGTGCACAACGCTGCAACGGGCGAATAGAACGAGCCGTTGGCTTTATTTCAGAAAACGGTGCGAAGCAGGAGAGAAGGCTCTGGCAGGTGCAGCAGGCCCGTGGCAAGACAAGTGTCACCAGTTCCCTGTGCAGAGACATGGAGGCCAGGCTGCTAACAGACACGAGAGGACGACTAGGGCAGGCATGCCTGCTCCATACTGAGGGAGCAGATTGGGCAGAAGGCATGCCTGTCCTGTGTCTCTGGACCCAAGGGGACAGCGTCTCCTTGAACACCTGTGCCAAGGGCCGACTTGGGCATGACACCAGGCCCCATAGCCGCAACTCGCAGCAACAGCACCCTGGAGGAACGGGCAGCCCGATGCCGTCTTCCTCCAAGATGTGACAACGTTGGTGGTGGCAGGGCATGTGCCCAGGAAAGAATGGGGACAGTGTGCAGGGTTCATGTCCACTCCCTCTCCTGTGGGGAAGGCACTGGCCTAGTCCCCGATTCCGCCTGAGCGCCAGTAGAAAAGGCCTAGCCTGCCTATGCCATGACATGGAAGTGAGCATAGAGTGCCATCCTAAGCCACGCACACTGCTGTTGCTTTGTGACTGTGCCTGCTTAGTTCGGCTTGGCTGGGTGAACGCAGGGCGCGAACAGGGAGCCCGGGAAAGCAAGGCCCAAGAGGCACTAGCTCTCCCGCAGCTCTTCATCTTTGAAGTGACAGAGCGAACTCCCAAAGCCTTGCTGTGAAGTAGCAGCGAAGGGCAGTTCGTGCCAGCTGAAAACCTCTACAAACGTGTAGGAGTAGTTGCTAAATCAGAGTCGGATCTGTAGGCTGCTGTGGCTGCCTGCCTTAGCCTACTATTCCCAGGACAGAGGGAGAGCCCCGCATAGAGCGAAAGCCTCTTTGCCCGGGCATCCCTTCTGGGAAGGCCCAGCTTTCTTTGGGAAATCAAAGTCAGGTCTGAGGGACGCTGCTGCTGCTTGCTTGAGCTGGTCTCCCCTGCACGTTGTAATAAACCCGCATGGAGCGAAATCCTCTATGCGCAGGCATCCTCTCTGGGAAAGCATAGCATTTGTTGGGAAATCAGAATCGGGTTTGTGGGAAGCTGCTGCTTCTTGCCGGAGCTAGTCTGCTCAGGACAGTGGAAGATACCCGCATGGAGCGAAATTCTCTTTCACCTAGCATCCCCTCTGCCTGAGAGAGAAGCGTGGTTGCACCTCTGGAAAGGACCTTAAGGAAAGGGACACGTCTGTCACCGTGTTCCCCAAAGGCAAGTATGAGGAAGGTGCAGAACGCTGCAACGGGCGAATAGAACGAGCCGTTGGCTTTATGTCAGAAAACGGTGCGAAGCAGGAGAGAAGGCTCTGGCAGGTGCAGCAGGCCCGTGGCAAGACAAGTGTCACCAGTTCCCTGTGCAGAGACATGGAGGCCAGGCTGCTAACAGACACGAGAGGACGACTAGGGCAGGCATGCGTGCTCCATACTGAGGGAGCAGTCTGGGCAGAAGGCAGGCCTGTCCTGTGTCTCTGGTCCCAAGGGGACAGCGTCTCCTTGAACACCTGTGCCTAGGGCAGACTTGGGCTTGCCACCAGGCCCCATAGCCGCAACTCGCAGCAACAGCTCCCTGGAGGACCGGGCAGTCCGATGCCGTCTTCCTCCAAGATGTGACAACGTTGGTGGTGGCAGGGCGTGTGCCCGGAAAGAATGGGGACAGTGTGCAGGGTTCATGTCCACTCCCTCTCCTGTGGGGAAGGCACTGGTCTAGTCCCCGATTCCGCCTGAGCGCCAGTAGAAAAGGCCTAGCCTGCCTATGCCAGGACATGGAAGTGAGCATAGAGTGCCATCCTAAGCCACGCACGCTGCTGTTGCTTTGTGACTGTGCCTGCTTAGTTCGGCTTGGCTGGGTGAACGCAGGGCGCGAACAGGGAGCCCGGGAAAGCAAGGCCCAAGAGGCACTAGCTCTCCCGCAGCTCTTCATCTTTGAAGTGACAGAGCGAACGACCAAAGCCTTGCTGTGAAGCAGCAGCGAAGGGCAGTTCGTGCCAGCTGAAAACCTCTACAAACGTGTAGCAGTAGTTGCTAAATCAGAGTCGGATCTGTAGGCTGCTGTGGCTGCCTGCCTTAGCCTACTATTCCCAGGACAGAGGGAGAGCCCCGCATAGAGCGAAAGCCTCTTTGCCAGGGCATCCCTTCTGGGAAGGCCCAGCTTTCTTTGGGAAATCAAAGTCAGGTCTGAGGGACGCTGCTGCTGCTTGCTTGAGCTGGTCTCCCCTGCACGTTGTAATAAACCCGCATGGAGCGAAATCCTCTATGCGCAGGCATCCTCTCTGGGAAAGCATAGCATTTGTTGGGAAATCAGAATCGGGTTTGTGGGAAGCTGCTGCTTCTTGCCGGAGCTAGTCTGCTCAGGACAGTGGAAGATACCCGCATGGAGCGAAATTCTCTTTCACCTAGCATCCCCTCTGCCTGAGAGAGAAGCGTGGTTGCACCTCTGGAAAGGACCTTAAGGAAAGGGACACGTCTGTCACCGTGTTCCCCAAAGGCAAGTATGAGGAAGGTGCAGAACGCTGCAACGGGCGAATAGAACGAGCCGTTGGCTTTATGTCAGAAAACGGTGCGAAGCAGGAGAGAAGGCTCTGGCAGGTGCAGCAGGCCGGTAGCAAGACAAGTGTCACCAGTTCCCTGTGCAGAGACATGGAGGCCAGGCAGCTAACAGACACGAGAGGACGACTAGGGCAGGCATGCGTGCTCCATACTGAGGGAGCAGTCTGGGCAGAAGGCAGGCCTGTCCTGTGTCTCTGGTCCCAAGGGGACAGCGTCTCCTTGAACACCTGTGCCTAGGGCAGACTTGGGCTTGCCACCAGGCCCCATAGCCGCAACTCGCAGCAACAGCTCCCTGGAGGACCGGGCAGTCCGATGCCGTCTTCCTCCAAGATGTGACAACGTTGGTGGTGGCAGGGCGTGTGCCCGGGAAAGAATGGGGACAGTGTGCAGGGTTCATGTCCACTCCCTCTCCTGTGGGGAAGGCACTGGTCTAGTCCCCGATTCCGCCTGAGCGCCAGTAGAAAAGGCCTAGCCTGCCTATGCCAGGACATGGAAGTGAGCATAGAGTGCCATCCTAAGCCACGCACGCTGCTGTTGCTTTGTGACTGTGCCTGCTTAGTTCGGCTTGGCAGGGTGAACGCAGGGCGCGAACAGGGAGCCCGGGAAAGCGAGGCCCAAGAGGCACTAGCTCTCCCGCAGCTCTTCATCTTTGAAGTGACAGAGCGAACGCCCAAAGCCTTGCTGTGAAGCAGCAGCGAAGGGCAGTTCGTGCCAGCTGAAAACCTCTACAAACGTGTAGCAGTAGTTGCTAAATCAGAGTCGGATCTGTAGGCTGCTCTGGCTGCCTGCCTTAGCCTACTATTCCCAGGACAGAGGGAGAGCCCCGCATAGAGCGAAAGCCTCTTTGCCCGGGCATCCCTTCTGGGAAGGCCCAGCTTTCTTTGGGAAATCAAAGTCAGGTCTGAGGGACGCTGCTGCTGCTTGCTTGAGCTGGTCTCCCCTGCACGTTGTAATAAACCCGCATGGAGCGAAATCCTCTATGCGCAGGCATCCTCTCTGGGAAAGCATAGCATTTGTTGGGAAATCAGAATCGGGTTTGTGGGAAGCTGCTGCTTCTTGCCGGAGCTAGTCTGCTCAGGACAGTGGAAGATACCCGCATGGAGCGAAATTCTCTTTCACCTAGCATCCCCTCTGCCTGAGAGAGAAGCGTGGTTGCACCTCTGGAAAGGACCTTAAGGAAAGGGACACGTCTGTCACCGTGTTCCCCAAAGGCAAGTATGAGGAAGGTGCCGAACGCTGCAACGGGCGAATAGAACGAGCCGTTGGCTTTATGTCAGAAAACGGTGCGAAGCAGGAGAGAAGGCTCTGGCAGGTGCAGCAGGCCGGTAGCAAGACAAGTGTCACCAGTTCCCTGTGCAGAGACATGGAGGCCAGGCTTCTAACAGACACGAGAGGACGACTAGGGCAGGCATGCGTGCTCCATACTGAGGGAGCAGTCTGGGCAGAAGGCAGGCCTGTCCTGTGTCTCTGGTCCCAAGGGGACAGCGTCTCCTTGAACACCTGTGCCTAGGGCAGACTTGGGCTTGCCACCAGGCCCCATAGCCGCAACTCGCAGCAACAGCTCCCTGGAGGACCGGGCAGTCCGATGCCGTCTTCCTCCAAGATGTGACAACGTTGGTGGTGGCAGGGCGTGTGCCCGGGAAAGAATGGGGACAGTGTGCAGGGTTCATGTCCACTCCCTCTCCTGTGGGGAAGGCACTGGTCTAGTCCCCGATTCCGCCTGAGCGCCAGTAGAAAAGGCCTAGCCTGCCTATGCCAGGACATGGAAGTGAGCATAGAGTGCCATCCTAAGCCACGCACGCTGCTGTTGCTTTGTGACTGTGCCTGCTTAGTTCGGCTTGGCAGGGTGAACGCAGGGCGCGAACAGGGAGCCCGGGAAAGCAAGGCCCAAGAGGCACTAGCTCTCCCGCAGCTCTTCATCTTTGAAGTGACAGAGCGAACGCCCAAAGCCTTGCTGTGAAGCAGCAGCGAAGGGCAGTTCGTGCCAGCTGAAAACCTCTACAAACGTGTAGCAGTAGTTGCTAAATCAGAGTCGGATCTGTAGGCTGCTGTGGCTGCCTGCCTTAGCCTACTATTCCCAGGACAGAGGGAGAGCCCCGCATAGAGCGAAAGCCTCTTTGCCCGGGCATCCCTTCTGGGAAGGCCCAGCTTTCTTTGGGAAATCAAAGTCAGGTCTGAGGGACGCTGCTGCTGCTTGCTTGAGCTGGTCTCCCCTGCACGTTGTAATAAACCCGCATGGAGCGAAATCCTCTATGCGCAGGCATCCTCTCTGGGAAAGCATAGCATTTGTTGGGAAATCAGAATCGGGTTTGTGGGAAGCTGCTGCTTCTTGCCGGAGCTAGTCTGCTCAGGACAGTGGAAGATACCCGCATGGAGCAAAATTCTCTTTCACCTAGCATCCCCTCTGCCTGAGAGAGAAGCGTGGTTGCACCTCTGGAAAGGACCTTAAGGAAAGGGACACGTCTGTCACCGTGTTCCCCAAAGGCAAGTATGAGGAAGGTGCAGAACGCTGCAACGGGCGAATAGAACGAGCCGTTGGCTTTATGTCAGAAAACGGTGCGAAGCAGGAGAGAAGGCTCTGGCAGGTGCAGCAGGCCCGTGGCAAGACAAGTGTCACCAGTTCCCTGTGCAGAGACATGGAGGCCAGGCTGCTAACAGACACGAGAGGACGACTAGGGCAGGCATGCGTGCTCCATACTGAGGGAGCAGTCTGGGCAGAAGGCAGGCCTGTCCTGTGTCTCTGGTCCCAAGGGGACAGCGTCTCCTTGAACACCTGTGCCTAGGGCAGACTTGGGCTTGCCACCAGGCCCCATAGCCGCAACTCGCAGCAACAGCTCCCTGGAGGACCGGGCAGTCCGATGCCGTCTTCCTCCAAGATGTGACAACGTTGGTGGTGGCAGGGCGTGTGCCCGGAAAGAATGGGGACAGTGTGCAGGGTTCATGTCCACTCCCTCTCCTGTGGGGAAGGCACTGGTCTAGTCCCCGATTCCGCCTGAGCGCCAGTAGAAAAGGCCTAGCCTGCCTATGCCAGGACATGGAAGTGAGCATAGAGTGCCATCCTAAGCCACGCACGCTGCTGTTGCTTTGTGACTGTGCCTGCTTAGTTCGGCTTGGCAGGGTGAACGCAGGGCGCGAACAGGGAGCCCGGGAAAGCAAGGCCCAAGAGGCACTAGCTCTCCCGCAGCTCTTCATCTTTGAAGTGACAGAGCGAACTCCCAAAGCCTTGCTGTGAAGCAGCAGCGAAGGGCAGTTCGTGCCAGCTGAAAACCTCTACAAACTGTAGCAGTAGTTGCTAAATGAGAGTCGGATCTGTAGGCTGCTGTGGCTGCCTGCCTTAGCCTACTATTCCCAGGACAGAGGGAGAGCCCCGCATAGAGCGAAAGCCTCTTTGCCAGGGCATCCCTTCTGGGAAGGCCCAGCTTTCTTTGGGAAATCAAAGTCAGGTCTGAGGGACGCTGCTGCTGCTTGCTTGAGCTGGTCTCCCCTGCACGTTGTAATAAACCCGCATGGAGCGAAATCCTCTATGCGCAGGCATCCTCTCTGGGAAAGCATAGCATTTGTTGGGAAATCAGAATCGGGTTTGTGGGAAGCTGCTGCTTCTTGCCGGAGCTAGTCTGCTCAGGACAGTGGAAGATACCCGCATGGAGCGAAATTCTCTTTCACCTAGCATCCCCTCTGCCTGAGAGAGAAGCGTGGTTGCACCTCTGGAAAGGACCTTAAGGAAAGGGACACGTCTGTCACCGTGTTCCCCAAAGGCAAGTATGAGGAAGGTGCAGAACGCTGCAACGGGCGAATAGAACGAGCCGTTGGCTTTATGTCAGAAAACGGTGCGAAGCAGGAGAGAAGGCACTGGCAGGTGCAGCGGGACGGTTGCAAGACAAGTGTCACCAGTTCCCTGTCAGAGCCATGGAGGCCAGGCAGCTAAGGAGACACGAGAGGAAGACTAGGGCAGGCACGCGTGCTCCACTCTAAGGGAGGAGTCTGGGCAGAAGGCAGGCCTGTCCTGTGTCTCTGGTCCCAAGGGGACAGCGTCTCCTTGAACACCTGTGCCTAGGGCAGACTTGGGCTTGCCACCAGGCCCCATAGCCGCAACTCGCAGCAACAGCTCCCTGGAGGACCGGGCAGTCCGATGCCGTCTTCCTCCAAGATGTGACAACGTTGGTGGTGGCAGGGCGTGTGCCCGGGAAAGAATCGGGACAGTGTGCAGGGTTCATGTCCACTCCCTCTCCTGTGGGGAAGGCACTGGTCTAGTCCCCGATTCCGCCTGAGCGCCAGTAGAAAAGGCCTAGCCTGCCTATGCCAGGACATGGAAGTGAGCATAGAGTGCCATCCTAAGCCACGCACGCTGCTGTTGCTTTGTGACTGTGCCTGCTTAGTTCGGCTTGGCAGGGTGAACGCAGGGCGCGAACAGGGAGCCCGGGAAAGCAAGGCCCAAGAGGCACTAGCTCTCCCGCAGCTCTTCATCTTTGAAGTGACAGAGCGAACTCCCAAAGCCTTGCTGTGAAGCAGCAGCGAAGGGCAGTTCGTGCCAGCTGAAAACCTCTACAAACGTGTAGCAGTAGTTGCTAAATCAGAGTCGGATCTGTAGGCTGCTGTGGCTGCCTGCCTTAGCCTACTATTCCCAGGACAGAGGGAGAGCCCCGCATAGAGCGAAAGCCTCTTTGCCCGGGCATCCCTTCTGGGAAGGCCCAGCTTTCTTTGGGAAATCAAAGTCAGGTCTGAGGGACGCTGCTGCTGCTTGCTTGAGCTGGTCTCCCCTGCACGTTGTAATAAACCCGCATGGAGCGAAATCCTCTATGCGCAGGCATCCTCTCTGGGAAAGCATAGCATTTGTTGGGAAATCAGAATCGGGTTTGTGGGAAGCTGCTGCTTCTTGCCGGAGCTATTCTGCTCAGGACAGTGGAAGATACCCGCATGGAGCGAAATTCTCTTTCACCTAGCATCCCCTCTGCCTGAGAGAGAAGTGTGGTTGCACCTCTGGAAAGGACCTTAACGAAAGGGACACGTCTGTCACCGTGTTCCCCAAAGGCAAGTATGAGGAAGGTGCAGAACGCTGCAACGGGCGAATAGAACGAGCCGTTGGCTTTATGTCAGAAAACGGTGCGAAGCAGGAGAGAAGGCTCTGGCAGGTGCAGCAGGCCGGTAGCAAGACAAGTGTCACCAGTTCCCTGTGCAGAGACATGTAAGCCAGGCTTCTAACAGACACGAGAGGACGACTAGGGCAGGCATGCGTGCTCCATACTGAGGGAGCAGTCTGGGCAGAAGGCAGGCCTGTCCTGTGTCTCTGGTCCCAAGGGGACAGCGTCTCCTTGAACACCTGTGCCTAGGGCAGACTTGGGCTTGCCACCAGGCCCCATAGCCGCAACTCGCAGCAACAGCTCCCTGGAGGACCGGGCAGTCCGATGCCGTCTTCCTCCAAGATGTGACAACGTTGGTGGTGGCAGGGCGTGTGCCCGGAAAGAATGGGGACAGTGTGCAGGGTTCATGTCCACTCCCTCTCCTGTGGGGAAGGCACTGGTCTAGTCCCCGATTCCGCCTGAGCGCCAGTAGAAAAGGCCTAGCCTGCCTATGCCAGGACATGGAAGTGAGCATAGAGTGCCATCCTAAGCCACGCACGCTGCTGTTGCTTTGTGACTGTGCCTGCTTAGTTCGGCTTGGCAGGGTGAACGCAGGGCGCGAACAGGGAGCCCGGGAAAGCAAGGCCCAAGAGGCACTAGCTCTCCCGCAGCTCTTCATCTTTGAAGTGACAGAGCGAACTCCCAAAGCCTTGCTGTGAAGCAGCAGCGAAGGGCAGTTCGTGCCAGCTGAAAACCTCTACAAACGTGTAGGAGTAGTTGCTAAATCAGAGTCGGATCTGTAGGCTGCTGTGGCTGCCCCCCTTAGCCTACTATTCCCAGGACAGAGGGAGAGCCCCGCATAGAGCGAAAGCCTCTTTGCCCGGGCATCCCTTCTGGGAAGGCCCAGCTTTCTTTGGGAAATCAAAGTCAGGTCTGAGGGACGCTGCTGCTGCTTGCTTGAGCTGGTCTCCCCTGCACGTTGTAATAAACCCGCATGGAGCGAAATCCTCTATGCGCAGGCATCCTCTCTGGGAAAGCATAGCATTTGTTGGGAAATCAGAATCGGTTTTGTGGGAAGCTGCTGCTTCTTGCCGGAGCTAGTCTGCTCAGGACAGTGGAAGATACCCGCATGGAGCGAAATTCTCTTTCACCTAGCATCCCCTCTGCCTGAGAGAGAAGCGTGGTTGCACCTCTGGAAAGGACCTTAAGGAAAGGGACACGTCTGTCACCGTGTTCCCCAAAGGCAAGTATGAGGAAGGTGCAGAACGCTGCAACGGGCGAATAGAACGAGCCGTTGGCTTTATGTCAGAAAACGGTGCGAAGCAGGAGAGAAGGCTCTGGCAGGTGCAGCAGGCCCGTGACAAGACAAGTGTCACCAGTTCCCTGTGCAGAGACATGGAGGCCAGGCTGCTAACAGACACGAGAGGACGACTAGGGCAGGCATGCGTGCTCCATACTGAGGGAGCAGTCTGGGCAGAAGGCAGGCCTGTCCTGTGTCTCTGGTCCCAAGGGGACAGCGTCTCCTTGAACACCTGTGCCTAGGGCAGACTTGGGCTTGCCACCAGGCCCCATAGCCGCAACTCGCAGCAACAGCTCCCTGGAGGACCGGGCAGTCCGATGCCGTCTTCCTCCAAGATGTGACAACGTTGGTGGTGGCAGGGCGTGTGCCCGGGAAAGAATGGGGACAGTGTGCAGGGTTCATGTCCACTCCCTCTCCTGGTGGAAGGCACTGGTCTAGTCCCCGATTCCGCCTGAGCGCCAGTAGAAAAGGCCTAGCCTGCCTATGCCAGGACATGGAAGTGAGCATAGAGTGCCATCCTAAGCCACGCACGCTGCTGTTGCTTTGTGATTGTGCCTGCTTAGTTCGGCTTGGCAGGGTGAACGCAGGGCGCGAACAGGGAGCCCGGGAAAGCAAGGCCCAAGAGGCACTAGCTCTCCCGCAGCTCTTCATCTTTGAAGTGACAGAGCGAACGCCCAAAGCCTTGCTGTGAAGCAGCAGCGAAGGGCAGTTCGTGCCAGCTGAAAACCTCTACAAACGTGTAGCAGTAGTTGCTAAATCAGAGTCGGATCTGTAGGCTGCTGTGGCTGCCTGCCTTAGCCTACTATTCCCAGGACAGAGGGAGAGCCCCACATAGAGCGAAAGCCTCTTTGGCCGGGCATCCCTTCTGGGAAGGCCCAGCTTTCTTTGGGAAATCAAAGTCAGGTCTGAGGGACGCTGCTGCTGCTTGCTTGAGCTGGTCTCCCCTGCACGTTGTAATAAACCCGCATGGAGCGAAATCCTCTATGCGCAGGCATCCTCTCTGGGAAAGCATAGCATTTGTTGGGAAATCAGAATCGGGTTTGTGGGAAGCTGCTGCTTCTTGCCGGAGCTAGTCTGCTCAGGACAGTGGAAGATACCCGCATGGAGCGAAATTCTCTTTCACCTAGCATCCCCTCTGCCTGAGAGAGGAGCGTGGTTGCACCTCTGGAAAGGACCTTAAGGAAAGGGACACGTCTGTCACCGTGTTCCCCAAAGGCAAGTATGAGGAAGGTGCAGAACGCTGCAACGGGCGAATAGAACGAGCCGTTGGCTTTATGTCAGAAAACGGTGCGAAGCAGGAGAGAAGGCTCTGGCAGGTGCAGCAGGCCCGTGGCAAGACAAGTGTCACCAGTTCCCTGTGCAGAGACATGGAGGCCAGGCTGCTAACAGACACGAGAGGACGACTAGGGCAGGCATGCCTGCTCCATACTGAGGGAGCAGTCTGGGCAGAAGGCATGCCTGTCCTGTGTCTCTGGTCCCAAGGGGACAGCGTCTCCTTGAACACCTGTGCCAAGGGCAGACTTGGGCTTGCCACCAGGCCCCATAGCCGCAACTCACAGCAACAGCACTCTGGAGGAACGGGCAGTCCGATGCCGTCTTCCTCCAAGATGTGAGAACGTTGGTGGTGGCAGGGCGTGTGCCCGGGAAAGAATGGGGACAGTGTGCAGGGTTCATGTCCACTCCCTCTCCTGTGGGGAAGGCACTGGCCTAGTCCCCGATTCCGCCTGAGCGCCAGTAGAAAAGGCCTAGCCTGCCTATGCCAGGACATGGAAGTGAGCATAGAGTGCCATCCTAAGCCACGCACGCTGCTGTTGCTTTGTGACTGTGCCTGCTTAGTTCGGCTTGGCTGGGTGAACGCAGGGCGCGAACAGGGAGCCCGGGAAAGCAAGGCCCAAGAGGCACTAGCTCTCCCGCAGCTCTTCATCTTTGAAGTGACAGAGCGAACGCCCAAAGCCTTGCTGTGAAGCAGCAGCGAAGGGCAGTTCGTGCCAGCTGAAAACCTCTACAAACGTGTAGCAGTAGTTGCTAAATCAGAGTCGGATCTGTAGGCTGCTGTGGCTGCCTGCCTTAGCCCTCTATTCCCAGGACAGAGGGAGAGCCCCGCATAGAGCGAAAGCCTCTTTGCCTGTGCATCCCTTCTGGGAAGGCACAAGCTTTCTTTGGGAAATCAAAGTCAGGTCTGAGGGACGCTGCTGCTGCTTGCTTGAGCTGGTCTCCCTTGCACGTTGTAATAAACCCGCATGGAGCGAAATCCTCTATGCGCAGGCATCCTCTCTGGGAAAGCATAGCATTTGTTGGGAAATCAGAATCGGGTTTGTGGGAAGCTGCTGCTTCTTGCCGGAGCTAGTCTGCTCAGGACAGTGGAAGATACCCGCATGGAGCGAAATTCTCTTTCACCTAGCATCCCCTCTGCCTGAGAGAGAAGCGTGGTTGCACCTCTGGAAAGGACCTTAAGGAAAGGGACACGTCTGTCACCGTGTTCCCCAAAGGCAAGTATGAGGAAGGTGCAGAACGCTGCAACGGGCGAATAGAACGAGCCGTTGGCTTTATGTCAGAAAACGGTGCGAAGCAGGAGAGAAGGCACTGGCAGGTGCAGCAGGACGGTTGAAAGACAAGTGTCACCAGTTCCCTGTCATAGCCATGGAGGCCAGGCTGCTAAGGAGACACGAGAGGAAGACTAGGGCAGGCACGCGTGCTCCACACTGAGGGAGGAGTCTGGGTAGAAGGCAGGCCTGTCCTGTGTCTCTGGTCCCAAGGGGACAGCGTCTCCTTGAACAACAGTGCCTAGGGCAGACTTGGGCTTGCCACCAGGCCCCATAGCCGCAACTCGCAGCAACAGCTCCCTGGAGGACCGGGCAGTCCTATGCCGTCTTCCTCCAAGATGTGACAACGTTGGTGGTGGCAGGGCGTGTGCCGGGGAAGGAATGGGGACAGTGTGCAGGGTTCATGTCCACTCCCTCTCCTGTGGGGAAGGCACTGGTCTAGTCCCCGATTCCGCCTGAGCGCCAGTAGAAAAGGCCTAGCCTGCCTATGCCAGGACATGGAAGTGAGCATAGAGTGCCATCCTAAGCCACGCACGCTGCTGTTGCTTTGTGACTGTGCCTGCTTAGTTCGGCTTGGCAGGGTGAACGCAGGGCGCGAACAGGGAGCCCGGGAAAGCAAGGCCCAAGAGGCACTAGCTCTCCCGCAGCTCTTCATCTTTGAAGTGACAGAGCGAACTCCCAAAGCCTTGCTGTGAAGCAGCAGCGAAGGGCAGTTCGTGCCAGCTGAAAACCTCTACAAACGTGTAGCAGTAGTTGCTAAATCAGAGTCGGATCTGTAGGCTGCTGTGGCTGCCTGCCTTAGCCTACTATTCCCAGGACAGAGGGAGAGCCCCGCATAGAGCGAAAGCCTCTTTGCCCGGGCATCCCTTCTGGGAAGGCCCAGCTTTCTTTGGGAAATCAAAGTCAGGTCTGAGGGACGCTGCTGCTGCTTGCTTGAGCTGGTCTCCTCTGCACGTTGTAATAAACCCGCATGGAGCGAAATCCTCTATGCGCAGGCATCCTCTCTGGGAAAGCATAGCATTTGTTGGGAAATCAGAATCGGGTTTGTGGGAAGCTGCTGCTTCTTGCCGGAGCTATTCTGCTCAGGACTGTGGAAGATACCCGCATGGAGCGAAATTCTCTTTCACCTAGCATCCCCTCTGCCTGAGAGAGAAGCGTGGTTGCACCTCTGGAAAGGACCTTAACGAAAGGGACACGTCTGTCACCGTGTTCCCCAAAGGCAAGTATGAGGAAGGTGCAGAACGCTGCAACGGGCGAATAGAACGAGCCGTTGGCTTTATGTCAGAAAACGGTGCGAAGCAGGAGAGAAGGCTCTGGCAGGTGCAGCAGGCCGGTAGCAAGACAAGTGTCACCAGTTCCCTGTGCAGAGACATGTAAGCCAGGCTTCTAACAGACACGAGAGGACGACTAGGGCAGGCATGCGTGCTCCATACTGAGGGAGCAGTCTGGGCAGAAGGCAGGCCTGTCCTGTGTCTCTGGTCCCAAGGGGACAGCGTCTCCTTGAACACCTGTGCCTAGGGCAGACTTGGGCTTGCCACCAGGCCCCATAGCCGCAACTCGCAGCAACAGCTCCCTGGAGGACCGGGCAGTCCGATGCCGTCTTCCTCCAAGATGTGAGAACGTTGGTGGTGGCAGGGCGTGTGCCCGGAAAGAATGGGGACAGTGTGCAGGGTTCATGTCCACTCCCTCTCCTGTGGGGAAGGCACTGGTCTAGTCCCCGATTCCGCCTGAGCGCCAGTAGAAAAGGCCTAGCCTGCCTATGCCAGGACATGGAAGTGAGCATAGAGTGCCATCCTAAGCCACGCACGCTGCTGTTGCTTTGTGACTGTGCCTGCTTAGTTCGGCTTGGCAGGGTGAACGCAGGGCGCGAACAGGGAGCCCGGGAAAGCAAGGCCCAAGAGGCACTAGCTCTCCCGCAGCTCTTCATCTTTGAAGTGACAGAGCGAACGCCCAAAGCTTTGCTGTGAAGCAGCAGCGAAGGGCAGTTCGTGCCAGCTGAAAACCTCTACAAACGTGTAGCAGTAGTTGCTAAATCAGAGTCGGATCTGTAGGCTGCTGTGGCTGCCTGCCTTAGCCTACTATTCCCAGGACAGAGGGAGAGCCCCGCATAGAGCGAAAGCCTCTTTGCCCGGGCATCCCTTCTGGGAAGGCCCAGCTTTCTTTGGGAAATCAAAGTCAGGTCTGAGGGACGCTGCTGCTGCTTGCTTGAGCTGGTCTCCCCTGCACTTTGTAATAAACCCGCGTGGAGCGAAATCCTCTATGCGCAGGCATCCTCTCTGGGAAAGCATAGCATTTGTTGGGAAATCAGAATCGGGTTTGTGGGAAGCTGCTGCTTCTTGCCGGAGCTAGTCTGCTCAGGACAGTGGAAGATACCCGCATGGAGCGAAATTCTCTTTCACCTAGCATCCCCTCTGCCTGAGAGAGAAGCGTGGTTGCACCTCTGGAAAGGACCTTAAGGAAAGGGACACGTCTGTCACCGTGTTCCCCAAAGGAAAGTATGAGGAAGGTGCAGAACGCTGCAACGGGCGAATAGAACGAGCCGTTGGCTTTATGTCAGAAAACGGTGCGAAGCAGGAGAGAAGGCTCTGGCAGGTGCAGCAGGCCCGTGGCAAGACAAGTGTCACCAGTTCCCTGTGCAGAGACATGGAGGCCAGGCTGCTAACAGACACGAGAGGACGACTGGGGCAGGCATGCCTGCTCCATACTGAGGGAGCAGATTGGGCAGAAGGCATGCCTGTCCTGTGTCTCTGGTCCCAAGGGGACAGCGTCTCCTTGAACACCTGTGCCAAGGGCCGACTTGGGCATGACACCAGGCCCCATTGCAGCAACTCGCAGCAACAGCACCCTGGAGGAACGGGCAGTCCGATGCTGTCTTCCTCCAAGATGTGACAACGTTGGTGGTGGCAGGGCGTGTGCCCGGGAAAGAATGGGGACAGTGTGCAGGGTTCATGTCCACTCCCTCTCCTGTGGGGAAGGCACTGGCCTAGTCCGCGATTCCGCCTGAGCGCCAGTAGAAAAGGCCTAGCCTGCCTATGCCATGACATGGCAGTGAGCATAGAGTGCCATCCTAAGCCACGCACGCTGCCTTTGCTTTGTGACTGTGCCTGCTTAGTTCGGCTTGGCTGGGTGAACGCAGGGCGCGAACAGGGAGCCCGGGAAAGCAAGGCCCAAGAGGCACTAGCTCTCCCGCAGCTCTTCATCTTTGAAGTGACAGAGCGAACGCCCAAAGCCTTGTTGTGAAGCAGCAGCGAAGGGCAGTTCGTGCCAGCTGAAAACCTCTACAAACGTGTAGCAGTAGTTGCTAAATCAGAGTCGGATCTGTAGGCTGCTGTGGCTGCCTGCCTTAGCCTACTCTTCCCTGGACAGAGGGAGAGCCCCGCATAGAGCGAAAGCCTCTTTGCCCGGTCATCCCTTCTGGGAAGGCCCAGCTTTCTTTGGGAAATCAAAGTCAGGTCTGAGGGATGCTGCTGCTGCTTGCTTGAGCTGGTCTCCCCTGCACGTTGTAATAAACCCGCATGGAGCGAAATCCTCTATGCGCAGGCATCCTCTCTGGGAAAGCATAGCATTTGTTGGGAAATCAGAATCGGGTTTGTGGGAAGCTGCTGCTTCTTGCCGGAGCTATTCTGCTCAGGACAGTGGAAGATACCCGCATGGAGCGAAATTCTCTTTCACCTAGCATCCCCTCACCTGAGAGAGAAGCGTGGTTGCACCTCTGGAAAGGACCTTAAGGAAAGGGACACGTCTGTCACCGTGTTCCCCAAAGGCAAGTATGAGGAAGGTGCAGAACGCTGCAACGGGCGAATAGAACGAGCCGTTGGCTTTATGTCAGAAAACGGTGCGAAGCAGGAAAGAAGGCACTGGCAGGTGCAGCGGGACGGTTGCAAGACAAGTGTCACCAGTTCCCTGTCAGAGCCATGGAGGCCAGCCTGCTAAGGAGACACGAGAGGAAGACTAGGGCAGGCACGCGTGCTCCACTCTAAGGGAGGAGTCTGGGCAGAAGGCAGGCCTGTCCTGTGTCTCTGGTCCCAAGGGGACAGCGTCTCCTTGAACACCTGTGCCTAGGGCAGACTTGGGCTTGCCACCAGGCCCCATAGCCGCAACTCGCAGCAACAGCTTCCTGGAGGACCGGGCAGTCCGATGCCGTCTTCCTCCAAGATGTGACAACGTTGGTGGTGGCAGGGCGTGTGCCGGGGAAGGAATGGGGACAGTGTGCAGGGTTCATGTCCACTCCCTCTCCTGTGGGGAAGGCACTGGTCTAGTCCCCGATTCCGCCTGAGCGCCAGTAGAAAAGGCCTAGCCTGCCTATGCCAGGACGTGGAAGTGAGCATAGAGTGCCATCCTAAGCCACGCACGCTGCTGTTGCTTTGTGACTGTGCCTGCTTAGTTCGGCTTGGCAGGGTGAACGCAGGGCGCGAACAGGGAGCCCGGGAAAGCGAGGCCCAAGAGGCACTAGCTCTCCCGCAGCTCTTCATCTTTGAAGTGACAGAGCGAACGCCCAAAGCCTTGCTGTGAAGCAGCAGCGAAGGGCAGTTCGTGCCAGCTGAAAACCTCTACAAACGTGTAGCAGTAGTTGCTAAATCAGAGTCGGATCTGTAGGCTGCTGTGGCTGCCTGCCTTAGCCTACTCTTCCCAGGACAGAGGGAGAGCCCCGCATAGAGCGAAAGCCTCTTTGCCCGGGCATCCCTTCTGGGAAGGCCCAGCTTTCTTTGGGAAATCAAAGTCAGGTCTGAGGGACGCTGCTGCTGCTTGCTTGAGCTGGTCTCCCCTGCACGTTGTAATAAACCCGCATGGAGCGAAATCCTCTATGCGCAGGCATCCTCTCTGGGAAAGCATAGCATTTGTTGGGAAATCAGAATCGGGTTTGTGGGAAGCTGCTGCTTCTTGCCGGAGCTAGTCTGCTCAGGACAGTGGAAGATACCCGCATGGAGCGAAATTCTCTTTCACCTAGCATCCCCTCTGCCTGAGAGAGAAGCGTGGTTGCACCTCTGGAAAGGACCTTAAGGAAAGGGACACGTCTGTCACCGTGTTCCCCAAAGGCAAGTATGAGGAAGGTGCCGAACTCTGCAACGGGCGAATAGAACGAGCCGTTGGCTTTATGTCAGAAAACGGTGCGAAGCAGGAGAGAAGGCTCTGGCAGGTGCAGCAGGCCGGTAGCAAGACAAGTGTCACCAGTTCCCTGTGCAGAGACATGGAGGCCAGGCTTCTAACAGACACGAGAGGACGACTAGGGCAGGCATGCGTGCTCCATACTGAGGGAGCAGTCTGGGCAGAAGGCAGGCCTGTCCTGTGTCTCTGGTCCCAAGGGGACAGCGTCTCCTTGAACACCTGTGCCTAGGGCAGACTTGGGCTTGCCACCAGGCCCCATAGCCGCAACTCGCAGCAACAGCTCCCTGGAGGACCGGGCAGTCCGATGCCGTCTTCCTCCAAGATGTGACAACGTTGGTGGTGGCAGGGCGTGTGCCCGGGAAAGAATGGGGACAGTGTGCAGGGTTCATGTCCACTCCCTCTCCTGTGGGGAAGGCACTGGTCTAGTCCCCGATTCCGCCTGAGCGCCAGTAGAAAAGGCCTAGCCTGCCTATGCCAGGACATGGAAGTGAGCATAGAGTGCCATCCTAAGCCACGCACGCTGCTGTTGCTTTGTGACTGTGCCTGCTTAGTTCGGCTTGGCAGGGTGAACGCAGGGCGCGAACAGGGAGCCCGGGAAAGCAAGGCCCAAGAGGCACTAGCTCTCCCGCAGCTCTTCATCTTTGAAGTGACAGAGCGAACGCCCAAAGCCTTGCTGTGAAGCAGCAGCGAAGGGCAGTTCGTGCCAGCTGAAAACCTCTACAAACGTGTAGCAGTAGTTGATAAATCAGAGTCGGATCTGTAGGCTGCTGTGGCTGCCTGCCTTAGCCTACTCTTCCCAGGACAGAGGGAAAGCCCCGCATAGAGCGAAAGCCTCTTTGCCCGGGCATCCCTTCTGGGAAGGCCCAGCTTTCTTTGGGAAATCAAAGTCAGGTCTGAGGGACGCTGCTGCTGCTTGCTTGAGCTGGTCTCCCCTGCACTTTGTAATAAACCCGCGTGGAGCGAAATCCTCTATGCGCAGGCATCCTCTCTGGGAAAGCATAGCATTTGTTGGGAAATCAGAATCGGGTTTGTGGGAAGCTGCTGCTTCTTGCCGGAGCTAGTCTGCTCAGGACAGTGGAAGATACCCGCATGGAGCGAAATTCTCTTTCACCTAGCATCCCCTCTGCCTGAGAGAGGAGCGAGGTTGCACCTCTGGAAAGGACCTTAAGGAAAGGGACACGTCTGTCACCGTGTTCCCCAAAGGAAAGTATGAGGAAGGTGCAGAACGCTGCAACGGGCGAATAGAACGAGCCGTTGGCTTTATTTCAAAAAAGGGTGCGAAGCAGGAGAGAAGGCTCTGGCAGGTGCAGCAGGCCCGTGGCAAGACAAGTGTCACCAGTTCCCTGTGCAGAGACATGGAGGCCAGGCTGCTAACAGACACGAGAGGACGACTAGGGCAGGCATGCCTGCTCCATACTGAGGGAGCAGATTCGGCAGAAGGCATGCCTGTCCTGTGTCTCTGGACCCAAGGGGACAGCGTCTCCTTGAACACCTGTGCCAAGGGCCGACTTGGGCATGACACCAGGCCCCATAGCCGCAACTCGCAGCAACAGCACCCTGGAGGAACGGGCAGTCCGATGCCGTCTTCCTCCGAGATGTGACAACGTTGGTGGTGGCAGGGCGTGTGCCCGGGAAAGAATGGGGACAGTGTGCAGGGTTCATGTCCACTCCCTCTCCTGTGGGGAAGGCACTGGCCTAGTCCCCGATTCCGCATGAGCGCCAGTAGAAAAGGCCTAGCCTGCCTATGCCATGACATGGAAGTGAGCATAGAGTGCCATCCTAAGCCACGCACACTGCTGTTGCTTTGTGACTGTGCCTGCTTAGTTCGGCTTGGCTGGGTGAACGCAGGGCGCGAACAGGGAGCCCGGGAAAGCAAGGCCCAAGAGGCACTAGCTCTCCCGCAGCTCTTCATCTTTGAAGTGACAGAGCGAACGCCCAAAGCCTTGCTGTGAAGTAGCAGCGAAGGGCAGTTCGTGCCAGCTGAAAACCTCTACAAACGTGTAGGAGTAGTTGCTAAATCAGAGTCGGATCTGTAGGCTGCTGTGGCTGCCTGCCTTAGCCTACTATTCCCAGGACAGAGGGAGAGCCCCGCATAGAGCGAAAGCCTCTTTGCCCGGGCATCCCTTCTGGGAAGGCCCAGCTTTCTTTGGGAAATCAAAGTCAGGTCTGAGGGACGCTGCTGCTGCTTGCTTGAGCTGGTCTCCCCTGCACGTTGTAATAAACCCGCATGGAGCGAAATCCTCTATGCGCAGGCATCCTCTCTGGGAAAGCATAGCATTTGTTGGGAAATCAGAATCGGGTTTGTGGGAAGCTGCTGCTTCTTGCCGGAGCTAGTCTGCTCAGGACAGTGGAAGATACCCGCATGGAGCGAAATTCTCTTTCACCTAGCATCCCCTCTGCCTGAGAGAGAAGCGTGGTTGCACCTCTGGAAAGGACCTTAAGGAAAGGGACACGTCTGTCACCGTGTTCCCCAAAGGCAAGTATGAGGAAGGTGCAGAACGCTGCAACGGGCGAATAGAACGAGCCGTTGGCTTTATGTCAGAAAACGGTGCGAAGCAGGAGAGAAGGCTCTGGCAGGTGCAGCAGGCCCGTGGCAAGACAAGTGTCACCAGTTCCCTGTGCAGAGACATGGAGGCCAGGCTGCTAACAGACACGAGAGGACGACTAGGGCAGGCACGCGTGCTCCATACTGAGGGAGCAGTCTGGGCAGAAGGCAGGCCTGTCCTGTGTCTCTGGTCCCAAGGGGACAGCGTCTCCTTGAACACCTGTGCCTAGGGCAGACTTGGGCTTGCCACCAGGCCCCATAGCCGCAACTCGCAGCAACAGCTCCCTGGAGGACCGGGCAGTCCGATGCCGTCTTCCTCCAAGATGTGAGAACGTTGGTGGTGGCAGGGCGTGTGCCCGGGAAAGAATCGGGACAGTGTGCAGGGTTCATGTCCACTCCCTCTCCTGTGGGGAAGGCACTGGTCTAGTCCCCGATTCCGCCTGAGCGCCAGTAGAAAAGGCCTAGCCTGCCTATGCCAGGACATGGAAGTGAGCATAGAGTGCCATCCTAAGCCACGCACGCTGCTGTTGCTTTGTGACTGTGCCTGCTTAGTTCGGCTTGGCAGGGTGAACGCGGGGCGCGAACAGGGAGCCCGGGAAAGCAAGGCCCAAGAGGCACTAGCTCTCCCGCAGCTCTTCATCTTTGAAGTGACAGAGCGAACGACCAAAGCCTTGCTGTGAAGCAGCAGCGAAGGGCAGTTCGTGCCAGCTGAAAACCTCTACAAACTGTAGCAGTAGTTGCTAAATCAGAGTCGGATCTGTAGGCTGCTGTGGCTGCCTGCCTTAGCCTACTATTCCCAGGACAGAGGGAGAGCCCCGCATAGAGCGAAAGCCTCTTTGCCCGGGCATCCCTTCTGGGAAGGCCCAGCTTTCTTTGGGAAATCAAAGTCAGGTCTGAGGGACGCTGCTGCTGCTTGCTTGAGCTGGTCTCCCCTGCACGTTGTAATAAACCCGCATGGAGCGAAATCCTCTATGCGCAGGCATCCTCTCTGGGAAAGCATAGCATTTGTTGGGAAATCAGAATCGGGTTTGTGGGAAGCTGCTGCTTCTTGCCGGAGCTAGTCTGCTCAGGACAGTGGAAGATACCCGCATGGAGCGAAATTCTCTTTCACCTAGCATCCCCTCTGCCTGAGAGAGAAGCGTGGTTGCACCTCTGGAAAGGACCTTAAGGAAAGGGACACGTCTGTCACCGTGTTCCCCAAAGGCAAGTATGAGGAAGGTGCAGAACGCTGCAACGGGCGAATAGAACGAGCCGTTGGCTTTATGTCAGAAAACGGTGCGAAGCAGGAGAGAAGGCACTGGCAGGTGCAGCGGGACGGTTGCAAGACAAGTGTCACCAGTTCCCTGTCAGAGCCATGGAGGCCAGGCAGCTAAGGAGACACGAGAGGAAGACTAGGGCAGGCACGCGTGCTCCACTCTAAGGGAGGAGTCTGGGCAGAAGGCAGGCCTGTCCTGTGTCTCTGGTCCCAAGGGGACAGCGTCTCCTTGAACACCTGTGCCTAGGGCAGACTTGGGCTTGCCACCAGGCCCCATAGCCGCAACTCGCAGCAACAGCTCCCTGGAGGACCGGGCAGTCCGATGCCGTCTTCCTCCAAGATGTGAGAACGTTGGTGGTGGCAGGGCGTGTGCCCGGGAAAGAATCGGGACAGTGTGCAGGGTTCATGTCCACTCCCTCTCCTGTGGGGAAGGCACTGGTCTAGTCCCCGATTCCGCCTGAGCGCCAGTAGAAAAGGCCTAGCCTGCCTATGCCAGGACATGGAAGTGAGCATAGAGTGCCATCCTAAGCCACGCACGCTGCTGTTGCTTTGTGACTGTGCCTGCTTAGTTCGGCTTGGCAGGGTGAACGCAGGGCGCGAACAGGGAGCCCGGGAAAGCAAGGCCCAAGAGGCACTAGCTCTCCCGCAGCTCTTCATCTTTGAAGTGACAGAGCGAACTCCCAAAGCCTTGCTGTGAAGCAGCAGCGAAGGGCAGTTCGTGCCAGCTGAAAACCTCTACAAACGTGTAGCAGTAGTTGCTAAATCAGAGTCGGATCTGTAGGCTGCTGTGGCTGCCTGCCTTAGCCTACTATTCCCAGGACAGAGGGAGAGCCCCGCATAGAGCGAAAGCCTCTTTGCCCGGGCATCCCTTCTGGGAAGGCCCAGCTTTCTTTGGGAAATCAAAGTCAGGACTGAGGGACGCTGCTGCTGCTTGCTTGAGCTGGTCTCCCCTGCACGTTGTAATAAACCCGCATGGAGCGAAATCCTCTATGCGCAGGCATCCTCTCTGGGAAAGCATAGCATTTGTTGGGAAATCAGAATCGGGTTTGTGGGAAGCTGCTGCTTCTTGCCGGAGCTATTCTGCTCAGGACAGTGGAAGATACCCGCATGGAGCGAAATTCTCTTTCACCTAGCATCCCCTCTGCCTGAGAGAGAAGCGTGGTTGCACCTCTGGAAAGGACCTTAACGAAAGGGACACGTCTGTCACCGTGTTCCCCAAAGGCAAGTATGAGGAAGGTGCAGAACGCTGCAACGGTCGAATAGAACGAGCCGTTGGCTTTATGTCAGAAAACGGTGCGAAGCAGGAGAGAAGGCTCTGGCAGGTGCAGCAGGCCGGTAGCAAGACAAGTGTCACCAGTTCCCTGTGCAGAGACATGTAAGCTAGGCTTCTAACAGACACGAGAGGACGACTAGGGCAGGCATGCGTGCTCCATACTGAGGGAGCAGTCTGGGCAGAAGGCAGGCCTGTCCTGTGTCTCTGGTCCCAAGGGGACAGCGTCTCCTTGAACACCTGTGCCTAGGGCAGACTTGGGCTTGCCACCAGGCCCCATAGCCGCAACTCGCAGCAACAGCTCCCTGGAGGACCGGGCAGTCCGATGCCGTCTTCCTCCAAGATGTGACAACGTTGGTGGTGGCAGGGCGTGTGCCCGGAAAGAATGGGGACAGTGTGCAGGGTTCATGTCCACTCCCTCTCCTGTGGGGAAGGCACTGGTCTAGTCCCCGATTCCGCCTGAGCGCCAGTAGAAAAGGCCTAGCCTGCCTATGCCAGGACATGGAAGTGAGCATAGAGTGCCATCCTAAGCCACGCACGCTGCTGTTGCTTTGTGACTGTGCCTGCTTAGTTCGGCTTGGCAGGGTGAACGCAGGGCGCGAACAGGGAGCCCGGGAAAGCAAGGCCCAAGAGGCACTAGCTCTCCCGCAGCTCTTCATCTTTGAAGTGACAGAGCGAACGACCAAAGCCTTGCTGTGAAGCAGCAGCGAAGGGCAGTTCGTGCCAGCTGAAAACCTCTACAAACGTGTAGCAGTAGTTGCTAAATCAGAGTCGGATCTGTAGGCTGCTGTGGCTGCCTGCCTTAGCCTACTATTCCCAGGACAGAGGGAGAGCCCCGCATAGAGCGAAAGCCTCTTTGCCCGGGCATCCCTTCTGGGAAGGCCCAGCTTTCTTTGGGAAATCAAAGTCAGGTCTGAGGGACGCTGCTGCTGCTTGCTTGAGCTGGTCTCCCCTGCACGTTGTAATAAACCCGCATGGAGCGAAATCCTCTATGCGCAGGCATCCTCTCTGGGAAAGCATAGCATTTGTTGGGAAATCAGAATCGGGTTTGTGGGAAGCTGCTGCTTCTTGCCGGAGCTATTCTGCTCAGGACAGTGGAAGATACCCGCATGGAGCGAAATTCTCTTTCACCTAGCATCCCCTCTGCCTGAGAGAGAAGCGTGGTTGCACCTCTGGAAAGGACCTTAACGAAAGGGACACGTCTGTCACCGTGTTCCCCAAAGGCAAGTATGAGGAAGGTGCAGAACGCTGCAACGGGCGAATAGAACGAGCCGTTGGCTTTATGTCAGAAAACGGTGCGAAGCAGGAGAGAAGGCTCTGGCAGGTGCAGCAGGCCGGTAGCAAGACAAGTGTCACCAGTTCCCTGTGCAGAGACATGTAAGCCAGGCTTCTAACAGACACGAGAGGACGACTAGGGCAGGCATGCGTGCTCCATACTGAGGGAGCAGTCTGGGCAGAAGGCAGGCCTGTCCTGTGTCTCTGGTCCCAAGGGGACAGCGTCTCCTTGAACACCTGTGCCTAGGGCAGACTTGGGCTTGCCACCAGGCCCCATAGCCGCAACTCGCAGCAACAGCTCCCTGGAGGACCGGGCAGTCCGATGCCGTCTTCCTCCAAGATGTGACAACGTTGGTGGTGGCAGGGCGTGTGCCCGGAAAGAATGGGGACAGTGTGCAGGGTTCATGTCCACTCCCTCTCCTGTGGGGAAGGCACTGGTCTAGTCCCCGATTCCGCCTGAGCGCCAGTAGAAAAGGCCTAGCCTGCCTATGCCAGGACATGGAAGTGAGCATAGAGTGCCATCCTAAGCCACGCACGCTGCTGTTGCTTTGTGACTGTGCCTGCTTAGTTCGGCTTGGCAGGGTGAACGCAGGGCGCGAACAGGGAGCCCGGGAAAGCAAGGCCCAAGAGGCACTAGCTCTCCCGCAGCTCTTCATCTTTGAAGTGACAGAGCGAACTCCCAAAGCCTTGCTGTGAAGCAGCAGCGAAGGGCAGTTCGTGCCAGCTGAAAACCTCTACAAACGTGTAGGAGTAGTTGCTAAATCAGAGTCGGATCTGTAGGCTGCTGTGGCTGCCCCCCTTAGCCTACTATTCCCAGGACAGAGGGAGAGCCCCGCATAGAGCGAAAGCCTCTTTGCCCGGGCATCCCTTCTGGGAAGGCCCAGCTTTCTTTGGGAAATCAAAGTCAGGTCTGAGGGACGCTGCTGCTGCTTGCTTGAGCTGGTCTCCCCTGCACGTTGTAATAAACCCGCATGGAGCGAAATCCTCTATGCGCAGGCATCCTCTCTGGGAAAGCATAGCATTTGTTGGGAAATCAGAATCGGTTTTGTGGGAAGCTGCTGCTTCTTGCCGGAGCTAGTCTGCTCAGGACAGTGGAAGATACCCGCATGGAGCGAAATTCTCTTTCACCTAGCATCCCCTCTGCCTGAGAGAGAAGCGTGGTTGCACCTCTGGAAAGGACCTTAAGGAAAGGGACACGTCTGTCACCGTGTTCCCCAAAGGCAAGTATGAGGAAGGTGCAGAACGCTGCAACGGGCGAATAGAACGAGCCGTTGGCTTTATGTCAGAAAACGGTGCGAAGCAGGAGAGAAGGCTCTGGCAGGTGCAGCAGGCCCGTGACAAGACAAGTGTCACCAGTTCCCTGTGCAGAGACATGGAGGCCAGGCTGCTAACAGACACGAGAGGACGACTAGGGCAGGCATGCGTGCTCCATACTGAGGGAGCAGTCTGGGCAGAAGGCAGGCCTGTCCTGTGTCTCTGGTCCCAAGGGGACAGCGTCTCCTTGAACACCTGTGCCTAGGGCAGACTTGGGCTTGCCACCAGGCCCATACCGCAACTCGCAGCAACAGCTCCCTGGAGGACCGGGCAGTCCGATGCCGTCTTCCTCCAAGATGTGACAACGTTGGTGGTGGCAGGGTGTGTGCCCGGGAAAGAATGGGGACAGTGTGCAGGGTTCATGTCCACTCCCTCTCCTGGTGGAAGGCACTGGTCTAGTCCCCGATTCCGCCTGAGCGCCAGTAGAAAAGGCCTAGCCTGCCTATGCCAGGACATGGAAGTGAGCATAGAGTGCCATCCTAAGCCACGCACGCTGCTGTTGCTTTGTGACTGTGCCTGCTTAGTTCGGCTTGGCAGGGTGAACGCAGGGCGCGAACAGGGAGCCCGGGAAAGCAAGGCCCAAGAGGCACTAGCTCTCCCGCAGCTCTTCATCTTTGAAGTGACAGAGCGAACGCCCAAAGCCTTGCTGTGAAGCAGCAGCGAAGGGCAGTTCGTGCCAGCTGAAAACCTCTACAAACGTGTAGCAGTAGTTGCTAAATCAGAGTCGGATCTGTAGGCTGCTGTGGCTGCCTGCCTTAGCCTACTATTCCCAGGACAGAGGGAGAGCCCCGCATAGAGCGAAAGCCTCTTTGCCCGGGCATCCCTTCTGGGAAGGCCCAGCTTTCTTTGGGAAATCAAAGTCAGGTCTGAGGGACGCTGCTGCTGCTTGCTTGAGCTGGTCTCCCCTGCACTTTGTAATAAACCCGCGTGGAGCGAAATCCTCTATGCGCAGGCATCCTCTCTGGGAAAGCATAGCATTTGTTGGGAAATCAGAATCGGGTTTGTGGGAAGCTGCTGCTTCTTGCCGGTGCTAGTCTGCTCAGGACAGTGGAAGATACCCGCATGGAGCGAAATTCTCTTTCACCTAGCATCCCCTCTGCCTGAGAGAGAAGCGTGGTTGCACCTCTGGAAAGGACCTTAAGGAAAGGGACACGTCTGTCACCGTGTTCCCCAAAGGAAAGTATGAGGAAGGTGCAGAACGCTGCAACGGGCGAATAGAACGAGCCGTTGGCTTTATGTCAGAAAACGGTGCGAAGCAGGAGAGAAGGCTCTGGCAGGTGCAGCAGGCCCGTGGCAAGACAAGTGTCACCAGTTCCCTGTGCAGAGACATGGAGGCCAGGCTGCTAACAGACACGAGAGGACGACTGGGGCAGGCATGCCTGCTCCATACTGAGGGAGCAGATTGGGCAGAAGGCATGCCTGTCCTGTGTCTCTGGTCCCAAGGGGACAGCGTCTCCTTGAACACCTGTGCCAAGGGCCGACTTGGGCATGACACCAGGCCCCATTGCAGCAACTCGCAGCAACAGCACCCTGGAGGAACGGGCAGTCCGATGCCGTCTTCCTCCAAGATGTGACAACGTTGGTGGTGGCAGGGCGTGTGCCCGGGAAAGAATGGGGACAGTGTGCAGGGTTCATGTCCACTCCCTCTCCTGTGGGGAAGGCACTGGCCTACTCCCCGATTCCGCCTGAGCGCCAGTAGAAAAGGCCTAGCCTGCCTATGCCATGACATGGCAGTGAGCATAGAGTGCCATCCTAAGCCACGCACGCTGCCTTTGCTTTGTGACTGTGCCTGCTTAGTTCGGCTTGGCTGGGTGAACGCAGGGCGCGAACAGGGAGCCCGGGAAAGCAAGGCCCAAGAGGCACTAGCTCTCCCGCAGCTCTTCATCTTTGAAGTGACAGAGCGAACGCCCAAAGCCTTGTTGTGAAGCAGCAGCGAAGGGCAGTTCGTGCCAGCTGAAAACCTCTACAAACGTGTAGCAGTAGTTGCTAAATCAGAGTCGGATCTGTAGGCTGCTGTGGCTGCCTGCCTTAGCCTACTCTTCCCTGGACAGAGGGAGAGCCCCGCATAGAGCGAAAGCCTCTTTGCCCGGTCATCCCTTCTGGGAAGGCCCAGCTTTCTTTGGGAAATCAAAGTCAGGTCTGAGGGATGCTGCTGCTGCTTGCTTGAGCTGGTCTCCCCTGCACGTTGTAATAAACCCGCATGGAGCGAAATCCTCTATGCGCAGGCATCCTCTCTGGGAAAGCATAGCATTTGTTGGGAAATCAGAATCGGGTTTGTGGGAAGCTGCTGCTTCTTGCCGGAGCTATTCTGCTCAGGACAGTGGAAGATACCCGCATGGAGCGAAATTCTCTTTCACCTAGCATCCCCTCACCTGAGAGAGAAGCGTGGTTGCACCTCTGGAAAGGACCTTAAGGAAAGGGACACGTCTGTCACCGTGTTCCCCAAAGGCAAGTATGAGGAAGGTGCAGAACGCTGCAACGGGCGAATAGAACGAGCCGTTGGCTTTATGTCAGAAAACGGTGCGAAGCAGGAAAGAAGGCACTGGCAGGTGCAGCGGGACGGTTGCAAGACAAGTGTCACCAGTTCCCTGTCAGAGCCATGGAGGCCAGCCTGCTAAGGAGACACGAGAGGAAGACTAGGGCAGGCACGCGTGCTCCACTCTAAGGGAGGAGTCTGGGCAGAAGGCAGGCCTGTCCTGTGTCTCTGGTCCCAAGGGGACAGCGTCTCCTTGAACACCTGTGCCTAGGGCAGACTTGGGCTTGCCACCAGGCCCCATAGCCGCAACTCGCAGCAACAGCTTCCTGGAGGACCGGGCAGTCCGATGCCGTCTTCCTCCAAGATGTGACAACGTTGGTGGTGGCAGGGCGTGTGCCGGGGAAGGAATGGGGACAGTGTGCAGGGTTCATGTCCACTCCCTCTCCTGTGGGGAAGGCACTGGTCTAGTCCCCGATTCCGCCTGAGCGCCAGTAGAAAAGGCCTAGCCTGCCTATGCCAGGACGTGGAAGTGAGCATAGAGTGCCATCCTAAGCCACGCACGCTGCTGTTGCTTTGTGACTGTGCCTGCTTAGTTCGGCTTGGCAGGGTGAACGCAGGGCGCGAACAGGGAGCCCGGGAAAGCGAGGCCCAAGAGGCACTAGCTCTCCCGCAGCTCTTCATCTTTGAAGTGACAGAGCGAACGCCCAAAGCCTTGCTGTGAAGCAGCAGCGAAGGGCAGTTCGTGCCAGCTGAAAACCTCTACAAACGTGTAGCAGTAGTTGATAAATCAGAGTCGGATCTGTAGGCTGCTGTGGCTGCCTGCCTTAGCCTACTATTCCCAGGACAGAGGGAGAGCCCCGCATAGAGCGAAAGCCTCATTGCCCGGGCATCCCTTCTGGGAAGGCCCAGCTTTCTTTGGGAAATCAAAGTCAGGTCTGAGGGACGCTGCTGCTGCTTGCTTGAGCTGGTCTCCCCTGCACTTTGTAATAAACCCGCGTGGAGCGAAATCCTCTATGCGCAGGCATCCTCTCTGGGAAAGCATAGCATTTGTTGGGAAATCAGAATCGGTTTTGTGGGAAGCTGCTGCTTCTTGCCGGAGCTAGTCTGCTCAGGACAGTGGAAGATACCCGCATGGAGCGAAATTCTCTTTCACCTAGCATCCCCTCTGCCTGAGAGAGGAGCGAGGTTGCACCTCTGGAAAGGACCTTAAGGAAAGGGACACGTCTGTCACCGTGTTCCCCAAAAGAAAGTATGAGGAAGGTGCAGAACGCTGCAACGGGCGAATAGAACGAGCCGTTGGCTTTATGTCAGAAAACGGTGCGAAGCAGGAGAGAAGGCTCTGGCAGGTGCAGCAGGCCCGTGGCAAGACAAGTGTCACCAGTTCCCTGTGCAGAGACATGGAGGCCAGGCTGCTAACAGACACGAGAGGACGACTAGGGCAGGCATGCGTGCTCCATACTGAGGGAGCAGTCTGGGCAGAAGGCAGGCCTGTCCTGTGTCTCTGGTCCCAAGGGTACAGCGTCTCCTTGAACACCTGTGCCTAGGGCAGACTTGGGCTTGCCACCAGACCCCATAGCCGCAACTCACAGCAACAGCACCCTGGAGGAAAGGGCAGTCCGATGCCGTCTTCCTCCAAGATGTGAGAACGTTGGTGATGGCAGGGCGTGTGCCATGGAAAGAATGGGGACAGTGTGCAGGGTTCATGTCCACTCCCTCTCCTGTGGGGAAGGCACTGGCCTAGTCTCCGATTCCGCCTGAGCGCCAGTAGAAAAGGCCTAGCCTGCCTATGCCAGGACATGGAAGTGAGCATAGAGTGCCATCCTAAGCCACGCACGCTGCTGTTGCTTTGTGACTGTGCCTGCTTAGTTCGGCTTGGCAGGGTGAACGCAGGGCGCGAACAGGGAGCCCGGGAAAGCAAGGCCCAAGAGGCACTAGCTCTCCCGCAGCTCTTCATCTTTGAAGTGACAGAGCGAACTCCCAAAGCCTTGCTGTGAAGCAGCAGCGAAGGGCAGTTCGTGCCAGCTGAAAACCTCTACAAACGTGTAGCAGTAGTTGCTAAATCAGAGTCGGATCTGTAGGCTGCTGTGGCTGCCTGCCTTAGCCTACTCTTCCCAGGACAGAGGGAGAGCCCCGCATAGAGCGAAAGCCTCTTTGCCCGGGCATCCCTTCTGGGAAGGCCCAGCTTTCTTTGGGAAATCAAAGTCAGGTCTGAGGGACGCTGCTGCTGCTTGCTTGAGCTGGTCTCCCCTGCACTTTGTAATAAACCCGCATGGAGCGAAATCCTCTATGCACAGGCTTCCTCTCTGGGAAAGCATAGCATTTGTTGGGAAATCAGAATCGGGTTTGTGGGAAGCTGCTGCTTCTTGCCGGAGCTAGTCTGCTCAGGACAGTGGAAGATACCCGCATGGAGCGAAATTCTCTTTCACCTAGCATCCCCTCTGCCTGAGAGAGAAGCGTGGTTGCACCTCTGGAAAGGACCTTAAGGAAAGGGACACGTCTGTCACCGTGTTCCCCAAAGGCAAGTATGAGGAAGGTGCAGAACGCTGCAACGGGCGAATAGAACGAGCCGTTGGCTTTATGTCAGAAAACGGTGCGAAGCAGGAGAGAAGGCACTGGCAGGTGCAGCGGGACGGTTGCAAGACAAGTGTCACCAGTTCCCTGTCAGAGCCATGGAGGCCAGGCAGCTAAGGAGACACGAGAGGAAGACTAGGGCAGGCACGCGTGCTCCACTCTAAGGGAGGAGTCTGGGCAGAAGGCAGGCCTGTCCTGTGTCTCTGGTCCCAAGGGGACAGCGTCTCCTTGAACACCTGTGCCTAGGGCAGACTTGGGCTTGCCACCAGGCCCCAGAGCCGCAACTCGCAGCAACAGCTCCCTGGAGGACCGGGCAGTCCGATGCCGTCTTCCTCCAAGATGTGAGAACGTTGGTGGTGGCAGGGCGTGTGCCCGGGAAAGAATCGGGACAGTGTGCAGGGTTCATGTCCACTCCCTCTCCTGTGGGGAAGGCACTGGTCTAGTCCCCGATTCCGCCTGAGCGCCAGTAGAAAAGGCCTAGCCTGCCTATGCCAGGACGTGGAAGTGAGCATAGAGTGCCATCCTAAGCCACGCACGCTGCTGTTGCTTTGTGACTGTGCCTGCTTAGTTCGGCTTGGCAGGGTGAACGCAGGGCGCGAACAGGGAGCCCGGGAAAGCGAGGCCCAAGAGGCACTAGCTCTCCCGCAGCTCTTCATCTTTGAAGTGACAGAGCGAACGCCCAAAGCCTTGCTGTGAAGCAGCAGCGAAGGGCAGTTCGTGCCAGCTGAAAACCTCTACAAACGTGTAGCAGTAGTTGCTAAATCAGAGTCGGATCTGTAGGCTGCTGTGGCTGCCTGCCTTAGCCTACTATTCCCAGGACAGAGGGAGAGCCCCGCATAGAGCGAAAGCCTCTTTGGCCGGGCATCCCTTCTGGGAAGGCCCAGCTTTCTTTGGGAAATCAAAGTCAGGTCTGAGGGACGCTGCTGCTGCTTGCTTGAGCTGGTCTCCCCTGCACGTTGTAATAAACCCGCATGGAGCGAAATCCTCTATGCGCAGGCATCCTCTCTGGGAAAGCATAGCATTTGTTGGGAAATCAGAATCGGGTTTGTGGGAAGCTGCTGCTTCTTGCCGGAGCTAGTCTGCTCAGGACAGTGGAAGATACCCGCATGGAGCGAAATTCTCTTTCACCTAGCATCCCCTCTGCCTGAGAGAGAAGCGTGGTTGCACCTCTGGAAAGGACCTTAAGGAAAGGGACACGTCTGTCACCGTGTTCCCCAAAGGCAAGTATGAGGAAGGTGCCGAACTCTGCAACGGGCGAATAGAACGAGCCATTGGCTTTATGTCAGAAAACGGTGCGAAGCAGGAGAGAAGGCTCTGGCAGGTGCAGCAGGCCGGTAGCAAGACAAGTGTCACCAGTTCCCTGTGCAGAGACATGGAGGCCAGGCTTCTAACAGACACGAGAGGACGACTAGGGCAGGCATGCGTGCTCCATACTGAGGGAGCAGTCTGGGCAGAAGGCAGGCCTGTCCTGTGTCTCTGGTCCCAAGGGGACAGCGTCTCCTTGAACACCTGTGCCTAGGGCAGACTTGGGCTTGCCACCAGGCCCCATAGCCGCAACTCGCAGCAACAGCTCCCTGGAGGACCGGGCAGTCCGATGCCGTCTTCCTCCAAGATGTGACAACGTTGGTGGTGGCAGGGCGTGTGCCCGGGAAAGAATGGGGACAGTGTGCAGGGTTCATGTCCACTCCCTCTCCTGTGGGGAAGGCACTGGTCTAGTCCCCGATTCCGCCTGAGCGCCAGTAGAAAAGGCCTAGCCTGCCTATGCCAGGACATGGAAGTGAGCATAGAGTGCCATCCTAAGCCACGCACGCTGCTGTTGCTTTGTGACTGTGCCTGCTTAGTTCGGCTTGGCAGGGTGAACGCAGGGCGCGAACAGGGAGCCCGGGAAAGCAAGGCCCAAGAGGCACTAGCTCTCCCGCAGCTCTTCATCTTTGAAGTGACAGAGCGAACTCCCAAAGCCTTGCTGTGAAGCAGCAGCGAAGGGCAGTTCGTGCCAGCTGAAAACCTCTACAAACGTGTAGCAGTAGTTGATAAATCAGAGTCGGATCTGTAGGCTGCTGTGGCTGCCTGCCTTAGCCTACTATTCCCAGGACAGAGGGAGAGCACCGCATAGAGCGAAAGCCTCATTGCCCGGGCATCCCTTCTGGGAAGGCCCAGCTTTCTTTGGGAAATCAAAGTCAGGTCTGAGGGACGCTGCTGCTGCTTGCTTGAGCTGGTCTCCCCTGCACTTTGTAATAAACCCGCGTGGAGCGAAATCCTCTATGCGCAGGCATCCTCTCTGGGAAAGCATAGCATTTGTTGGGAAATCAGAATCGGTTTTGTGGGAAGCTGCTGCTTCTTGCCGGAGCTAGTCTGCTCAGGACAGTGGAAGATACCCGCATGGAGCGAAATTCTCTTTCACCTAGCATCCCCTCTGCCTGAGAGAGGAGCGAGGTTGCACCTCTGGAAAGGACCTTAAGGAAAGGGACACGTCTGTCACCGTGTTCCCCAAAGGAAAGTATGAGGAAGGTGCAGAACGCTGCAACGGGCGAATAGAACGAGCCGTTGGCTTTATTTCAGAAAACGGTGCGAAGCAGGAGAGAAGGCTCTGGCAGGTGCAGCAGGCCCGTGGCAAGACAAGTGTCACCAGTTCCCTGTGCAGAGACATGGAGGCCAGGCTGCTAACAGACACGAGAGGACGACTAGGGCAGGCATGCCTGCTCCATACTGAGGGAGCAGATTGGGCAGAAGGCATGCCTGTCCTGTGTCTCTGGACCCAAGGGGACAGCGTCTCCTTGAACACCTGTGCCAAGGGCCGACTTGGGCATGACACCAGGCCCCATAGCCGCAACTCGCAGCAACAGCACCCTGGAGGAACGGGCAGTCCGATGCCGTCTTCCTCCAAGATGTGACAACGTTGGTGGTGGCAGGGCGTGTGCCCGGGAAAGAATGGGGACAGTGTGCAGGGTTCATGTCCACTCCCTCTCCTGTGGGGAAGGCACTGGCCTAGTCCCCGATTCCGCCTGAGCGCCAGTAGAAAAGGCCTAGCCTGCCTATGCCATGACATGGAAGTGAGCATAGAGTGCCATCCTAAGCCACGCACACTGCTGTTGCTTTGTGACTGTGCCTGCTTAGTTCGGCTTGGCTGGGTGAACGCAGGGCGCGAACAGGGAGCCCGGGAAAGCAAGGCCCAAGAGGCACTAGCTCTCCCGCAGCTCTTCATCTTTGAAGTGACAGAGCGAACGCCCAAAGCCTTGTTGTGAAGTAGCAGCGAAGGGCAGTTCGTGCCAGCTGAAAACCTCTACAAACGTGTAGGAGTAGTTGCTAAATCAGAGTCGGATCTGTAGGCTGCTGTGGCTGCCTGCCTTAGCCTACTATTCCCAGGACAGAGGGAGAGCCCCGCATAGAGCGAAAGCCTCTTTGCCCGGGCATCCCTTCTGGGAAGGCCCAGCTTTCTTTGGGAAATCAAAGTCAGGTCTGAGGGACGCTGCTGCTGCTTGCTTGAGCTGGTCTCCCCTGCACGTTGTAATAAACCCGCATGGAGCGAAATCCTCTATGCGCAGGCATCCTCTCTGGGAAAGCATAGCATTTGTTGGGAAATCAGAATCGGGTTTGTGGGAAGCTGCTGCTTCTTGCCGGAGCTAGTCTGCTCAGGACAGTGGAAGATACCCGCATGGAGCGAAATTCTCTTTCACCTAGCATCCCCTCTGCCTGAGAGAGAAGCGTGGTTGCACCTCTGGAAAGGACCTTAAGGAAAGGGACACGTCTGTCACCGTGTTCCCCAAAGGCAAGTATGAGGAAGGTGCAGAACGCTGCAACGGGCGAATAGAACGAGCCGTTGGCTTTATGTCAGAAAACGGTGCGAAGCAGGAGAGAAGGCTCTGGCAGGTGCAGCAGGCCCGTGGCAAGACAAGTGTCACCAGTTCCCTGTGCAGAGACATGGAGGCCAGGCTGCTAACAGACACGAGAGGACGACTAGGGCAGGCATGCGTGCTCCATACTGAGGGAGCAGTCTGGGCAGGAGGCAGGCCTGTCCTGTGTCTCTGGTCCCAAGGGTACAGCGTCTCCTTGAACACCTGTGCCTAGGGCAGACTTGGGCTTGCCACCAGGCCCCATAGCCGCAACTCACAGCAACAGCACCCTGGAGGAAAGGGCAGTCCGATGCCGTCTTCCTCCAAGATGTGAGAACGTTGGTGATGGCAGGGCGTGTGCCCGGGAAAGAATGGGGACAGTGTGCAGGGTTCATGTCCACTCCCTCTCCTGTGGGGAAGGCACTGGCCTAGTCTCCGATTCCGCCTGAGCGCCAGTAGAAAAGGCCTAGCCTGCCTATGCCAGGACATGGAAGTGAGCATAGAGTGCCATCCTAAGCCACGCACGCTGCTGTTGCTTTGTGACTGTGCCTGCTTAGTTCGGCTTGGCAGGGTGAACGCAGGGCGCGAACAGGGAGCCCGGGAAAGCAAGGCCCAAGAGGCACTAGCTCTCCCGCAGCTCTTCATCTTTGAAGTGACAGAGCGAACTCCCAAAGCCTTGCTGTGAAGCAGCAGCGAAGGGCAGTTCGTGCCAGCTGAAAACCTCTACAAACGTGTAGCAGTAGTTGCTAAATCAGAGTCGGATCTGTAGGCTGCTGTGGCTGCCTGCCTTAGCCTACTCTTCCCAGGACAGAGGGAGAGCCCCGCATAGAGCGAAAGCCTCTTTGCCCGGGCATCCCTTCTGGGAAGGCCCAGCTTTCTTTGGGAAATCAAAGTCAGGTCTGAGGGACGCTGCTGCTGCTTGCTTGAGCTGTTCTCCCCTGCACTTTGTAATAAACCCGCATGGAGCGAAATCCTCTATGCACAGGCTTCCTCTCTGGGAAAGCATAGCATTTGTTGGGAAATCAGAATCGGGTTTGTGGGAAGCTGCTGCTTCTTGCCGGAGCTAGTCTGCTCAGGACAGTGGAAGATACCCGCATGGAGCGAAATTCTCTTTCACCTAGCATCCCCTCTGCCTGAGAGAGAAGCGTGGTTGCACCTCTGGAAAGGACCTTAAGGAAAGGGACACGTCTGTCACCGTGTTCCCCAAAGGCAAGTATGAGGAAGGTGCAGAACGCTGCAACGGGCGAATAGAACGAGCCGTTGGCTTTATGTCAGAAAACGGTGCGAAGCAGGAGAGAAGGCACTGGCAGGTGCAGCGGGACGGTTGCAAGACAAGTGTCACCAGTTCCCTGTCAGAGCCATGGAGGCCAGGCAGCTAAGGAGACACGAGAGGAAGACTAGGGCAGGCACGCGTGCTCCACTCTAAGGGAGGAGTCTGGGCAGAAGGCAGGCCTGTCCTGTGTCTCTGGTCCCAAGGGGACAGCGTCTCCTTGAACACCTGTGCCTAGGGCAGACTTGGGCTTGCCACCAGGCCCCAGAGCCGCAACTCGCAGCAACAGCTCCCTGGAGGACCGGGCAGTCCGATGCCGTCTTCCTCCAAGATGTGAGAACGTTGGTGGTGGCAGGGCGTGTGCCCGGGAAAGAATCGGGACAGTGTGCAGGGTTCATGTCCACTCCCTCTCCTGTGGGGAAGGCACTGGTCTAGTCCCCGATTCCGCCTGAGCGCCAGTAGAAAAGGCCTAGCCTGCCTATGCCAGGACATGGAAGTGAGCATAGAGTGCCATCCTAAGCCACGCACGCTGCTGTTGCTTTGTGACTGTGCCTGCTTAGTTCGGCTTGGCAGGGTGAACGCAGGGCGCGAACAGGGAGCCCGGGAAAGCAAGGCCCAAGAGGCACTAGCTCTCCCGCAGCTCTTCATCTTTGAAGTGACAGAGCGAACGCCCAAAGCCTTGCTGTGAAGCAGCAGCGAAGGGCAGTTCGTGCCAGCTGAAAACCTCTACAAACGTGTAGCAGTAGTTGATAAATCAGAGTCGGATCTGTAGGCTGCTGTGGCTGCCTGCCTTAGCCTACTATTCCCAGGACAGAGGGAGAGCCCCGCATAGAGCGAAAGCCTCTTTGCCCGGGCATCCCTTCTGGGAAGGCCCAGCTTTCTTTGGGAAATCAAAGTCAGGTCTGAGGGACGCTGCTGCTGCTTGCTTGAGCTGGTCTCCCCTGCACTTTGTAATAAACCCGCGTGGAGCGAAATCCTCTATGCGCAGGCATCCTCTCTGGGAAAGCATAGCATTTGTTGGGAAATCAGAATCGGGTTTGTGGGAAGCTGCTGCTTCTTGCCGGAGCTAGTCTGCTCAGGACAGTGGAAGATACCCGCATGGAGCGAAATTCTCTTTCACCTAGCATCCCCTCTGCCTGAGAGAGGAGCGAGGTTGCACCTCTGGAAAGGACCTTAAGGAAAGGGACACGTCTGTCACCGTGTTCCCCAAAGGCAAGTATGAGGAAGGTGCAGAACGCTGCAACGGGCGAATAGAACGAGCCGTTGGCTTTATGTCAGAAAACGGTGCGAAGCAGGAGAGAAGGCTCTGGCAGGTGCAGCAGGCCCGTGGCAAGACAAGTGTCACCAGTTCCCTGTGCAGAGACATGGAGGCCAGGCTGCTAACAGACACGAGAGGACGACTAGGGCAGGCATGCCTGCTCCATACTGAGGGAGCAGTCTGGGCAGAAGGCAGGCCTGTCCTGTGTCTCTGGTCCCAAGGGGACAGCGTCTCCTTGAACACCTGTGCCAAGGGCCGACTTGGGCATGACACCAGGCCCCATAGCCGCAACTCGCAGCAACAGCACCCTGGAGGACCGGGCAGTCCGATGCCGTCTTCCTCCAAGATTTGACAACGTTGGTGGTGGCAGGGCGTGTGCCCGGGAAAGAATGGGGACAGTGTGCAGGGTTCATGTCCACTCCCTCTCCTGTGGGGAAGGCACTGGCCTAGTCCCCGATTCCGCCTGAGCGCCAGTAGAAAAGGCCTAGCCTGCCTATGCCATGACATGGAAGTGAGCATAGAGTGCCATCCTAAGCCACGCACACTGCTGTTGCTTTGTGACTGTGCCTGCTTAGTTCGGCTTGGCTGGGTGAACGCAGGGCGCGAACAGGGAGCCCGGGAAAGCAAGGCCCAAGAGGCACTAGCTCTCCCGCAGCTCTTCATCTTTGAAGTGACAGAGCAAACGCCCAAAGCCTTGCTGTGAAGCAGCAGCGAAGGGCAGTTCGTGCCAGCTGAAAACCTCTACAAACGTGTAGCAGTAGTTGCTAAATCAGAGTCGGATCTGTAGGCTGCTGTGGCTGCCTGCCTTAGCCTACTCTTCCCTGGACAGAGGGAGAGCCCCGCATAGAGCGAAAGCCTCTTTGCCCGGGCATCCCTTCTGGGAAGGCCCAGCTTTCTTTGGGAAAACAAAGTCAGGTTTGAGGGATGCTGCTGCTGCTTGCTTGAGCTGGTCTCCCCTGCACGTTGTAATAAACCCGCATGGAGCGAAATCCTCTATGCGCAGGCATCCTCTCTGGGAAAGCGTAGCATTTGTTGGGAAATCAGAATCGGGTTTGTGGGAAGCTGCTGCTTCTTGCCGGAGCTAGTCTGCTCAGGACAGTGGAAGATACCCGCATGGAGCGAAATTCTCTTTCACCTAGCATCCCCTCTGCCTGAGAGAGAAGCGTGGTTGCACCTCTGGAAAGGACCTTAAGGAAAGGGACACGTCTGTCACCGTGTTCCCCAAAGGCAAGTATGAGGAAGGTGCAGAACGCTGCAACGGGCGAATAGAACGAGCCGTTGGCTTTATGTCAGAAAACGGTGCGAAGCAGGAGAGAAGGCACTGGCAGGTGCAGCGGGACGGTTGCAAGACAAGTGTCACCAGTTCCCTGTCAGAGCCATGGAGGCCAGGCAGCTAAGGAGACACGAGAGGAAGACTAGGGCAGGCACGCGTGCTCCACTCTAAGGGAGGAGTCTGGGCAGAAGGCAGGCCTGTCCTGTGTCTCTGGTCCCAAGGGGACAGCGTCTCCTTGAACACCTGTGCCTAGGGCAGACTTGGGCTTGCCACCAGGCCCCATAGCCGCAACTCGCAGCAACAGCTCCCTGGAGGACCGGGCAGTCCGATGACGTCTTCCTCCAAGATGTGAGAACGTTGGTGGTGGCAGGGCGTGTGCCCGGGAAAGAATGGGGACAGTGTGCAGGGTTCATGTCCACTCCCTCTCCTGTGGGGAAGGCACTGGTCTAGTCCCCGATTCCGCCTGAGCGCCAGTAGAAAAGGCCTAGCCTGCCTATGCCAGGACATGGAAGTGAGCATAGAGTGCCATCCTAAGCCACGCACGCTGCTGTTGCTTTGTGACTGTGCCTGCTTAGTTCGGCTTGGCAGGGTGAACGCAGGGCGCGAACAGGGAGCCCGGGAAAGCAAGGCCCAAGAGGCACTAGCTCTCCCGCAGCTCTTGATCTTTGAAGTGACAGAGCGAACGCCCAAAGCCTTGCTGTGAAGCAGCAGCGAAGGGCAGTTCGTGCCAGCTGACAACCTCTACAAACGTGTAGCAGTAGTTGCTAAATCAGAGTCGGATCTGTAGGCTGCTGTGGCTGCCTGCCTTAGCCTACTATTCCCAGGACAGAGGGAGAGCCCCGCATAGAGCGAAAGCCTCTTTGGCCGGGCATCCCTTCTGGGAAGGCCCAGCTTTCTTTGGGAAATCAAAGTCAGGTCTGAGGGACGCTGCTGCTGCTTGCTTGAGCTGGTCTCCCCTGCACGTTGTAATAAACCCGCATGGAGCGAAATCCTCTATGCGCAGGCATCCTCTCTGGGAAAGCATAGCATTTGTTGGGAAATCAGAATCGGGTTTGTGGGAAGCTGCTGCTTCTTGCCGGAGCTAGTCTGCTCAGGACAGTGGAAGATACCCGCATGGAGCGAAATTCTCTTTCACCTAGCATCCCCTCTGCCTGAGAGAGAAGCGTGGTTGCACCTCTGGAAAGGACCTTAAGGAAAGGGACACGTCTGTCACCGTGTTCCCCAAAGGCAAGTATGAGGAAGGTGCCGAACTCTGCAACGGGCGAATAGAACGAGCCGTTGGCTTTATGTCAGAAAACGGTGCGAAGCAGGAGAGAAGGCTCTGGCAGGTGCAGCAGGCCGGTAGCAAGACAAGTGTCACCAGTTCCCTGTGCAGAGACATGGAGGCCAGGCTTCTAACAGACACGAGAGGACGACTAGGGCAGGCATGCGTGCTCCATACTGAGGGAGCAGTCTGGGCAGAAGGCAGGCCTGTCCTGTGTCTCTGGTCCCAAGGGGACAGCGTCTCCTTGAACACCTGTGCCTAGGGCAGACTTGGGCTTGCCACCAGGCCCCATAGCCGCAACTCGCAGCAACAGCTCCCTGGAGGACCGGGCAGTCCGATGCCGTCTTCCTCCAAGATGTGACAACGTTGGTGGTGGCAGGGCGTGTGCCCGGGAAAGAATGGGGACAGTGTGCAGGGTTCATGTCCACTCCCTCTCCTGTGGGGAAGGCACTGGTCTAGTCCCCGATTCCGCCTGAGCGCCAGTAGAAAAGGCCTAGCCTGCCTATGCCAGGACATGGAAGTGAGCATAGAGTGCCATCCTAAGCCACGCACGCTGCTGTTGCTTTGTGACTGTGCCTGCTTAGTTCGGCTTGGCAGGGTGAACGCAGGGCGCGAACAGGGAGCCCGGGAAAGCAAGGCCCAAGAGGCACTAGCTCTCCCGCAGCTCTTCATCTTTGAAGTGACAGAGCGAACTCCCAAAGCCTTGCTGTGAAGCAGCAGAGAAAGGGCAGTTCGTGCCAGCTGAAAACCTCTACAAACGTGTAGCAGTAGTTGATAAATCAGAGTCGGATCTGTAGGCTGCTGTGGCTGCCTGCCTTAGCCTACTATTCCCAGGACAGAGGGAGAGCCCCGCATAGAGCGAAAGCCTCTTTGCCCGGGCATCCCTTCTGGGAAGGCCCAGCTTTCTTTGGGAAATCAAAGTCAGGTCTGAGGGACGCTGCTGCTGCTTGCTTGAGCTGGTCTCCCCTGCACGTTGTAATAAACCCGCATGGAGCGAAATCCTCTATGCGCAGGCATCCTCTCTGGGAAAGCATAGCATTTGTTGGGAAATCAGAATCGGGTTTGTGGGAAGCTGCTGCTTCTTGCCGGAGCTAGTCTGCTCAGGACAGTGGAAGATACCCGCATGGAGCGAAATTCTCTTTCACCTAGCATCCCCTCTGCCTGAGAGAGGAGCGAGGTTGCACCTCTGGAAAGGACCTTAAGGAAAGGGACACGTCTGTCACCGTGTTCCCCAAAGGAAAGTATGAGGAAGGTGCAGAACGCTGCAACGGGCGAATAGAACGAGCCGTTGGCTTTATTTCAGAAAACGGTGCGAAGCAGGAGAGAAGGCTCTGGCAGGTGCAGCAGGCCCGTGGCAAGACAAGTGTCACCAGTTCCCTGTGCAGAGACATGGAGGCCAGGCTGCTAACAGACACGAGAGGACGACTAGGGCAGGCATGCCTGCTCCATACTGAGGGAGCAGATTGGGCAGAAGGCATGCCTGTCCTGTGTCTCTGGACCCAAGGGGACAGCGTCTCCTTGAACACCTGTGCCAAGGGCCGACTTGGGCATGACACCAGGCCCCATAGCCGCAACTCGCAGCAACAGCACCCTGGAGGAACGGGCAGTCCGATGCCGTCTTCCTCCAAGATGTGACAACGTTGGTGGTGGCAGGGCGTGTGCCCGGGAAAGAATGGGGACAGTGTGCAGGGTTCATGTCCACTCCCTCTCCTGTGGGGAAGGCACTGGCCTAGTCCCCGATTCCGCCTGAGCGCCAGTAGAAAAGGCCTAGCCTGCCTATGCCATGACATGGAAGTGAGCATAGAGTGCCATCCTAAGCCACGCACACTGCTGTTGCTTTGTGACTGTGCCTGCTTAGTTCGGCTTGGCTGGGTGAACGCAGGGCGCGAACAGGGAGCCCGGGAAAGCAAGGCCCAAGAGGCACTAGCTCTCCCGCAGCTCTTCATCTTTGAAGTGACAGAGCGAACGCCCAAAGCCTTGCTGTGAAGTAGCAGCGAAGGGCAGTTCGTGCCAGCTGAAAACCTCTACAAACGTGTAGGAGTAGTTGCTAAATCAGAGTCGGATCTGTAGGCTGCTGTGGCTGCCTGCCTTAGCCTACTCTTCCCAGGACAGAGGGAGAGCCCCGCATAGAGCGAAAGCCTCTTTGCCCGGGCATCCCTTCTGGGAAGGCCCAGCTTTCTTTGGGAAATCAAAGTCAGGTCTGAGGGACGCTGCTGCTGCTTGCTTGAGCTGGTCTCCCCTGCACGTTGTAATAAACCCGCATGGAGCGAAATCCTCTATGCGCAGGCATCCTCTCTGGGAAAGCATAGCATTTGTTGGGAAATCAGAATCGGGTTTGTGGGAAGCTGCTGCTTCTTGCCGGAGCTAGTCTGCTCAGGACAGTGGAAGATACCCGCATGGAGCGAAATTCTCTTTCACCTAGCATCCCCTCTGCCTGAGAGAGAAGCGTGGTTGCACCTCTGGAAAGGACCTTAAGGAAAGGGACACGTCTGTCACCGTGTTCCCCAAAGGCAAGTATGAGGAAGGTGAAGAACGCTGCAACGGGCGAATAGAACGAGCCGTTGGCTTTATGTCAGAAAACGGTGCGAAGCAGGAGAGAAGGCTCTGGCAGGTGCAGCAGGCCCGTGGCAAGACAAGTGTCACCAGTTCCCTGTGCAGAGACATGGAGGCCAGGCTGCTAACAGACACGAGAGGACGACTAGGGCAGGCATGCGTGCTCCATACTGAGGGAGCAGTCTGGGCAGAAGGCAGGCCTGTCCTGTGTCTCTGGTCCCAAGGGGACAGCGTCTCCTTGAACACCTGTGCCTAGGGCAGACTTGGGCTTGCCACCAGGCCCCATAGCCGCAACTCGCAGCAACAGCTCCCTGGAGGACCGGGCAGTCCGATGCCGTCTTCCTCCAAGATGTGAGAACGTTGGTGGTGGCAGGGCGTGTGCCGGGGAAAGAATGGGGACAGTGTGCAGGGTTCATGTCCACTCCCTCTCCTGTGGGGAAGGCACTGGTCTAGTCCCCGATTCCGCCTGAGCGCCAGTAGAAAAGGCCTAGCCTGCCTATGCCAGGACATGGAAGTGAGCATAGAGTGCCATCCTAAGCCACGCACGCTGCTGTTGCTTTGTGACTGTGCCTGCTTAGTTCGGCTTGGCAGGGTGAACGCAGGGCGCGAACAGGGAGCCCGGGAAAGCAAGGCCCAAGAGGCACTAGCTCTCCCGCAGCTCTTCATCTTTGAAGTGACAGAGCGAACGACCAAAGCCTTGCTGTGAAGCAGCAGCGAAGGGCAGTTCGTGCCAGCTGAAAACCTCTACAAACTGTAGCAGTAGTTGCTAAATCAGAGTCGGATCTGTAGGCTGCTGTGGCTGCCTGCCTTAGCCTACTATTCCCAGGACAGAGGGAGAGCCCCGCATAGAGCGAAAGCCTCTTTGCCAGGGCATCCCTTCTGGGAAGGCCCAGCTTTCTTTGGGAAATCAAAGTCAGGTCTGAGGGACGCTGCTGCTGCTTGCTTGAGCTGGTCTCCCCTGCACGTTGTAATAAACCCGCATGGAGCGAAATCCTCTATGCGCAGGCATCCTCTCTGGGAAAGCATAGCATTTGTTGGGAAATCAGAATCGGGTTTGTGGGAAGCTGCTGCTTCTTGCCGGAGCTAGTCTGCTCAGGACAGTGGAAGATACCCGCATGGAGCGAAATTCTCTTTCACCTAGCATCCCCTCTGCCTGAGAGAGAAGCGTGGTTGCACCTCTGGAAAGGACCTTAAGGAAAGGGACACGTCTGTCACCGTGTTCCCCAAAGGCAAGTATGAGGAAGGTGCCGAACTCTGCAACGGGCGAATAGAACGAGCCATTGGCTTTATGTCAGAAAACGGTGCGAAGCAGGAGAGAAGGCTCTGGCAGGTGCAGCAGGCCGGTAGCAAGACAAGTGTCACCAGTTCCCTGTGCAGAGACATGGAGGCCAGGCTTCTAACAGACACGAGAGGACGACTAGGGCAGGCATGCGTGCTCCATACTGAGGGAGCAGTCTGGGCAGAAGGCAGGCCTGTCCTGTGTCTCTGGTCCCAAGGGGACAGCGTCTCCTTGAACACCTGTGCCTAGGGCAGACTTGGGCTTGCCACCAGGCCCCATAGCCGCAACTCGCAGCAACAGCTCCCTGGAGGACCGGGCAGTCCGATGCCGTCTTCCTCCAAGATGTGACAACGTTGGTGGTGGCAGGGCGTGTGCCCGGGAAAGAATGGGGACAGTGTGCAGGGTTCATGTCCACTCCCTCTCCTGTGGGGAAGGCACTGGTCTAGTCCCCGATTCCGCCTGAGCGCCAGTAGAAAAGGCCTAGCCTGCCTATGCCAGGACATGGAAGTGAGCATAGAGTGCCATCCTAAGCCACGCACGCTGCTGTTGCTTTGTGACTGTGCCTGCTTAGTTCGGCTTGGCAGGGTGAACGCAGGGCGCGAACAGGGAGCCCGGGAAAGCAAGGCCCAAGAGGCACTAGCTCTCCCGCAGCTCTTCATCTTTGAAGTGACAGAGCGAACTCCCAAAGCCTTGCTGTGAAGCAGCAGCGAAGGGCAGTTCGTGCCAGCTGAAAACCTCTACAAACGTGTAGCAGTAGTTGATAAATCAGAGTCGGATCTGTAGGCTGCTGTGGCTGCCTGCCTTAGCCTACTATTCCCAGGACAGAGGGAGAGCACCGCATAGAGCGAAAGCCTCATTGCCCGGGCATCCCTTCTGGGAAGGCCCAGCTTTCTTTGGGAAATCAAAGTCAGGTCTGAGGGACGCTGCTGCTGCTTGCTTGAGCTGGTCTCCCCTGCACTTTGTAATAAACCCGCGTGGAGCGAAATCCTCTATGCGCAGGCATCCTCTCTGGGAAAGCATAGCATTTGTTGGGAAATCAGAATCGGTTTTGTGGGAAGCTGCTGCTTCTTGCCGGAGCTAGTCTGCTCAGGACAGTGGAAGATACCCGCATGGAGCGAAATTCTCTTTCACCTAGCATCCCCTCTGCCTGAGAGAGGAGCGAGGTTGCACCTCTGGAAAGGACCTTAAGGAAAGGGACACGTCTGTCACCGTGTTCCCCAAAGGAAAGTATGAGGAAGGTGCAGAACGCTGCAACGGGCGAATAGAACGAGCCGTTGGCTTTATTTCAGAAAACGGTGCGAAGCAGGAGAGAAGGCTCTGGCAGGTGCAGCAGGCCCGTGGCAAGACAAGTGTCACCAGTTCCCTGTGCAGAGACATGGAGGCCAGGCTGCTAACAGACACGAGAGGACGACTAGGGCAGGCATGCCTGCTCCATACTGAGGGAGCAGATTGGGCAGAAGGCATGCCTGTCCTGTGTCTCTGGACCCAAGGGGACAGCGTCTCCTTGAACACCTGTGCCAAGGGCCGACTTGGGCATGACACCAGGCCCCATAGCCGCAACTCGCAGCAACAGCACCCTGGAGGAACGGGCAGTCCGATGCCGTCTTCCTCCAAGATGTGACAACGTTGGTGGTGGCAGGGCGTGTGCCCGGGAAAGAATGGGGACAGTGTGCAGGGTTCATGTCCACTCCCTCTCCTGTGGGGAAGGCACTGGCCTAGTCCCCGATTCCGCCTGAGCGCCAGTAGAAAAGGCCTAGCCTGCCTATGCCATGACATGGAAGTGAGCATAGAGTGCCATCCTAAGCCACGCACACTGCTGTTGCTTTGTGACTGTGCCTGCTTAGTTCGGCTTGGCTGGGTGAACGCAGGGCGCGAACAGGGAGCCCGGGAAAGCAAGGCCCAAGAGGCACTAGCTCTCCCGCAGCTCTTCATCTTTGAAGTGACAGAGCGAACGCCCAAAGCCTTGTTGTGAAGTAGCAGCGAAGGGCAGTTCGTGCCAGCTGAAAACCTCTACAAACGTGTAGGAGTAGTTGCTAAATCAGAGTCGGATCTGTAGGCTGCTGTGGCTGCCTGCCTTAGCCTACTATTCCCAGGACAGAGGGAGAGCCCCGCATAGAGCGAAAGCCTCTTTGCCCGGGCATCCCTTCTGGGAAGGCCCAGCTTTCTTTGGGAAATCAAAGTCAGGTCTGAGGGACGCTGCTGCTGCTTGCTTGAGCTGGTCTCCCCTGCACGTTGTAATAAACCCGCATGGAGCGAAATCCTCTATGCGCAGGCATCCTCTCTGGGAAAGCATAGCATTTGTTGGGAAATCAGAATCGGGTTTGTGGGAAGCTGCTGCTTCTTGCCGGAGCTAGTCTGCTCAGGACAGTGGAAGATACCCGCATGGAGCGAAATTCTCTTTCACCTAGCATCCCCTCTGCCTGAGAGAGAAGCGTGGTTGCACCTCTGGAAAGGACCTTAAGGAAAGGGACACGTCTGTCACCGTGTTCCCCAAAGGCAAGTATGAGGAAGGTGCAGAACGCTGCAACGGGCGAATAGAACGAGCCGTTGGCTTTATGTCAGAAAACGGTGCGAAGCAGGAGAGAAGGCTCTGGCAGGTGCAGCAGGCCCGTGGCAAGACAAGTGTCACCAGTTCCCTGTGCAGAGACATGGAGGCCAGGCTGCTAACAGACACGAGAGGACGACTAGGGCAGGCATGCGTGCTCCATACTGAGGGAGCAGTCTGGGCAGGAGGCAGGCCTGTCCTGTGTCTCTGGTCCCAAGGGTACAGCGTCTCCTTGAACACCTGTGCCTAGGGCAGACTTGGGCTTGCCACCAGACCCCATAGCCGCAACTCACAGCAACAGCACCCTGGAGGAAAGGGCAGTCCGATGCCGTCTTCCTCCAAGATGTGAGAACGTTGGTGATGGCAGGGCGTGTGCCCGGGAAAGAATGGGGACAGTGTGCAGGGTTCATGTCCACTCCCTCTCCTGTGGGGAAGGCACTGGCCTAGTCTCCGATTCCGCCTGAGCGCCAGTAGAAAAGGCCTAGCCTGCCTATGCCAGGACATGGAAGTGAGCATAGAGTGCCATCCTAAGCCACGCACGCTGCTGTTGCTTTGTGACTGTGCCTGCTTAGTTCGGCTTGGCAGGGTGAACGCAGGGCGCGAACAGGGAGCCCGGGAAAGCAAGGCCCAAGAGGCACTAGCTCTCCCGCAGCTCTTCATCTTTGAAGTGACAGAGCGAACTCCCAAAGCCTTGCTGTGAAGCAGCAGCGAAGGGCAGTTCGTGCCAGCTGAAAACCTCTACAAACGTGTAGCAGTAGTTGCTAAATCAGAGTCGGATCTGTAGGCTGCTGTGGCTGCCTGCCTTAGCCTACTCTTCCCAGGACAGAGGGAGAGCCCCGCATAGAGCGAAAGCCTCTTTGCCCGGGCATCCCTTCTGGGAAGGCCCAGCTTTCTTTGGGAAATCAAAGTCAGGTCTGAGGGACGCTGCTGCTGCTTGCTTGAGCTGGTCTCCCCTGCACTTTGTAATAAACCCGCATGGAGCGAAATCCTCTATGCACAGGCTTCCTCTCTGGGAAAGCATAGCATTTGTTGGGAAATCAGAATCGGGTTTGTGGGAAGCTGCTGCTTCTTGCCGGAGCTAGTCTGCTCAGGACAGTGGAAGATACCCGCATGGAGCGAAATTCTCTTTCACCTAGCATCCCCTCTGCCTGAGAGAGAAGCGTGGTTGCACCTCTGGAAAGGACCTTAAGGAAAGGGACACGTCTGTCACCGTGTTCCCCAAAGGCAAGTATGAGGAAGGTGCAGAACGCTGCAACGGGCGAATAGAACGAGCCGTTGGCTTTATGTCAGAAAACGGTGCGAAGCAGGAGAGAAGGCACTGGCAGGTGCAGCGGGACGGTTGCAAGACAAGTGTCACCAGTTCCCTGTCAGAGCCATGGAGGCCAGGCAGCTAAGGAGACACGAGAGGAAGACTAGGGCAGGCACGCGTGCTCCACTCTAAGGGAGGAGTCTGGGCAGAAGGCAGGCCTGTCCTGTGTCTCTGGTCCCAAGGGGACAGCGTCTCCTTGAACACCTGTGCCTAGGGCAGACTTGGGCTTGCCACCAGGCCCCAGAGCCGCAACTCGCAGCAACAGCTCCCTGGAGGACCGGGCAGTCCGATGCCGTCTTCCTCCAAGATGTGAGAACGTTGGTGGTGGCAGGGCGTGTGCCCGGGAAAGAATCGGGACAGTGTGCAGGGTTCATGTCCACTCCCTCTCCTGTGGGGAAGGCACTGGTCTAGTCCCCGATTCCGCCTGAGCGCCAGTAGAAAAGGCCTAGCCTGCCTATGCCAGGACATGGAAGTGAGCATAGAGTGCCATCCTAAGCCACGCACGCTGCTGTTGCTTTGTGACTGTGCCTGCTTAGTTCGGCTTGGCAGGGTGAACGCAGGGCGCGAACAGGGAGCCCGGGAAAGCAAGGCCCAAGAGGCACTAGCTCTCCCGCAGCTCTTCATCTTTGAAGTGACAGAGCGAACGCCCAAAGCCTTGCTGTGAAGCAGCAGCGAAGGGCAGTTCGTGCCAGCTGAAAACCTCTACAAACGTGTAGCAGTAGTTGATAAATCAGAGTCGGATCTGTAGGCTGCTGTGGCTGCCTGCCTTAGCCTACTATTCCCAGGACAGAGGGAGAGCCCCGCATAGAGCGAAAGCCTCTTTGCCCGGGCATCCCTTCTGGGAAGGCCCAGCTTTCTTTGGGAAATCAAAGTCAGGTCTGAGGGACGCTGCTGCTGCTTGCTTGAGCTGGTCTCCCCTGCACTTTGTAATAAACCCGCGTGGAGCGAAATCCTCTATGCGCAGGCATCCTCTCTGGGAAAGCATAGCATTTGTTGGGAAATCAGAATCGGGTTTGTGGGAAGCTGCTGCTTCTTGCCGGAGCTAGTCTGCTCAGGACAGTGGAAGATACCCGCATGGAGCGAAATTCTCTTTCACCTAGCATCCCCTCTGCCTGAGAGAGGAGCGAGGTTGCACCTCTGGAAAGGACCTTAAGGAAAGGGACACGTCTGTCACCGTGTTCCCCAAAGGCAAGTATGAGGAAGGTGCAGAACGCTGCAACGGGCGAATAGAACGAGCCGTTGGCTTTATGTCAGAAAACGGTGCGAAGCAGGAGAGAAGGCTCTGGCAGGTGCAGCAGGCCCGTGGCAAGACAAGTGTCACCAGTTCCCTGTGCAGAGACATGGAGGCCAGGCTGCTAACAGACACGAGAGGACGACTAGGGCAGGCATGCCTGCTCCATACTGAGGGAGCAGTCTGGGCAGAAGGCAGGCCTGTCCTGTGTCTCTGGTCCCAAGGGGACAGCGTCTCCTTGAACACCTGTGCCAAGGGCCGACTTGGGCATGACACCAGGCCCCATAGCCGCAACTCGCAGCAACAGCACCCTGGAGGACCGGGCAGTCCGATGCCGTCTTCCTCCAAGATTTGACAACGTTGGTGGTGGCAGGGCGTGTGCCCGGGAAAGAATGGGGACAGTGTGCAGGGTTCATGTCCACTCCCTCTCCTGTGGGGAAGGCACTGGCCTAGTCCCCGATTCCGCCTGAGCGCCAGTAGAAAAGGCCTAGCCTGCCTATGCCATGACATGGAAGTGAGCATAGAGTGCCATCCTAAGCCACGCACACTGCTGTTGCTTTGTGACTGTGCCTGCTTAGTTCGGCTTGGCTGGGTGAACGCAGGGCGCGAACAGGGAGCCCGGGAAAGCAAGGCCCAAGAGGCACTAGCTCTCCCGCAGCTCTTCATCTTTGAAGTGACAGAGCGAACGCCCAAAGCCTTGCTGTGAAGCAGCAGCGAAGGGCAGTTCGTGCCAGCTGAAAACCTCTACAAACGTGTAGCAGTAGTTGCTAAATCAGAGTCGGATCTGTAGGCTGCTGTGGCTGCCTGCCTTAGCCTACTCTTCCCTGGACAGAGGGAGAGCCCCGCATAGAGCGAAAGCCTCTTTGCCCGGGCATCCCTTCTGGGAAGGCCCAGCTTTCTTTGGGAAAACAAAGTCAGGTTTGAGGGATGCTGCTGCTGCTTGCTTGAGCTGGTCTCCCCTGCACGTTGTAATAAACCCGCATGGAGCGAAATCCTCTATGCGCAGGCATCCTCTCTGGGAAAGCGTAGCATTTGTTGGGAAATCAGAATCGGGTTTGTGGGAAGCTGCTGCTTCTTGCCGGAGCTAGTCTGCTCAGGACAGTGGAAGATACCCGCATGGAGCGAAATTCTCTTTCACCTAGCATCCCCTCTGCCTGAGAGAGAAGCGTGGTTGCACCTCTGGAAAGGACCTTAAGGAAAGGGACACGTCTGTCACCGTGTTCCCCAAAGGCAAGTATGAGGAAGGTGCAGAACGCTGCAACGGGCGAATAGAACGAGCCGTTGGCTTTATGTCAGAAAACGGTGCGAAGCAGGAGAGAAGGCACTGGCAGGTGCAGCGGGACGGTTGCAAGACAAGTGTCACCAGTTCCCTGTCAGAGCCATGGAGGCCAGGCAGCTAAGGAGACACGAGAGGAAGACTAGGGCAGGCACGCGTGCTCCACTCTAAGGGAGGAGTCTGGGCAGAAGGCAGGCCTGTCCTGTGTCTCTGGTCCCAAGGGGACAGCGTCTCCTTGAACACCTGTGCCTAGGGCAGACTTGGGCTTGCCACCAGGCCCCATAGCCGCAACTCGCAGCAACAGCTCCCTGGAGGACCGGGCAGTCCGATGACGTCTTCCTCCAAGATGTGAGAACGTTGGTGGTGGCAGGGCGTGTGCCCGGGAAAGAATGGGGACAGTGTGCAGGGTTCATGTCCACTCCCTCTCCTGTGGGGAAGGCACTGGTCTAGTCCCCGATTCCGCCTGAGCGCCAGTAGAAAAGGCCTAGCCTGCCTATGCCAGGACATGGAAGTGAGCATAGAGTGCCATCCTAAGCCACGCACGCTGCTGTTGCTTTGTGACTGTGCCTGCTTAGTTCGGCTTGGCAGGGTGAACGCAGGGCGCGAACAGGGAGCCCGGGAAAGCAAGGCCCAAGAGGCACTAGCTCTCCCGCAGCTCTTGATCTTTGAAGTGACAGAGCGAACGCCCAAAGCCTTGCTGTGAAGCAGCAGCGAAGGGCAGTTCGTGCCAGCTGAAAACCTCTACAAACGTGTAGCAGTAGTTGCTAAATCAGAGTCGGATCTGTAGGCTGCTGTGGCTGCCTGCCTTAGCCTACTATTCCCAGGACAGAGGGAGAGCCCCGCATAGAGCGAAAGCCTCTTTGGCCGGGCATCCCTTCTGGGAAGGCCCAGCTTTCTTTGGGAAATCAAAGTCAGGTCTGAGGGACGCTGCTGCTGCTTGCTTGAGCTGGTCTCCCCTGCACGTTGTAATAAACCCGCATGGAGCGAAATCCTCTATGCGCAGGCATCCTCTCTGGGAAAGCATAGCATTTGTTGGGAAATCAGAATCGGGTTTGTGGGAAGCTGCTGCTTCTTGCCGGAGCTAGTCTGCTCAGGACAGTGGAAGATACCCGCATGGAGCGAAATTCTCTTTCACCTAGCATCCCCTCTGCCTGAGAGAGAAGCGTGGTTGCACCTCTGGAAAGGACCTTAAGGAAAGGGACACGTCTGTCACCGTGTTCCCCAAAGGCAAGTATGAGGAAGGTGCCGAACTCTGCAACGGGCGAATAGAACGAGCCGTTGGCTTTATGTCAGAAAACGGTGCGAAGCAGGAGAGAAGGCTCTGGCAGGTGCAGCAGGCCGGTAGCAAGACAAGTGTCACCAGTTCCCTGTGCAGAGACATGGAGGCCAGGCTTCTAACAGACACGAGAGGACGACTAGGGCAGGCATGCGTGCTCCATACTGAGGGAGCAGTCTGGGCAGAAGGCAGGCCTGTCCTGTGTCTCTGGTCCCAAGGGGACAGCGTCTCCTTGAACACCTGTGCCTAGGGCAGACTTGGGCTTGCCACCAGGCCCCATAGCCGCAACTCGCAGCAACAGCTCCCTGGAGGACCGGGCAGTCCGATGCCGTCTTCCTCCAAGATGTGACAACGTTGGTGGTGGCAGGGCGTGTGCCCGGGAAAGAATGGGGACAGTGTGCAGGGTTCATGTCCACTCCCTCTCCTGTGGGGAAGGCACTGGTCTAGTCCCCGATTCCGCCTGAGCGCCAGTAGAAAAGGCCTAGCCTGCCTATGCCAGGACATGGAAGTGAGCATAGAGTGCCATCCTAAGCCACGCACGCTGCTGTTGCTTTGTGACTGTGCCTGCTTAGTTCGGCTTGGCAGGGTGAACGCAGGGCGCGAACAGGGAGCCCGGGAAAGCAAGGCCCAAGAGGCACTAGCTCTCCCGCAGCTCTTCATCTTTGAAGTGACAGAGCGAACTCCCAAAGCCTTGCTGTGAAGCAGCAGAGAAAGGGCAGTTCGTGCCAGCTGAAAACCTCTACAAACGTGTAGCAGTAGTTGATAAATCAGAGTCGGATCTGTAGGCTGCTGTGGCTGCCTGCCTTAGCCTACTATTCCCAGGACAGAGGGAGAGCCCCGCATAGAGCGAAAGCCTCTTTGCCCGGGCATCCCTTCTGGGAAGGCCCAGCTTTCTTTGGGAAATCAAAGTCAGGTCTGAGGGACGCTGCTGCTGCTTGCTTGAGCTGGTCTCCCCTGCACGTTGTAATAAACCCGCATGGAGCGAAATCCTCTATGCGCAGGCATCCTCTCTGGGAAAGCATAGCATTTGTTGGGAAATCAGAATCGGGTTTGTGGGAAGCTGCTGCTTCTTGCCGGAGCTAGTCTGCTCAGGACAGTGGAAGATACCCGCATGGAGCGAAATTCTCTTTCACCTAGCATCCCCTCTGCCTGAGAGAGGAGCGAGGTTGCACCTCTGGAAAGGACCTTAAGGAAAGGGACACGTCTGTCACCGTGTTCCCCAAAGGAAAGTATGAGGAAGGTGCAGAACGCTGCAACGGGCGAATAGAACGAGCCGTTGGCTTTATTTCAGAAAACGGTGCGAAGCAGGAGAGAAGGCTCTGGCAGGTGCAGCAGGCCCGTGGCAAGACAAGTGTCACCAGTTCCCTGTGCAGAGACATGGAGGCCAGGCTGCTAACAGACACGAGAGGACGACTAGGGCAGGCATGCCTGCTCCATACTGAGGGAGCAGATTGGGCAGAAGGCATGCCTGTCCTGTGTCTCTGGACCCAAGGGGACAGCGTCTCCTTGAACACCTGTGCCAAGGGCCGACTTGGGCATGACACCAGGCCCCATAGCCGCAACTCGCAGCAACAGCACCCTGGAGGAACGGGCAGTCCGATGCCGTCTTCCTCCAAGATGTGACAACGTTGGTGGTGGCAGGGCGTGTGCCCGGGAAAGAATGGGGACAGTGTGCAGGGTTCATGTCCACTCCCTCTCCTGTGGGGAAGGCACTGGCCTAGTCCCCGATTCCGCCTGAGCGCCAGTAGAAAAGGCCTAGCCTGCCTATGCCATGACATGGAAGTGAGCATAGAGTGCCATCCTAAGCCACGCACACTGCTGTTGCTTTGTGACTGTGCCTGCTTAGTTCGGCTTGGCTGGGTGAACGCAGGGCGCGAACAGGGAGCCCGGGAAAGCAAGGCCCAAGAGGCACTAGCTCTCCCGCAGCTCTTCATCTTTGAAGTGACAGAGCGAACGCCCAAAGCCTTGCTGTGAAGTAGCAGCGAAGGGCAGTTCGTGCCAGCTGAAAACCTCTACAAACGTGTAGGAGTAGTTGCTAAATCAGAGTCGGATCTGTAGGCTGCTGTGGCTGCCTGCCTTAGCCTACTCTTCCCAGGACAGAGGGAGAGCCCCGCATAGAGCGAAAGCCTCTTTGCCCGGGCATCCCTTCTGGGAAGGCCCAGCTTTCTTTGGGAAATCAAAGTCAGGTCTGAGGGACGCTGCTGCTGCTTGCTTGAGCTGGTCTCCCCTGCACGTTGTAATAAACCCGCATGGAGCGAAATCCTCTATGCGCAGGCATCCTCTCTGGGAAAGCATAGCATTTGTTGGGAAATCAGAATCGGGTTTGTGGGAAGCTGCTGCTTCTTGCCGGAGCTAGTCTGCTCAGGACAGTGGAAGATACCCGCATGGAGCGAAATTCTCTTTCACCTAGCATCCCCTCTGCCTGAGAGAGAAGCGTGGTTGCACCTCTGGAAAGGACCTTAAGGAAAGGGACACGTCTGTCACCGTGTTCCCCAAAGGCAAGTATGAGGAAGGTGCAGAACGCTGCAACGGGCGAATAGAACGAGCCGTTGGCTTTATGTCAGAAAACGGTGCGAAGCAGGAGAGAAGGCTCTGGCAGGTGCAGCAGGCCCGTGGCAAGACAAGTGTCACCAGTTCCCTGTGCAGAGACATGGAGGCCAGGCTGCTAACAGACACGAGAGGACGACTAGGGCAGGCATGCGTGCTCCATACTGAGGGAGCAGTCTGGGCAGAAGGCAGGCCTGTCCTGTGTCTCTGGTCCCAAGGGGACAGCGTCTCCTTGAACACCTGTGCCTAGGGCAGACTTGGGCTTGCCACCAGGCCCCATAGCCGCAACTCGCAGCAACAGCTCCCTGGAGGACCGGGCAGTCCGATGCCGTCTTCCTCCAAGATGTGAGAACGTTGGTGGTGGCAGGGCGTGTGCCGGGGAAAGAATGGGGACAGTGTGCAGGGTTCATGTCCACTCCCTCTCCTGTGGGGAAGGCACTGGTCTAGTCCCCGATTCCGCCTGAGCGCCAGTAGAAAAGGCCTAGCCTGCCTATGCCAGGACATGGAAGTGAGCATAGAGTGCCATCCTAAGCCACGCACGCTGCTGTTGCTTTGTGACTGTGCCTGCTTAGTTCGGCTTGGCAGGGTGAACGCAGGGCGCGAACAGGGAGCCCGGGAAAGCAAGGCCCAAGAGGCACTAGCTCTCCCGCAGCTCTTCATCTTTGAAGTGACAGAGCGAACGACCAAAGCCTTGCTGTGAAGCAGCAGCGAAGGGCAGTTCGTGCCAGCTGAAAACCTCTACAAACTGTAGCAGTAGTTGCTAAATCAGAGTCGGATCTGTAGGCTGCTGTGGCTGCCTGCCTTAGCCTACTATTCCCAGGACAGAGGGAGAGCCCCGCATAGAGCGAAAGCCTCTTTGCCAGGGCATCCCTTCTGGGAAGGCCCAGCTTTCTTTGGGAAATCAAAGTCAGGTCTGAGGGACGCTGCTGCTGCTTGCTTGAGCTGGTCTCCCCTGCACGTTGTAATAAACCCGCATGGAGCGAAATCCTCTATGCGCAGGCATCCTCTCTGGGAAAGCATAGCATTTGTTGGGAAATCAGAATCGGGTTTGTGGGAAGCTGCTGCTTCTTGCCGGAGCTAGTCTGCTCAGGACAGTGGAAGATACCCGCATGGAGCGAAATTCTCTTTCACCTAGCATCCCCTCTGCCTGAGAGAGAAGCGTGGTTGCACCTCTGGAAAGGACCTTAAGGAAAGGGACACGTCTGTCACCGTGTTCCCCAAAGGCAAGTATGAGGAAGGTGCAGAACGCTGCAACGGGCGAATAGAACGAGCCGTTGGCTTTATGTCAGAAAACGGTGCGAAGCAGGAGAGAAGGCACTGGCAGGTGCAGCGGGACGGTTGCAAGACAAGTGTCACCAGTTCCCTGTCAGAGCCATGGAGGCCAGGCAGCTAAGGAGACACGAGAGGAAGACTAGGGCAGGCACGCGTGCTCCACTCTAAGGGAGGAGTCTGGGCAGAAGGCAGGCCTGTCCTGTGTCTCTGGTCCCAAGGGGACAGCGTCTCCTTGAACACCTGTGCCTAGGGCAGACTTGGGCTTGCCACCAGGCCCCATAGCCGCAACTCGCAGCAACAGCTCCCTGGAGGACCGGGCAGTCCGATGCCGTCTTCCTCCAAGATGTGAGAACGTTGGTGGTGGCAGGGCGTGTGCCCGGGAAAGAATCGGGACAGTGTGCAGGGTTCATGTCCACTCCCTCTCCTGTGGGGAAGGCACTGGTCTAGTCCCCGATTCCGCCTGAGCGCCAGTAGAAAAGGCCTAGCCTGCCTATGCCAGGACATGGAAGTGAGCATAGAGTGCCATCCTAAGCCACGCACGCTGCTGTTGCTTTGTGACTGTGCCTGCTTAGTTCGGCTTGGCAGGGTGAACGCAGGGCGCGAACAGGGAGCCCGGGAAAGCAAGGCCCAAGAGGCACTAGCTCTCCCGCAGCTCTTCATCTTTGAAGTGACAGAGCGAACGACCAAAGCCTTGCTGTGAAGCAGCAGCGAAGGGCAGTTCGTGCCAGCTGAAAACCTCTACAAACGTGTAGCAGTAGTTGCTAAATCAGAGTCGGATCTGTAGGCTGCTGTGGCTGCCTGCCTTAGCCTACTATTCCCAGGACAGAGGGAGAGCCCCGCATAGAGCGAAAGCCTCTTTGCCCGGGCATCCCTTCTGGGAAGGCCCAGCTTTCTTTGGGAAATCAAAGTCAGGTCTGAGGGACGCTGCTGCTGCTTGCTTGAGCTGGTCTCCCCTGCACGTTGTAATAAACCCGCATGGAGCGAAATCCTCTATGCGCAGGCATCCTCTCTGGGAAAGCATAGCATTTGTTGGGAAATCAGAATCGGGTTTGTGGGAAGCTGCTGCTTCTTGCCGGAGCTATTCTGCTCAGGACAGTGGAAGATACCCGCATGGAGCGAAATTCTCTTTCACCTAGCATCCCCTCTGCCTGAGAGAGAAGCGTGGTTGCACCTCTGGAAAGGACCTTAAGGAAAGGGACACGTCTGTCACCGTGTTCCCCAAAGGCAAGTATGAGGAAGGTGCAGAACGCTGCAACGGGCGAATAGAACGAGCCGTTGGCTTTATGTCAGAAAACGGTGCGAAGCAGGAGAGAAGGCTCTGGCAGGTGCAGCAGGCCCGTGGCAAGACAAGTGTCACCAGTTCCCTGTGCAGAGACATGGAGGCCAGGCTGCTAACAGACACGAGAGGACGACTAGGGCAGGCATGCGTGCTCCATACTGAGGGAGCAGTCTGGGCAGAAGGCAGGCCTGTCCTGTGTCTCTGGTCCCAAGGGGACAGCGTCTCCTTGAACACCTGTGCCTAGGGCAGACTTGGGCTTGCCACCAGGCCCCATAGCCGCAACTCGCAGCAACAGCTCCCTGGAGGACCGGGCAGTCCGATGCCGTCTTCCTCCAAGATGTGAGAACGTTGGTGGTGGCAGGGCGTGTGCCGGGGAAAGAATGGGGACAGTGTGCAGGGTTCATGTCCACTCCCTCTCCTGTGGGGAAGGCACTGGTCTAGTCCCCGATTCCGCCTGAGCGCCAGTAGAAAAGGCCTAGCCTGCCTATGCCAGGACATGGAAGTGAGCATAGAGTGCCATCCTAAGCCACGCACGCTGCTGTTGCTTTGTGACTGTGCCTGCTTAGTTCGGCTTGGCAGGGTGAACGCAGGGCGCGAACAGGGAGCCCGGGAAAGCAAGGCCCAAGAGGCACTAGCTCTCCCGCAGCTCTTCATCTTTGAAGTGACAGAGCGAACGACCAAAGCCTTGCTGTGAAGCAGCAGCGAAGGGCAGTTCGTGCCAGCTGAAAACCTCTACAAACTGTAGCAGTAGTTGCTAAATCAGAGTCGGATCTGTAGGCTGCTGTGGCTGCCTGCCTTAGCCTACTATTCCCAGGACAGAGGGAGAGCCCCGCATAGAGCGAAAGCCTCTTTGCCAGGGCATCCCTTCTGGGAAGGCCCAGCTTTCTTTGGGAAATCAAAGTCAGGTCTGAGGGACGCTGCTGCTGCTTGCTTGAGCTGGTCTCCCCTGCACGTTGTAATAAACCCGCATGGAGCGAAATCCTCTATGCGCAGGCATCCTCTCTGGGAAAGCATAGCATTTGTTGGGAAATCAGAATCGGGTTTGTGGGAAGCTGCTGCTTCTTGCCGGAGCTAGTCTGCTCAGGACAGTGGAAGATACCCGCATGGAGCGAAATTCTCTTTCACCTAGCATCCCCTCTGCCTGAGAGAGAAGCGTGGTTGCACCTCTGGAAAGGACCTTAAGGAAAGGGACACGTCTGTCACCGTGTTCCCCAAAGGCAAGTATGAGGAAGGTGCAGAACGCTGCAACGGGCGAATAGAACGAGCCGTTGGCTTTATGTCAGAAAACGGTGCGAAGCAGGAGAGAAGGCACTGGCAGGTGCAGCGGGACGGTTGCAAGACAAGTGTCACCAGTTCCCTGTCAGAGCCATGGAGGCCAGGCAGCTAAGGAGACACGAGAGGAAGACTAGGGCAGGCACGCGTGCTCCACTCTAAGGGAGGAGTCTGGGCAGAAGGCAGGCCTGTCCTGTGTCTCTGGTCCCAAGGGGACAGCGTCTCCTTGAACACCTGTGCCTAGGGCAGACTTGGGCTTGCCACCAGGCCCCATAGCCGCAACTCGCAGCAACAGCTCCCTGGAGGACCGGGCAGTCCGATGCCGTCTTCCTCCAAGATGTGAGAACGTTGGTGGTGGCAGGGCGTGTGCCCGGGAAAGAATCGGGACAGTGTGCAGGGTTCATGTCCACTCCCTCTCCTGTGGGGAAGGCACTGGTCTAGTCCCCGATTCCGCCTGAGCGCCAGTAGAAAAGGCCTAGCCTGCCTATGCCAGGACATGGAAGTGAGCATAGAGTGCCATCCTAAGCCACGCACGCTGCTGTTGCTTTGTGACTGTGCCTGCTTAGTTCGGCTTGGCAGGGTGAACGCAGGGCGCGAACAGGGAGCCCGGGAAAGCAAGGCCCAAGAGGCACTAGCTCTCCCGCAGCTCTTCATCTTTGAAGTGACAGAGCGAACGACCAAAGCCTTGCTGTGAAGCAGCAGCGAAGGGCAGTTCGTGCCAGCTGAAAACCTCTACAAACGTGTAGCAGTAGTTGCTAAATCAGAGTCGGATCTGTAGGCTGCTGTGGCTGCCTGCCTTAGCCTACTATTCCCAGGACAGAGGGAGAGCCCCGCATAGAGCGAAAGCCTCTTTGCCCGGGCATCCCTTCTGGGAAGGCCCAGCTTTCTTTGGGAAATCAAAGTCAGGTCTGAGGGACGCTGCTGCTGCTTGCTTGAGCTGGTCTCCCCTGCACGTTGTAATAAACCCGCATGGAGCGAAATCCTCTATGCGCAGGCATCCTCTCTGGGAAAGCATAGCATTTGTTGGGAAATCAGAATCGGGTTTGTGGGAAGCTGCTGCTTCTTGCCGGAGCTATTCTGCTCAGGACAGTGGAAGATACCCGCATGGAGCGAAATTCTCTTTCACCTAGCATCCCCTCTGCCTGAGAGAGAAGCGTGGTTGCACCTCTGGAAAGGACCTTAAGGAAAGGGACACGTCTGTCACCGTGTTCCCCAAAGGCAAGTATGAGGAAGGTGCAGAACGCTGCAACGGGCGAATAGAACGAGCCGTTGGCTTTATGTCAGAAAACGGTGCGAAGCAGGAGAGAAGGCTCTGGCAGGTGCAGCAGGCCGGTAGCAAGACAAGTGTCACCAGTTCCCTGTGCAGAGACATGTAAGCCAGGCTTCTAACAGACACGAGAGGACGACTAGGGCAGGCATGCGTGCTCCATACTGAGGGAGCAGTCTGGGCAGAAGGCAGGCCTGTCCTGTGTCTCTGGTCCCAAGGGGACAGCGTCTCCTTGAACACCTGTGCCTAGGGCAGACTTGGGCTTGCCACCAGGCCCCATAGCCGCAACTCGCAGCAACAGCTCCCTGGAGGACCGGGCAGTCCGATGCCGTCTTCCTCCAAGATGTGACAACGTTGGTGGTGGCAGGGCGTGTGCCCGGAAAGAATGGGGACAGTGTGCAGGGTTCATGTCCACTCCCTCTCCTGTGGGGAAGGCACTGGTCTAGTCCCCGATTCCGCCTGAGCGCCAGTAGAAAAGGCCTAGCCTGCCTATGCCAGGACATGGAAGTGAGCATAGAGTGCCATCCTAAGCCACGCACGCTGCTGTTGCTTTGTGACTGTGCCTGCTTAGTTCGGCTTGGCAGGGTGAACGCAGGGCGCGAACAGGGAGCCCGGGAAAGCAAGGCCCAAGAGGCACTAGCTCTCCCGCAGCTCTTCATCTTTGAAGTGACAGAGCGAACTCCCAAAGCCTTGCTGTGAAGCAGCAGCGAAGGGCAGTTCGTGCCAGCTGAAAACCTCTACAAACGTGTAGGAGTAGTTGCTAAATCAGAGTCGGATCTGTAGGCTGCTGTGGCTGCCCCCCTTAGCCTACTATTCCCAGGACAGAGGGAGAGCCCCGCATAGAGCGAAAGCCTCTTTGCCCGGGCATCCCTTCTGGGAAGGCCCAGCTTTCTTTGGGAAATCAAAGTCAGGTCTGAGGGACGCTGCTGCTGCTTGCTTGAGCTGGTCTCCCCTGCACGTTGTAATAAACCCGCATGGAGCGAAATCCTCTATGCGCAGGCATCCTCTCTGGGAAAGCATAGCATTTGTTGGGAAATCAGAATCGGTTTTGTGGGAAGCTGCTGCTTCTTGCCGGAGCTAGTCTGCTCAGGACAGTGGAAGATACCCGCATGGAGCGAAATTCTCTTTCACCTAGCATCCCCTCTGCCTGAGAGAGAAGCGTGGTTGCACCTCTGGAAAGGACCTTAAGGAAAGGGACACGTCTGTCACCGTGTTCCCCAAAGGCAAGTATGAGGAAGGTGCAGAACGCTGCAACGGGCGAATAGAACGAGCCGTTGGCTTTATGTCAGAAAACGGTGCGAAGCAGGAGAGAAGGCTCTGGCAGGTGCAGCAGGCCCGTGACAAGACAAGTGTCACCAGTTCCCTGTGCAGAGACATGGAGGCCAGGCTGCTAACAGACACGAGAGGACGACTAGGGCAGGCATGCGTGCTCCATACTGAGGGAGCAGTCTGGGCAGAAGGCAGGCCTGTCCTGTGTCTCTGGTCCCAAGGGGACAGCGTCTCCTTGAACACCTGTGCCTAGGGAAGACTTGGGCTTGCCACCAGGCCCCATAGCCGCAACTCGCAGCAACAGCTCCCTGGAGGACCGGGCAGTCCGATGCCGTCTTCCTCCAAGATGTGACAACGTTGGTGGTGGCAGGGTGTGTGCCCGGGAAAGAATGGGGACAGTGTGCAGGGTTCATGTCCACTCTCTCTCCTGGTGGAAGGCACTGGTCTAGTCCCCGATTCCGCCTGAGCGCCAGTAGAAAAGGCCTAGCCTGCCTATGCCAGGACATGGAAGTGAGCATAGAGTGCCATCCTAAGCCACGCACGCTGCTGTTGCTTTGTGACTGTGCCTGCTTAGTTCGGCTTGGCAGGGTGAACGCAGGGCGCGAACAGGGAGCCCGGGAAAGCAAGGCCCAAGAGACACTAGCTCTCCCGCAGCTCTTCATCTTTGAAGTGACAGAGCGAACGCCCAAAGCCTTGCTGTGAAGCAGCAGCGAAGGGCAGTTCGTGCCAGCTGAAAACCTCTACAAACGTGTAGCAGTAGTTGCTAAATCAGAGTCGGATCTGTAGGCTGCTGTGGCTGCCTGCCTTAGCCTACTATTCCCAGGACAGAGGGAGAGCCCCACATAGAGCGAAAGCCTCTTTGGCCGGGCATCCCTTCTGGGAAGGCCCAGCTTTCTTTGGGAAATCAAAGTCAGGTCTGAGGGACGCTGCTGCTGCTTGCTTGAGCTGGTCTCCCCTGCACGTTGTAATAAACCCGCATGGAGCGAAATCCTCTATGCGCAGGCATCCTCTCTGGGAAAGCATAGCATTTGTTGGGAAATCAGAATCGGGTTTGTGGGAAGCTGCTGCTTCTTGCCGGAGCTAGTCTGCTCAGGACAGTGGAAGATACCCGCATGGAGCGAAATTCTCTTTCACCTAGCATCCCCTCACCTGAGAGAGGAGCGTGGTTGCACCTCTGGAAAGGACCTTAAGGAAAGGGACACGTCTGTCACCGTGTTCCCCAAAGGCAAGTATGAGGAAGGTGCAGAACGCTGCAACGGGCGAATAGAACGAGCCGTTGGCTTTATGTCAGAAAACGGTGCGAAGCAGGAGAGAAGGCTCTGGCAGGTGCAGCAGGCCCGTGGCAAGACAAGTGTCACCAGTTCCCTGTGCAGAGACATGGAGGCCAGGCTGCTAACAGACACGAGAGGACGACTAGGGCAGGCATGCCTGCTCCATACTGAGGGAGCAGTCTGGGCAGAAGGCATGCCTGTCCTGTGTCTCTGGTCCCAAGGGGACAGCGTCTCCTTGAACACCTGTGCCAAGGGCAGACTTGGGCTTGCCACCAGGCCCCATAGCCGCAACTCACAGCAACAGCACTCTGGAGGAACGGGCAGTCCGATGCCGTCTTCCTCCAAGATGTGAGAACGTTGGTGGTGGCAGGGCGTGTGCCCGGGAAAGAATGGGGACAGTGTGCAGGGTTCATGTCCACTCCCTCTCCTGTGGGGAAGGCACTGGCCTAGTCCCCGATTCCGCCTGAGCGCCAGTAGAAAAGGCCTAGCCTGCCTATGCCAGGACATGGAAGTGAGCATAGAGTGCCATCCTAAGCCACGCACGCTGCTGTTGCTTTGTGACTGTGCCTGCTTAGTTCGGCTTGGCTGGGTGAACGCAGGGCGCGAACAGGGAGCCCGGGAAAGCAAGGCCCAAGAGGCACTAGCTCTCCCGCAGCTCTTCATCTTTGAAGTGACAGAGCGAACGCCCAAAGCCTTGCTGTGAAGCAGCAGCGAAGGGCAGTTCGTGCCAGCTGAAAACCTCTACAAACGTGTAGCAGTAGTTGCTAAATCAGAGTCGGATCTGTAGGATGCTGTGGCTGCCTGCCTTAGCCCTCTATTCCCAGGACAGAGGGAGAGCCCCGCATAGAGCGAAAGCCTCTTTGCCTGTGCATCCCTTCTGGGAAGGCACAAGCTTTCTTTGGGAAATCAAAGTCAGGTCTGAGGGACGCTGCTGCTGCTTGCTTGAGCTGGTCTCCCTTGCACGTTGTAATAAACCCGCATGGAGCGAAATCCTCTATGCGCAGGCATCCTCTCTGGGAAAGCATAGCATTTGTTGGGAAATCAGAATCGGGTTTGTGGGAAGCTGCTGCTTCTTGCCGGAGCTAGTCTGCTCAGGACAGTGGAAGATACCCGCATGGAGCGAAATTCTCTTTCACCTAGCATCCCCTCTGCCTGAGAGAGAAGCGTGGTTGCACCTCTGGAAAGGACCTTAAGGAAAGGGACACGTCTGTCACCGTGTTCCCCAAAGGCAAGTATGAGGAAGGTGCAGAACGCTGCAACGGGCGAATAGAACGAGCCGTTGGCTTTATGTCAGAAAACGGTGCGAAGCAGGAGAGAAGGCACTGGCAGGTGCAGCAGGACGGTTGAAAGACAAGTGTCACCAGTTCCCTGTCATAGCCATGGAGGCCAGGCTGCTAAGGAGACACGAGAGGAAGACTAGGGCAGGCACGCCTGCTCCACACTGAGGGAGGAGTCTGGGTAGAAGGCAGGCCTGTCCTGTGTCTCTGGTCCCAAGGGGACAGCGTCTCCTTGAACAACAGTGCCTAGGGCAGACTTGGGCTTGCCACCAGGCCCCATAGCCGCAACTCGCAGCAACAGCTCCCTGGAGGACCGGGCAGTCCGATGCCGTCTTCCTCCAAGATGTGACAACGTTGGTGGTGGCAGGGCGTGTGCCGGGGAAGGAATGGGGACAGTGTGCAGGGTTCATGTCCACTCCCTCTCCTGTGGGGAAGGCACTGGCCTAGTCCCCGATTCCACCTGAGCGCCAGTAGAAAAGGCCTAGCCTGCCTATGCCAGGACATGGAAGTGAGCATAGAGTGCCATCCTAAGCCACGCACGCTGCTGTTGCTTTGTGACTGTGCCTGCTTAGTTCGGCTTGGCAGGGTGAACGCAGGGCGCGAACAGGGAGCCCGGGAAAGCAAGGCCCAAGAGGCACTAGCTCTCCCGCAGCTCTTCATCTTTGAAGTGACAGAGCGAACGCCCAAAGCCTTGCTGTGAAGCAGCAGCGAAGGGCAGTTCGTGCCAGCTGAAAACCTCTACAAACGTGTAGCAGTAGTTGCTAAATCAGAGTCGGATCTGTAGGCTGCTGTGGCTGCCTGCCTTAGCCTACTCTTCCCAGGACAGAGGGAGAGCCCCACATAGAGCGAAAGCCTCTTTGCCCGGGCATCCCTTCTGGGAAGGCCCAGCTTTCTTTGGGAAATCAAAGTCAGGTCTGAGGGACGCTGCTGCTGCTTGCTTGAGCTGGTCTCCCCTGCACTTTGTTATAAACCCGCATGGAGCGAAATCCTCTATGCGCAGGCATCCTCTCTGGGAAAGCATAGCATTTGTTGGGAAATCAGAATCGGGTTTGTGGGAAGCTGCTGCTTCTTGCCGGAGCTAGTCTGCTCAGGACAGTGGAAGATACCCGCATGGAGCGAAATTCTCTATCACCTAGCATCCCCTCACCTGAGAGAGAAGCGTGGTTGCACCTCTGGAAAGGACCTTAAGGAAAGGGACACGTCTGTCACCGTGTTCCCCAAAGGCAAGTATGAGGAAGGTGCAGAACGCTGCAACGGGCGAATAGAACGAGCCGTTGGCTTTATGTCAGAAAACGGTGCGAAGCAGGAGAGAAGGCTCTGGCAGGTGCAGCAGGCCCGTGGCAGGACAAGTGTCACCAGTTCCCTGTGCAGAGACATGGAGGCCAGGCTGCTAACAGACACGAGAGGACGACTAGGGCAGGCATGCGTGCTCCATACTGAGGGAGCAGTCTGGGCAGAAGGCAGGCCTGTCCTGTGTCTCTGGTCCCAAGGGTACAGCGTCTCCTTGAACACCTGTGCCTAGGGCAGACTTGGGCTTGCCACCAGGCCCCATAGCCGCAACTCACAGCAACAGCACCCTGGAGGAAAGGGCAGTCCGATGCCGTCTTCCTCCAAGATGTGAGAACGTTGGTGATGGCAGGGCGTGTGCCCGGGAAAGAATGGGGACAGTGTGCAGGGTTCATGTCCACTCCCTCTCCTGTGGGGAAGGCACTGGCCTAGTCTCCGATTCCGCCTGAGCGCCAGTAGAAAAGGCCTAGCCTGCCTATGCCAGGACATGGAAGTGAGCATAGAGTGCCATCCTAAGCCACGCACGCTGCTGTTGCTTTGTGACTGTGCCTGCTTAGTTCGGCTTGGCAGGGTGAACGCAGGGCGCGAACAGGGAGCCCGGGAAAGCAAGGCCCAAGAGGCACTAGCTCTCCCGCAGCTCTTCATCTTTGAAGTGACAGAGCGAACTCCCAAAGCCTTGCTGTGAAGCAGCAGCGAAGGGCAGTTCGTGCCAGCTGAAAACCTCTACAAACGTGTAGCAGTAGTTGCTAAATCAGAGTCGGATCTGTAGGCTGCTGTGGCTGCCTGCCTTAGCCTACTCTTCCCAGGACAGAGGGAGAGCCCCGCATAGAGCGAAAGCCTCTTTGCCCGGGCATCCCTTCTGGGAAGGCCCAGCTTTCTTTGGGAAATCAAAGTCAGGTCTGAGGGACGCTGCTGCTGCTTGCTTGAGCTGGTCTCCCCTGCACTTTGTAATAAACCCGCATGGAGCGAAATCCTCTATGCGCAGGCTTCCTCTCTGGGAAAGCGTAGCATTTGTTGGGAAATCAGAATCGGGTTTGTGGGAAGCTGCTGCTTCTTGCCGGAGCTAGTCTGCTCAGGACAGTGGAAGATACCCGCATGGAGCGAAATTCTCTTTCACCTAGCATCCCCTCTGCCTGAGAGAGAAGCGTGGTTGCACCTCTGGAAAGGACCTTAAGGAAAGGGACACGTCTGTCACCGTGTTCCCCAAAGGCAAGTATGAGGAAGGTGCAGAACGCTGCAACGGGCGAATAGAACGAGCCGTTGGCTTTATGTCAGAAAACGGTGCGAAGCAGGAGAGAAGGCACTGGCAGGTGCAGCGGGACGGTTGCAAGACAAGTGTCACCAGTTCCCTGTCAGAGCCATGGAGGCCAGGCAGCTAAGGAGACACGAGAGGAAGACTAGGGCAGGCACGCGTGCTCCACTCTAAGGGAGGAGTCTGGGCAGAAGGCAGGCCTGTCCTGTGTCTCTGGTCCCAAGGGGACAGCGTCTCCTTGAACACCTGTGCCTAGGGCAGACTTGGGCTTGCCACCAGGCCCCATAGCCGCAACTCGCAGCAACAGCTCCCTGGAGGACCGGGCAGTCCGATGCCGTCTTCCTCCAAGATGTGAGAACGTTGGTGGTGGCAGGGCGTGTGCCCGGGAAAGAATCGGGACAGTGTGCAGGGTTCATGTCCACTCCCTCTCCTGTGGGGAAGGCACTGGTCTAGTCCCCGATTCCGCCTGAGCGCCAGTAGAAAAGGCCTAGCCTGCCTATGCCAGGACATGGAAGTGAGCATAGAGTGCCATCCTAAGCCACGCACGCTGCTGTTGCTTTGTGACTGTGCCTGCTTAGTTCGGCTTGGCAGGGTGAACGCAGGGCGCGAACAGGGAGCCCGGGAAAGCAAGGCCCAAGAGGCACTAGCTCTCCCGCAGCTCTTCATCTTTGAAGTGACAGAGCGAACGCCCAAAGCCTTGCTGTGAAGCAGCAGCGAAGGGCAGTTCGTGCCAGCTGAAAACCTCTACAAACGTGTAGCAGTAGTTGATAAATCAGAGTCGGATCTGTAGGCTGCTGTGGCTGCCTGCCTTAGCCTACTATTCCCAGGACAGAGGGAGAGCCCCGCATAGAGCGAAAGCCTCTTTGCCCGGGCATCCCTTCTGGGAAGGCCCAGCTTTCTTTGGGAAATCAAAGTCAGGTCTGAGGGACGCTGCTGCTGCTTGCTTGAGCTGGTCTCCCCTGCACTTTGTAATAAACCCGCGTGGAGCGAAATCCTCTATGCGCAGGCATCCTCTCTGGGAAAGCATAGCATTTGTTGGGAAATCAGAATCGGGTTTGTGGGAAGCTGCTGCTTCTTGCCGGAGCTAGTCTGCTCAGGACAGTGGAAGATACCCGCATGGAGCGAAATTCTCTTTCACCTAGCATCCCCTCTGCCTGAGAGAGGAGCGAGGTTGCACCTCTGGAAAGGACCTTAAGGAAAGGGACACGTCTGTCACCGTGTTCCCCAAAGGCAAGTATGAGGAAGGTGCAGAACGCTGCAACGGGCGAATAGAACGAGCCGTTGGCTTTATGTCAGAAAACGGTGCGAAGCAGGAGAGAAGGCTCTGGCAGGTGCAGCAGGCCCGTGGCAAGACAAGTGTCACCAGTTCCCTGTGCAGAGACATGGAGGCCAGGCTGCTAACAGACACGAGAGGACGACTAGGGCAGGCATGCCTGCTCCATACTGAGGGAGCAGTCTGGGCAGAAGGCAGGCCTGTCCTGTGTCTCTGGTCCCAAGGGGACAGCGTCTCCTTGAACACCTGTGCCAAGGGCCGACTTGGGCATGACACCAGGCCCCATAGCCGCAACTCGCAGCAACAGCACCCTGGAGGACCGGGCAGTCCGATGCCGTCTTCCTCCAAGATTTGACAACGTTGGTGGTGGCAGGGCGTGTGCCCGGGAAAGAATGGGGACAGTGTGCAGGGTTCATGTCCACTCCCTCTCCTGTGGGGAAGGCACTGGCCTAGTCCCCGATTCCGCCTGAGCGCCAGTAGAAAAGGCCTAGCCTGCCTATGCCATGACATGGAAGTGAGCATAGAGTGCCATCCTAAGCCACGCACACTGCTGTTGCTTTGTGACTGTGCCTGCTTAGTTCGGCTTGGCTGGGTGAACGCAGGGCGCGAACAGGGAGCCCGGGAAAGCAAGGCCCAAGAGGCACTAGCTCTCCCGCAGCTCTTCATCTTTGAAGTGACAGAGCGAACGCCCAAAGCCTTGCTGTGAAGCAGCAGCGAAGGGCAGTTCGTGCCAGCTGAAAACCTCTACAAACGTGTAGCAGTAGTTGCTAAATCAGAGTCGGATCTGTAGGTTGCTGTGGCTGCCTGCCTTAGCCTACTCTTCCCTGGACAGAGGGAGAGCCCCGCATAGAGCGAAAGCCTCTTTGCCCGGGCATCCCTTCTGGGAAGGCCCAGCTTTCTTTGGGAAATCAAAGTCAGGTTTGAGGGATGCTGCTGCTGCTTGCTTGAGCTGGTCTCCCCTGCACGTTGTAATAAACCCGCATGGAGCGAAATCCTCTATGCGCAGGCATCCTCTCTGGGAAAGCGTAGCATTTGTTGGGAAATCAGAATCGGGTTTGTGGGAAGCTGCTGCTTCTTGCCGGAGCTAGTCTGCTCAGGACAGTGGAAGATACCCGCATGGAGCGAAATTCTCTTTCACCTAGCATCCCCTCTGCCTGAGAGAGAAGCGTGGTTGCACCTCTGGAAAGGACCTTAAGGAAAGGGACACGTCTGTCACCGTGTTCCCCAAAGGCAAGTATGAGGAAGGTGCAGAACGCTGCAACGGGCGAATAGAACGAGCCGTTGGCTTTATGTCAGAAAACGGTGCGAAGCAGGAGAGAAGGCACTGGCAGGTGCAGCGGGACGGTTGCAAGACAAGTGTCACCAGTTCCCTGTCAGAGCCATGGAGGCCAGGCAGCTAAGGAGACACGAGAGGAAGACTAGGGCAGGCACGCGTGCTCCACTCTAAGGGAGGAGTCTGGGCAGAAGGCAGGCCTGTCCTGTGTCTCTGGTCCCAAGGGGACAGCGTCTCCTTGAACACCTGTGCCTAGGGCAGACTTGGGCTTGCCACCAGGCCCCATAGCCACAACTCGCAGCAACAGCTCCCTGGAGGACCGGGCAGTCCGATGACGTCTTCCTCCAAGATGTGAGAACGTTGGTGGTGGCAGGGCGTGTGCCCGGGAAAGAATGGGGACAGTGTGCAGGGTTCATGTCCACTCCCTCTCCTGTGGGGAAGGCACTGGTCTAGTCCCCGATTCCGCCTGAGCGCCAGTAGAAAAGGCCTAGCCTGCCTATGCCAGGACATGGAAGTGAGCATAGAGTGCCATCCTAAGCCACGCACGCTGCTGTTGCTTTGTGACGGTGCCTGCTTAGTTCGGCTTGGCAGGGTGAACGCAGGGCGCGAACAGGGAGCCCGGGAAAGCAAGGCCCAAGAGGCACTAGCTCTCCCGCAGCTCTTGATCTTTGAAGTGACAGAGCGAACGCCCAAAGCCTTGCTGTGAAGCAGCAGCGAAGGGCAGTTCGTGCCAGCTGAAAACCTCTACAAACGTGTAGCAGTAGTTGCTAAATCAGAGTCGGATCTGTAGGCTGCTGTGGCTGCCTGCCTTAGCCTACTATTCCCAGGACAGAGGGAGAGCCCCGCATAGAGCGAAAGCCTCTTTGCCCGGGCATCCCTTCTGGGAAGGCCCAGCTTTCTTTGGGAAATCAAAGTCAGGTCTGAGGGACGCTGCTGCTGCTTGCTTGAGCTGGTCTCCCCTGCACTTTGTAATAAACCCGCGTGGAGCGAAATCCTCTATGCGCAGGCATCCTCTCTGGGAAAGCATAGCATTTGTTGGGAAATCAGAATCGGGTTTGTGGGAAGCTGCTGCTTCTTGCCGGAGCTAGTCTGCTCAGGACAGTGGAAGATACCCGCATGGAGCGAAATTCTCTTTCACCTAGCATCCCCTCTGCCTGAGAGAGAAGCGTGGTTGCACCTCTGGAAAGGACCTTAAGGAAAGGGACACGTCTGTCACCGTGTTCCCCAAAGGAAAGTATGAGGAAGGTGCAGAACGCTGCAACGGGCGAATAGAACGAGCCGTTGGCTTTATGTCAGAAAACGGTGCGAAGCAGGAGAGAAGGCTCTGGCAGGTGCAGCAGGCCCGTGGCAAGACAAGTGTCACCAGTTCCCTGTGCAGAGACATGGAGGCCAGGCTGCTAACAGACACGAGAGGACGACTAGGGCAGGCATGCCTGCTCCATACTGAGGGAGCAGATTGGGCAGAAGGCATGCCTGTCCTGTGTCTCTGGTCCCAAGGGGACAGCGTCTCCTTGAACACCTGTGCCAAGGGCCGACTTGGGCATGACACCAGGCCCCATTGCAGCAACTCGCAGCAACAGCATCCTGGAGGAACGGGCAGTCCGATGCCGTCTTCCTCCAAGATGTGACAACGTTGGTGGTGGCAGGGCGTGTGCCCGGGAAAGAATGGGGACAGTGTGCAGGGTTCATGTCCACTCCCTCTCCTGTGGGGAAGGCACTGGCCTAGTCCCCGATTCCGCCTGAGCGCCAGGAGAAAAGGCCTAGCCTGCCTATGCCAGGACATGGAAGTGAGCATAGAGTGCCATCCTAAGCCACGCACGCTGCTGTTGCTTTGTGACTGTGCCTGCTTAGTTCGGCTTGGCAGGGTGAACGCAGGGCGCGTACAGGGAGCCCGGAAAAGCAAGGCCCAAGAGGCACTAGCTCTCCCGCAGCTCTTCATCTTTGAAGTGACAGAGCGAACGCCCAAAGCCTTGCTGTGAAGCAGCAGCGAAGGGCAGTTCGTGCCAGCTGAAAACCTCTACAAACGTGTAGCAGTAGTTGCTAAATCAGAGTCGGATCTGTAGGCTGCTGTGGCTGCCTGCCTTAGCCTACTCTTCCCAGGACAGAGGGAGAGCCCCGCATAGAGCGAAAGCCTCTTTGGCCGGGCATCCCTTCTGGGAAGGCCCAGCTTTCTTTGGGAAATCAAAGTCAGGTCTGAGGGACGCTGCTGCTGCTTGCTTGAGCTGGTCTCCCCTGCACGTTGTAATAAACCCGCATGGAGCGAAATCCTCTATGCGCATGCATCCTCTCTGGGAAAGCGTAGCATTTGTTGGGAAATCAGAATCGGGTTTGTGGGAAGCTGCTGCTTCTTGCCGGAGCTAGTCTGCTCAGGACAGTGGAAGATACCCGCATGGAGCGAAATTCTCTTTCACCTAGCATCCCCTCTGCCTGAGAGAGAAGCGTGGTTGCACCTCTGGAAAGGACCTTAAGGAAAGGGACACGTCTGTCACCGTGTTCCCCAAAGGCAAGTATGAGGAAGGTGCAGAACGCTGCAACGGGCGAATAGAACGAGCCGTTGGCTTTATGTCAGAAAACGGTGCGAAGCAGGAGAGAAGGCACTGGCAGGTGCAGCGGGACGGTTGCAAGACAAGTGTCACCAGTTCCCTGTCAGAGCCATGGAGGCCAGGCTGCTAAGGAGACACGAGAGGAAGACTAGGGCAGGCACGCGTGCTCCACTCTAAGGGAGGAGTCTGGGCAGAAGGCAGGCCTGTCCTGTGTCTCTGGTCCCAAGGGGACAGCGTCTCCTTGAACACCTGTGCCTAGGGCAGACTTGGGCTTGCCACCAGGCCCCATAGCCGCAACTCGCAGTAACAGCTCCCTGGAGGACGGGCAGTCCGATGCCGTCTTCCTCCAAGATGTGACAACGTTGGTGGTGGCAGGGCGTGTGCCCGGGAAAGAATGGGGACAGTGTGCAGGGTTCATGTCCACTCCCTCTCCTGTGGGGAAGGCACTGGTCTAGTCCCCGATTCCGCCTGAGCGCCAGTAGAAAAGGCCTAGCCTGCCTATGCCAGGACATGGAAGTGAGCATAGAGTGCCATCCTAAGCCACGCACGCTGCTGTTGCTTTGTGACTGTGCCTGCTTAGTTCGGCTTGGCAGGGTGAACGCAGGGTGCGAACAGGGAGCCCGGGAAAGCAAGGCCCAAGAGGCACGAGCTCTCCCGCAGCTCTTCATCTTTGAAGTGACAGAGCGAACGCCCAAAGCCTTGCTGTGAAGCAGCAGCGAAGGGCAGTTCGTGCCAGCTGAAAACCTCTACAAACGTGTAGCAGTAGTTGCTAAATCAGAGTCGGATCTGTAGGCTGCTGTGGCTGCCTGCCTTAGCCTACTCTTCCCAGGACAGAGGGAGAGCCCCGCATAGAGCGAAAGCCTCTTTGGCCGGGCATCCCTTCTGGGAAGGCCCAGCTTTCTTTGGGAAATCAAAGTCAGGTCTGAGGGACGCTGCTGCTGCTTGCTTGAGCTGGTCTCCCCTGCACTTTGTAATAAACCCGCATGGAGCGAAATCCTCTATGCGCAGGCATCCTCTCTGGGAAAGCATAGCATTTGTTGGGAAATCAGAATCGGGTTTGTGGGAAGCTGCTGCTTCTTGCCGGAGCTAGTCTGCTCAGGACAGTGGAAGATACCCGCATGGAGCGAAATTCCCTTTCACCTAGCATCCCCTCTGCCTGAGAGAGAAGCGTGGTTGCACCTCTGGAAAGGACCTTAAGGAAAGGGACACGTCCGTCACCGTGTTCCCCAAAGGCAAGTATGAGGAAGGTGCAGAACGCTGCAACGGGCGAATAGAACGAGCCGTTGGCTTTATGTCAGAAAACGGTGCGAAGCAGGAGAGAAGGCTCTGGCAGGTGCAGCAGGCCGGTAGCAAGACCAGTGTCACCAGTTCCCTATGCAGAGACATGGAGGCCAGGCTGCTAACAGACAAGAGAGGACGACTAGGGCAGGCACGCGTGCTCCATACTGAGGGAGCAGTCTGGGCAGAAGGCAGGCCTGTCCTGTGTCTCTGGTCCCAAGGGGACAGCGTCTCCTTGAACACCTGTGCCTAGGGCAGACTTGGGCTTGCCACCAGGCCCCATAGCCGCAACTCACAGCAACAGCACCCTGGAGGAACGGGCAGTCCGATGCCGTCTTCTTCCAAGATGTGAGAACGTTGGTGGTGGCAGGGCGCGTGCCCGGGAAAGAATGGGGACAGTGTGCAGGGTTCATGTCCACTCCCTCTCCTGTGGGGAAGGCACTGGCCTAGTCCCCGATTCCGCCTGAGTGCCAGTAGAAAAGGCCTAGCCTGCCTATGCCAGGACATGGAAGTGAGCATAGAGTGCCATCCTAAGCCACGCACGCTGCTGTTGCTTTGTGACTGTGCCTGCTTAGTTCGGCTTGGCAGGGTGAACGCAGGGCGCGAACAGGGAGCCCGGGAAAGCAAGGCCCAAGAGGCACTAGCTCTCCCGCAGCTCTTCATTTTTGAAGCGACAGAGCGAACGCCCAAAGCCTTGCTCTGAAGCAGCAGCGAAGGGCAGTTCGTGCCAGCTGAAAACCTCTACAAACGTGTAGCAGTAGTTGCTAAATCAGAGTCGGATCTGTAGGCTGCTGTGGCTGCCTGCCCTAGCCTACTATTCCCAGGACAGAGGGAGAGCCCCGCATAGAGCGAAAGCCTCTTTGCCTGGGCATCCCCCCTGGGAAGGCCTAGCTTTCTTTGGGAAATCAAAGTCAGGTCTGAGGGACGCTGTTGCTGCTTGCTTGAGCTGGTCTCCCCTGCACGTTGTAATAAACCCGCATGGAGCGAAATCCTCTATGCGCAGGCATCCTCTCTGGGAAAGCATAGCATTTGTTGGGAAATCAGAATCGGGTTTGTGGGAAGCTGCTGCTTCTTGCCGGAGCTAGTCTGCTCAGGACAGTGGAAGATACCCGCATGGAGCGAAATTCTCTTTCACCTAGCATCCCCTCTGCCTGAGAGAGAAGCGTGGTTGCACCTCTGGAAAGGACCTTAAGGAAAGGGACACGTCTGTCACCGTGTTCCCCAAAGGCAAGTGTGAGGAAGGTGCAGAACGCTGCAACGGGCGAATAGAACGAGCCGTTGGCTTTATGTCAGAAAACGGTGCGAAGCAGGAGAGAAGGCTCTGGCAGGTGCAACAGGCCGGTAGCAAGACAAGGGTCACCAGTTCCCTGTGCAGAGACATGGAGGCCAGGCTGCTAACAGACACGAGAGGACGACTAGGGCAGGCATGCGTGCTCCATACTGAGGGAGCAGTCTGGGCAGAAGGCAGGCCTGTCCTGTGTCTCTGGTCCCAAGGGGACAGCGTCTCCTTGAACACCTGTGCCTAGGGCAGACTTGGGCTTGCCACCAGGCCCCATACCCGCAACTCGCAGCAACAGCTCCCTGGAGGACCGGGCAGTCCGATGCCGTCTTCCTCCAAGATGTGACAGCGTTGGTGGTGGCAGGGCGTGTGCCCGGGAAAGAATGGGGACAGTGTGCAGGGTTCATGTCCACTCCCTCTCCTGTGGGGAAGGCACTGGTCTAGTCCCCGATTCCGCCAGAGCGCCAGTAGAAAAGGCCTAGCCTGCCTATGCCAGGACACGGAAGTGAGCATAGAGTGCCATCCTAAGCCACGCACGCTGCTGTTGCTTTGTGACTGTGCCTGCTTAGTTCGGCTTGGCAGGGTGAACGCAGGGCGCGAACAGGGAGCCCGGGAAAGCAAAGCCCAAGAGGCAATAGCTCTCCCGCAGCTCTTCATCTTTGAAGTGACAGAGCGAACGCCCAAAGCCTTGCTGTGAAGCAGCAGCGAAGGGCAGTTCGTGCCAGCTGAAAACCTCTACAAACGTGTAGCAGTAGTTGCTAAATCAGAGTCGGATCTGTAGGCTGCTGTGGCTGCCTGCCTTAGCCTACTCTTCCCAGGACAGAGGGAGAGCCCCGCATAGAGCGAAAGCCTCTTTGCCCGGTCATCCCTTCTGGAAGGCCCAGCTTTCTTTGGGAAATCAAAGTCAGGTCTGAGGGACGTTGCTGCTGCTTGCTTGAGCTGGTCTCCCCTGCACTTTGTAATAAACCCGCATGGAGCGAAATCCTCTATGCGCAGGCATCCTCTCTGGGAAAGCATAGCATTTGTTGGGAAATCAGAATCGGGTTTGTGGGAAGCTGCTGCTTCTTGCCGGAGCTAGTCTGCTCAGGACAGTGGAAGATACCCGCATGGAGCGAAATTCTCTTTCACCTAGCATCCCCTCTGCCTGAGAGAGGAGCGAGGTTGCACCTCTGGAAAGGACCTTAAGGAAAGGGACACGTCTGTCACCGTGTTCCCCAAAGGAAAGTATGAGGAAGGTGCAGAACGCTGCAACGGGCGAATAGAACGAGCCGTTGGCTTTATTTCAGAAAACGGTGCGAAGCAGGAGAGAAGGCTCTGGCAGGTGCAGCAGGCCCGTGGCAAGACAAGTGTCACCAGTTCCCTGTGCAGAGACATGGAGGCCAGGCTGCTAACAGACACGAGAGGACGACTAGGGCAGGCATGCCTGCTCCATACTGAGGGAGCAGATTGGGCAGAAGGCATGCCTGTCCTGTGTCTCTGGACCCAAGGGGACAGCGTCTCCTTGAACACCTGTGCCAAGGGCCGACTTGGGCATGACACCAGGCCCCATAGCCGCAACTCGCAGCAACAGCACCCTGGAGGAACGGGCAGTCCGATGCCGTCTTCCTCCAAGATGTGAGAACGTTGTTGGTGGCAGGGAGTGTGCCCGGGAAAGAATGGGGACAGTGTGCAGGGTTCATGTCCACTCCCTCTCCTGTGGGGAAGGCACTGGCCTAGTCCCCGATTCCGCCTGAGCGCCAGTAGAAAAGGCCTAGCCTGCCTATGCCAGGACATGGAAGTGAGCATAGAGTGCCATCCTAAGCCACGCACGCTGCTGTTGCTTTGTGACTGTGCCTGCTTAGTTCGGCTTGGCTGGGTGAACGCAGGGCGCGAACAGGGAGCCCGGGAAAGCAAGGCCCAAGAGGCACGATCTCTCCCGCAGCTCTTCATCTTTGAAGTGACAGAGCGAACGCCCAAAGCCTTGCTGTGAAGCAGCAGCGAAGGGCAGTTCGTGCCAGCTGAAAACCTCTACAAACGTGTAGCAGTAGTTGCTAAATCAGAGTCGGATCTGTAGGCTGCTGTGGCTGCCTGCCTTAGCCCTCTATTCCCAGGACAGAGGGAGAGCCCCGCATACAGCGAAAGCCTCTTTGCCTGTGCATCCCTTCTGGGAAGGAACAAGCTTTCTTTGGGAAATCAAAGTCAGGTCTGAGGGACGCTGCTGCTGCTTGCTTGAGCTGGTCTCCCCTGCACGTTGTAATAAACCCGCATGGAGCGAAATCCTCTATGCGCAGGCATCCTCTCTGGGAAAGCATAGCATTTGTTGGGAAATCAGAATCGGGTTTGTGGGAAGCTGCTGCTTCTTGCCGGAGCTAGTCTGCTCAGGACAGTGGAAGATACCCGCATGGAGCGAAATTCTCTTTCACCTAGCATCCCCTCTGCCTGAGAGAGAAGCGTGGTTGCACCTCTGGAAAGGACCTTAAGGAAAGGGACACGTCTGTCACCGTGTTCCCCAAAGGAAAGTATGAGGAAGGTGCCGAACGCTGCAACGGGCGAATAGAACGAGCCGTTGGCTTTATGTCAGAAAACGGTGCGAAGCAGGAGAGAAGGCTCTGGCAGGTGCAGCAGGCCGGTAGCAAGACAAGTGTCACCAGTTCCCTGTGCAGAGACATGGAGGCCAGGCTTCTAACAGACACGAGAGGACGACTAGGGCAGGCATGCGTGCTCCATACTGAGGGAGCAGTCTGGGCAGAAGGCAGGCCTGTCCTGTGTCTCTGGTCCCAAGGGGACAGCGTCTCCTTGAACACCTGTGCCTAGGGCAGACTTGGGCTTGCCACCAGGCCCCATAGCCGCAACTCGCAGCAACAGCTCCCTGGAGGACCGGGCAGTCCGATGCCGTCTTCCTCCAAGATGTGACAACGTTGGTGGTGGCAGGGCGTGTGCCCGGGAAAGAATGGGGACAGTGTGCAGGGTTCATGTCCACTCCCTCTCCTGTGGGGAAGGCACTGGTCTAGTCCCCGATTCCGCCTGAGCGCCAGTAGAAAAGGCCTAGCCTGCCTATGCCAGGACATGGAAGTGAGCATAGAGTGCCATCCTAAGCCACGCACGCTGCTGTTGCTTTGTGACTGTGCCTGCTTAGTTCGGCTTGGCAGGGTGAACGCAGGGCGCGAACAGGGAGCCCGGGAAAGCAAGGCCCAAGAGGCACTAGCTCTCCCGCAGCTCTTCATCTTTGAAGTGACAGAGCGAACGCCCAAAGCCTTGCTGTGAAGCAGCAGCGAAGGGCAGTTCATGCCAGCTGAAAACCTCTACAAACGTGTAGCAGTAGTTGCTAAATCAGAGTCGGATCTGTAGGCTGCTGTGGCTGCCTGCCTTAGCCTACTATTCCCAGGACAGAGGGAGAGCCCCGCATAGAGCGAAAGCCTCTTTGCCCGGGCATCCCTTCTGGGAAGGCCCAGCTTTCTTTGGGAAATCAAAGTCAGGTCTGAGGGACGCTGCTGCTGCTTGCTTGAGCTGGTCTCCCCTGCACTTTGTAATAAACCCGCGTGGAGCGAAATCCTCTATGCGCAGGCATCCTCTCTGGGAAAGCATAGCATTTGTTGGGAAATCAGAATCGGGTTTGTGGGAAGCTGCTGCTTCTTGCCGGAGCTAGTCTGCTCAGGACAGTGGAAGATACCCGCATGGAGCGAAATTCTCTTTCACCTAGCATCCCCTCTGCCTGAGAGAGGAGCGAGGTTGCACCTCTGGAAAGGACCTTAAGGAAAGGGACACGTCTGTCACCGTGTTCCCCAAAGGAAAGTATGAGGAAGGTGCAGAACGCTGCAACGGGCGAATAGAACGAGCCGTTGGCTTTATTTCAGAAAACGGTGCGAAGCAGGAGAGAAGGCTCTGGCAGGTGCAGCAGGCCCGTGGCAAGACAAGTGTCACCAGTTCCCTGTGCAGAGACATGGAGGCCAGGCTGCTAACAGACACGAGAGGACGACTAGGGCAGGCATGCCTGCTCCATACTGAGGGAGCAGATTGGGCAGAAGGCATGCCTGTCCTGTGTCTCTGGACCCAAGGGGACAGCGTCTCCTTGAACACCTGTGCCAAGGGCCGACTTGGGCATGACACCAGGCCCCATAGCCGCAACTCGCAGCAACAGCACCCTGGAGGAACGGGCAGTCCGATGCCGTCTTCCTCCAAGATGTGACAACGTTGGTGGTGGCAGGGCGTGTGCCCGGGAAAGAATGGGGACAGTGTGCAGGGTTCATGTCCACTCCCTCTCCTGTGGGGAAGGCACTGGCCTAGTCCCCGATTCCGCCTGAGCGCCAGTAGAAAAGGCCTAGCCTGCCTATGCCATGACATGGAAGTGAGCATAGAGTGCCATCCTAAGCCACGCACACTGCTGTTGCTTTGTGACTGTGCTGCTTAGTTCGGCTTGGCAGGGTGAACGCAGGGCGCGAACAGGGAGCCCGGGAAAGCAAGGCCCAAGAGGCACTAGCTCTCCCGCAGCTCTTCATCTTTGAAGTGACAGAGCGAACGCCCAAAGCCTTGCTGTGAAGTAGCAGCGAAGGGCAGTTCGTGCCAGCTGAAAACCTCTACAAACGTGTAGCAGTAGTTGCTAAATCAGAGTCGGATCTGTAGGCTGCTGTGGCTGCCTGCCTTAGCCTACTATTCCCAGGACAGAGGGAGAGCCCCGCATAGAGCGAAAGCCTCTTTGCCCGGGCATCCCTTCTGGGAAGGCCCAGCTTTCTTTGGGAAATCAAAGTCAGGTCTGAGGGACGCTGCTGCTGCTTGCTTGAGCTGGTCTCCCCTGCACGTTGTAATAAACCCGCATGGAGCGAAATCCTCTATGCGCAGGCATCCTCTCTGGGAAAGCATAGCATTTGTTGGGAAATCAGAATCGGGTTTGTGGGAAGCTGCTGCTTCTTGCCGGAGCTAGTCTGCTCAGGACAGTGGAAGATACCCGCATGGAGCGAAATTCTCTTTCACCTAGCATCCCCTCTGCCTGAGAGAGAAGCGTGGTTGCACCTCTGGAAAGGACCTTAAGGAAAGGGACACGTCTGTCACCGTGTTCCCCAAAGGCAAGTATGAGGAAGGTGCAGAACGCTGCAACGGGCGAATAGAACGAGCCGTTGGCTTTATGTCAGAAAACGGTGCGAAGCAGGAGAGAAGGCTCTGGCAGGTGCAGCAGGCCCGTGGCAAGACAAGTGTCACCAGTTCCCTGTGCAGAGACATGGAGGCCAGGCTGCTAACAGACACGAGAGGACGACTAGGGCAGGCATGCGTGCTCCATACTGAGGGAGCAGTCTGGGCAGAAGGCAGGCCTGTCCTGTGTCTCTGGTCCCAAGGGGACAGCGTCTCCTTGAACACCTGTGCCTAGGGCAGACTTGGGCTTGCCACCAGGCCCCATAGCCGCAACTCGCAGCAACAGCTCCCTGGAGGACCGGGCAGTCCGATGCCGTCTTCCTCCAAGATGTGAGAACGTTGGTGGTGGCAGGGCGTGTGCCGGGGAAAGAATGGGGACAGTGTGCAGGGTTCATGTCCACTCCCTCTCCTGTGGGGAAGGCACTGGTCTAGTCCCCGATTCCGCCTGAGCGCCAGTAGAAAAGGCCTAGCCTGCCTATGCCAGGACATGGAAGTGAGCATAGAGTGCCATCCTAAGCCACGCACGCTGCTGTTGCTTTGTGACTGTGCCTGCTTAGTTCGGCTTGGCAGGGTGAACGCAGGGCGCGAACAGGGAGCCCGGGAAAGCAAGGCCCAAGAGGCACTAGCTCTCCCGCAGCTCTTCATCTTTGAAGTGACAGAGCGAACGACCAAAGCCTTGCTGTGAAGCAGCAGTGAAGGGCAGTTCGTGCCAGCTGAAAACCTCTACAAACTGTAGCAGTAGTTGCTAAATCAGAGTCGGATCTGTAGGCTGCTGTGGCTGCCTGCCTTAGCCTACTATTCCCAGGACAGAGGGAGAGCCCCGCATAGAGCGAAAGCCTCTTTGCCAGGGCATCCCTTCTGGGAAGGCCCAGCTTTCTTTGGGAAATCAAAGTCAGGTCTGAGGGACGCTGCTGCTGCTTGCTTGAGCTGGTCTCCCCTGCACGTTGTAATAAACCCGCATGGAGCGAAATCCTCTATGCGCAGGCATCCTCTCTGGGAAAGCATAGCATTTGTTGGGAAATCAGAATCGGGTTTGTGGGAAGCTGCTGCTTCTTGCCGGAGCTAGTCTGCTCAGGACAGTGGAAGATACCCGCATGGAGCGAAATTCTCTTTCACCTAGCATCCCCTCTGCCTGAGAGAGAAGCGTGGTTGCACCTCTGGAAAGGACCTTAAGGAAAGGGACACGTCTGTCACCGTGTTCCCCAAAGGCAAGTATGAGGAAGGTGCAGAACGCTGCAACGGGCGAATAGAACGAGCCGTTGGCTTTATGTCAGAAAACGGTGCGAAGCAGGAGAGAAGGCACTGGCAGGTGCAGCGGGACGGTTGCAAGACAAGTGTCACCAGTTCCCTGTCAGAGCCATGGAGGCCAGGCAGCTAAGGAGACACGAGAGGAAGACTAGGGCAGGCACGCGTGCTCCACTCTAAGGGAGGAGTCTGGGCAGAAGGCAGGCCTGTCCTGTGTCTCTGGTCCCAAGGGGACAGCGTCTCCTTGAACACCTGTGCCTAGGGCAGACTTGGGCTTGCCACCAGGCCCCATAGCCGCAACTCGCAGCAACAGCTCCCTGGAGGACCGGGCAGTCCGATGCCGTCTTCCTCCAAGATGTGAGAACGTTGGTGGTGGCAGGGCGTGTGCCCGGGAAAGAATCGGGACAGTGTGCAGGGTTCATGTCCACTCCCTCTCCTGTGGGGAAGGCACTGGTCTAGTCCCCGATTCCGCCTGAGCGCCAGTAGAAAAGGCCTAGCCTGCCTATGCCAGGACATGGAAGTGAGCATAGAGTGCCATCCTAAGCCACGCACGCTGCTGTTGCTTTGTGACTGTGCCTGCTTAGTTCGGCTTGGCAGGGTGAACGCAGGGCGCGAACAGGGAGCCCGGGAAAGCAAGGCCCAAGAGGCACTAGCTCTCCCGCAGCTCTTCATCTTTGAAGTGACAGAGCGAACTCCCAAAGCCTTGCTGTGAAGCAGCAGCGAAGGGCAGTTCGTGCCAGCTGAAAACCTCTACAAACGTGTAGCAGTAGTTGCTAAATCAGAGTCGGATCTGTAGGCTGCTGTGGCTGCCTGCCTTAGCCTACTATTCCCAGGACAGAGGGAGAGCCCCGCATAGAGCGAAAGCCTCTTTGCCCGGGCATCCCTTCTGGGAAGGCCCAGCTTTCTTTGGGAAATCAAAGTCAGGTCTGAGGGACGCTGCTGCTGCTTGCTTGAGCTGGTCTCCCCTGCACGTTGTAATAAACCCGCATGGAGCGAAATCCTCTATGCGCAGGCATCCTCTCTGGGAAAGCATAGCATTTGTTGGGAAATCAGAATCGGGTTTGTGGGAAGCTGCTGCTTCTTGCCGGAGCTATTCTGCTCAGGACAGTGGAAGATACCCGCATGGAGCGAAATTCTCTTTCACCTAGCATCCCCTCTGCCTGAGAGAGAAGCGTGGTTGCACCTCTGGAAAGGACCTTAAGGAAAGGGACACGTCTGTCACCGTGTTCCCCAAAGGCAAGTATGAGGAAGGTGCAGAACGCTGCAACGGGCGAATAGAACGAGCCGTTGGCTTTATGTCAGAAAACGGTGCGAAGCAGGAGAGAAGGCTCTGGCAGGTGCAGCAGGCCGGTAGCAAGACAAGTGTCACCAGTTCCCTGTGCAGAGACATGTAAGCCAGGCTTCTAACAGACACGAGAGGACGACTAGGGCAGGCATGCGTGCTCCATACTGAGGGAGCAGTCTGGGCAGAAGGCAGGCCTGTCCTGTGTCTCTGGTCCCAAGGGGACAGCGTCTCCTTGAACACCTGTGCCTAGGGCAGACTTGGGCTTGCCACCAGGCCCCATAGCCGCAACTCGCAGCAACAGCTCCCTGGAGGACCGGGCAGTCCGATGCCGTCTTCCTCCAAGATGTGAGAACGTTGGTGGTGGCAGGGCGTGTGCCCGGAAAGAATGGGGACAGTGTGCAGGGTTCATGTCCACTCCCTCTCCTGTGGGGAAGGCACTGGTCTAGTCCCCGATTCCGCCTGAGCGCCAGTAGAAAAGGCCTAGCCTGCCTATGCCAGGACATGGAAGTGAGCATAGAGTGCCATCCTAAGCCACGCACGCTGCTGTTGCTTTGTGACTGTGCCTGCTTAGTTCGGCTTGGCAGGGTGAACGCAGGGCGCGAACAGGGAGCCCGGGAAAGCAAGGCCCAAGAGGCACTAGCTCTCCCGCAGCTCTTCATCTTTGAAGTGACAGAGCGAACTCCCAAAGCCTTGCTGTGAAGCAGCAGCGAAGGGCAGTTCGTGCCAGCTGAAAACCTCTACAAACGTGTAGGAGTAGTTGCTAAATCAGAGTCGGATCTGTAGGCTGCTGTGGCTGCCCCCCTTAGCCTACTATTCCCAGGACAGAGGGAGAGCCCCGCATAGAGCGAAAGCCTCTTTGCCCGGGCATCCCTTCTGGGAAGGCCCAGCTTTCTTTGGGAAATCAAAGTCAGGTCTGAGGGACGCTGCTGCTGCTTGCTTGAGCTGGTCTCCCCTGCACGTTGTAATAAACCCGCATGGAGCGAAATCCTCTATGCGCAGGCATCCTCTCTGGGAAAGCATAGCATTTGTTGGGAAATCAGAATCGGTTTTGTGGGAAGCTGCTGCTTCTTGCCGGAGCTAGTCTGCTCAGGACAGTGGAAGATACCCGCATGGAGCGAAATTCTCTTTCACCTAGCATCCCCTCTGCCTGAGAGAGAAGCGTGGTTGCACCTCTGGAAAGGACCTTAAGGAAAGGGACACGTCTGTCACCGTGTTCCCCAAAGGCAAGTATGAGGAAGGTGCAGAACGCTGCAACGGGCGAATAGAACGAGCCGTTGGCTTTATGTCAGAAAACGGTGCGAAGCAGGAGAGAAGGCTCTGGCAGGTGCAGCAGGCCCGTGACAAGACAAGTGTCACCAGTTCCCTGTGCAGAGACATGGAGGCCAGGCTGCTAACAGACACGAGAGGACGACTAGGGCAGGCATGTGTGCTCCATACTGAGGGAGCAGTCTGGGCAGAAGGCAGGCCTGTCCTGTGTCTCTGGTCCCAAGGGGACAGCGTCTCCTTGAACACCTGTGCCTAGGGCAGACTTGGGCTTGCCACCAGGCCCCATAGCCGCAACTCGCAGCAACAGCTCCCTGGAGGACCGGGCAGTCCGATGCCGTCTTCCTCCAAGATGTGACAACGTTGGTGGTGGCAGGGTGTGTGCCCGGGAAAGAATGGGGACAGTGTGCAGGGTTCATGTCCACTCCCTCTCCTGGTGGAAGGCACTGGTCTAGTCCCCGATTCCGCCTGAGCGCCAGTAGAAAAGGCCTAGCCTGCCTATGCCAGGACATGGAAGTGAGCATAGAGTGCCATCCTAAGCCACGCACGCTGCTGTTGCTTTGTGACTGTGCCTGCTTAGTTCGGCTTGGCAGGGTGAACGCAGGGCGCGAACAGGGAGCCCGGGAAAGCAAGGCCCAAGAGACACTAGCTCTCCCGCAGCTCTTCATCTTTGAAGTGACAGAGCGAACGCCCAAAGCCTTGCTGTGAAGCAGCAGCGAAGGGCAGTTCGTGCCAGCTGAAAACCTCTACAAACTGTAGCAGTAGTTGCTAAATCAGAGTCGGATCTGTAGGCTGCTGTGGCTGCCTGCCTTAGCCTACTATTCCCAGGACAGAGGGAGAGCCCCGCATAGAGCGAAAGCCTCTTTGCCAGGGCATCCCTTCTGGGAAGGCCCAGCTTTCTTTGGGAAATCAAAGTCAGGTCTGAGGGACGCTGCTGCTGCTTGCTTGAGCTGGTCTCCCCTGCACGTTGTAATAAACCCGCATGGAGCGAAATCCTCTATGCGCAGGCATCCTCTCTGGGAAAGCATAGCATTTGTTGGGAAATCAGAATCGGGTTTGTGGGAAGCTGCTGCTTCTTGCCGGAGCTAGTCTGCTCAGGACAGTGGAAGATACCCGCATGGAGCGAAATTCTCTTTCACCTAGCATCCCCTCTGCCTGAGAGAGAAGCGTGGTTGCACCTCTGGAAAGGACCTTAAGGAAAGGGACACGTCTGTCACCGTGTTCCCCAAAGGCAAGTATGAGGAAGGTGCAGAACGCTGCAACGGGCGAATAGAACGAGCCGTTGGCTTTATGTCAGAAAACGGTGCGAAGCAGGAGAGAAGGCACTGGCAGGTGCAGCGGGACGGTTGCAAGACAAGTGTCACCAGTTCCCTGTCAGAGCCATGGAGGCCAGGCAGCTAAGGAGACACGAGAGGAAGACTAGGGCAGGCACGCGTGCTCCACTCTAAGGGAGGAGTCTGGGCAGAAGGCAGGCCTGTCCTGTGTCTCTGGTCCCAAGGGGACAGCGTCTCCTTGAACACCTGTGCCTAGGGCAGACTTGGGCTTGCCACCAGGCCCCATAGCCGCAACTCGCAGCAACAGCTCCCTGGAGGACCGGGCAGTCCGATGCCGTCTTCCTCCAAGATGTGAGAACGTTGGTGGTGGCAGGGCGTGTGCCCGGGAAAGAATCGGGACAGTGTGCAGGGTTCATGTCCACTCCCTCTCCTGTGGGGAAGGCACTGGTCTAGTCCCCGATTCCGCCTGAGCGCCAGTAGAAAAGGCCTAGCCTGCCTATGCCAGGACATGGAAGTGAGCATAGAGTGCCATCCTAAGCCACGCACGCTGCTGTTGCTTTGTGACTGTGCCTGCTTAGTTCGGCTTGGCAGGGTGAACGCAGGGCGCGAACAGGGAGCCCGGGAAAGCAAGGCCCAAGAGGCACTAGCTCTCCCGCAGCTCTTCATCTTTGAAGTGACAGAGCGAACTCCCAAAGCCTTGCTGTGAAGCAGCAGCGAAGGGCAGTTCGTGCCAGCTGAAAACCTCTACAAACGTGTAGCAGTAGTTGCTAAATCAGAGTCGGATCTGTAGGCTGCTGTGGCTGCCTGCCTTAGCCTACTATTCCCAGGACAGAGGGAGAGCCCCGCATAGAGCGAAAGCCTCTTTGCCCGGGCATCCCTTCTGGGAAGGCCCAGCTTTCTTTGGGAAATCAAAGTCAGGTCTGAGGGACGCTGCTGCTGCTTGCTTGAGCTGGTCTCCCCTGCACGTTGTAATAAACCCGCATGGAGCGAAATCCTCTATGCGCAGGCATCCTCTCTGGGAAAGCATAGCATTTGTTGGGAAATCAGAATCGGGTTTGTGGGAAGCTGCTGCTTCTTGCCGGAGCTATTCTGCTCAGGACAGTGGAAGATACCCGCATGGAGCGAAATTCTCTTTCACCTAGCATCCCCTCTGCCTGAGAGAGAAGCGTGGTTGCACCTCTGGAAAGGACCTTAAGGAAAGGGACACGTCTGTCACCGTGTTCCCCAAAGGCAAGTATGAGGAAGGTGCAGAACGCTGCAACGGGCGAATAGAACGAGCCGTTGGCTTTATGTCAGAAAACGGTGCGAAGCAGGAGAGAAGGCTCTGGCAGGTGCAGCAGGCCGGTAGCAAGACAAGTGTCACCAGTTCCCTGTGCAGAGACATGTAAGCCAGGCTTCTAACAGACACGATAGGACGACTAGGGCAGGCATGCGTGCTCCATACTGAGGGAGCAGTCTGGGCAGAAGGCAGGCCTGTCCTGTGTCTCTGGTCCCAAGGGGACAGCGTCTCCTTGAACACCTGTGCCTAGGGCAGACTTGGGCTTGCCACCAGGCCCCATAGCCGCAACTCGCAGCAACAGCTCCCTGGAGGACCGGGCAGTCCGATGCCGTCTTCCTCCAAGATGTGAGAACGTTGGTGGTGGCAGGGCGTGTGCCCGGAAAGAATGGGGACAGTGTGCAGGGTTCATGTCCACTCCCTCTCCTGTGGGGAAGGCACTGGTCTAGTCCCCGATTCCGCCTGAGCGCCAGTAGAAAAGGCCTAGCCTGCCTATGCCAGGACATGGAAGTGAGCATAGAGTGCCATCCTAAGCCACGCACGCTGCTGTTGCTTTGTGACTGTGCCTGCTTAGTTCGGCTTGGCAGGGTGAACGCAGGGCGCGAACAGGGAGCCCGGGAAAGCAAGGCCCAAGAGGCACTAGCTCTCCCGCAGCTCTTCATCTTTGAAGTGACAGAGCGAACTCCCAAAGCCTTGCTGTGAAGCAGCAGCGAAGGGCAGTTCGTGCCAGCTGAAAACCTCTACAAACGTGTAGGAGTAGTTGCTAAATCAGAGTCGGATCTGTAGGCTGCTGTGGCTGCCCCCCTTAGCCTACTATTCCCAGGACAGAGGGAGAGCCCCGCATAGAGCGAAAGCCTCTTTGCCCGGGCATCCCTTCTGGGAAGGCCCAGCTTTCTTTGGGAAATCAAAGTCAGGTCTGAGGGACGCTGCTGCTGCTTGCTTGAGCTGGTCTCCCCTGCACGTTGTAATAAACCCGCATGGAGCGAAATCCTCTATGCGCAGGCATCCTCTCTGGGAAAGCATAGCATTTGTTGGGAAATCAGAATCGGTTTTGTGGGAAGCTGCTGCTTTTTGCCGGAGCTAGTCTGCTCAGGACAGTGGAAGATACCCGAATGGAGCGAAATTCTCTTTCACCTAGCATCCCCTCTGCCTGAGAGAGAAGCGTGGTTGCACCTCTGGAAAGGACCTTAAGGAAAGGGACACGTCTGTCACCGTGTTCCCCAAAGGCAAGTATGAGGAAGGTGCAGAACGCTGCAACGGGCGAATAGAACGAGCCGTTGGCTTTATGTCAGAAAACGGTGCGAAGCAGGAGAGAAGGCTCTGGCAGGTGCAGCAGGCCCGTGACAAGACAAGTGTCACCAGTTCCCTGTGCAGAGACATGGAGGCCAGGCTGCTAACAGACACGAGAGGACGACTAGGGCAGGCATGCGTGCTCCATACTGAGGGAGCAGTCTGGGCAGAAGGCAGGCCTGTCCTGTGTCTCTGGTCCCAAGGGGACAGCGTCTCCTTGAACACCTGTGCCTAGGGCAGACTTGGGCTTGCCACCAGGCCCCATAGCCGCAACTCGCAGCAACAGCTCCCTGGAGGACCGGGCAGTCCGATGCCGTCTTCCTCCAAGATGTGACAACGTTGGTGGTGGCAGGGTGTGTGCCCGGGAAAGAATGGGGACAGTGTGCAGGGTTCATGTCCACTCCCTCTCCTGGTGGAAGGCACTGGTCTAGTCCCCGATTCCGCCTGAGCGCCAGTAGAAAAGGCCTAGCCTGCCTATGCCAGGACATGGAAGTGAGCATAGAGTGCCATCCTAAGCCACGCACGCTGCTGTTGCTTTGTGACTGTGCCTGCTTAGTTCGGCTTGGCAGGGTGAACGCAGGGCGCGAACAGGGAGCCCGGGAAAGCAAGGCCCAAGAGACACTAGCTCTCCCGCAGCTCTTCATCTTTGAAGTGACAGAGCGAACGCCCAAAGCCTTGCTGTGAAGCAGCAGCGAAGGGCAGTTCGTGCCAGCTGAAAACCTCTACAAACTGTAGCAGTAGTTGCTAAATCAGAGTCGGATCTGTAGGCTGCTGTGGCTGCCTGCCTTAGCCTACTATTCCCAGGACAGAGGGAGAGCCCCGCATAGAGCGAAAGCCTCTTTGCCAGGGCATCCCTTCTGGGAAGGCCCAGCTTTCTTTGGGAAATCAAAGTCAGGTCTGAGGGACGCTGCTGCTGCTTGCTTGAGCTGGTCTCCCCTGCACGTTGTAATAAACCCGCATGGAGCGAAATCCTCTATGCGCAGGCATCCTCTCTGGGAAAGCATAGCATTTGTTGGGAAATCAGAATCGGGTTTGTGGGAAGCTGCTGCTTCTTGCCGGAGCTAGTCTGCTCATGACAGTGGAAGATACCCGCATGGAGCGAAATTCTCTTTCACCTAGCATCCCCTCTGCCTGAGAGAGAAGCGTGGTTGCACCTCTGGAAAGGACCTTAAGGAAAGGGACACGTCTGTCACCGTGTTCCCCAAAGGCAAGTATGAGGAAGGTGCAGAACGCTGCAACGGGCGAATAGAACGAGCCGTTGGCTTTATGTCAGAAAACGGTGCGAAGCAGGAGAGAAGGCACTGGCAGGTGCAGCGGGACGGTTGCAAGACAAGTGTCACCAGTTCCCTGTCAGAGCCATGGAGGCCAGGCAGCTAAGGAGACACGAGAGGAAGACTAGGGCAGGCACGCGTGCTCCACTCTAAGGGAGGAGTCTGGGCAGAAGGCAGGCCTGTCCTGTGTCTCTGGTCCCAAGGGGACAGCGTCTCCTTGAACACCTGTGCCTAGGGCAGACTTGGGCTTGCCACCAGGCCCCATAGCCGCAACTCGCAGCAACAGCTCCCTGGAGGACCGGGCAGTCCGATGCCGTCTTCCTCCAAGATGTGAGAACGTTGGTGGTGGCAGGGCGTGTGCCCGGGAAAGAATCGGGACAGTGTGCAGGGTTCATGTCCACTCCCTCTCCTGTGGGGAAGGCACTGGTCTAGTCCCCGATTCCGCCTGAGCGCCAGTAGAAAAGGCCTAGCCTGCCTATGCCAGGACATGGAAGTGAGCATAGAGTGCCATCCTAAGCCACGCACGCTGCTGTTGCTTTGTGACTGTGCCTGCTTAGTTCGGCTTGGCAGGGTGAATGCAGGGCGCGAACAGGGAGCCCGGGAAAGCAAGGCCCAAGAGGCACTAGCTCTCCCGCAGCTCTTCATCTTTGAAGTGACAGAGCGAACTCCCAAAGCCTTGCTGTGAAGCAGCAGCGAAGGGCAGTTCGTGCCAGCTGAAAACCTCTACAAACGTGTAGCAGTAGTTGCTAAATCAGAGTCGGATCTGTAGGCTGCTGTGGCTGCCTGCCTTAGCCTACTATTCCCAGGACAGAGGGAGAGCCCCGCATAGAGCGAAAGCCTCTTTGCCCGGGCATCCCTTCTGGGAAGGCCCAGCTTTCTTTGGGAAATCAAAGTCAGGTCTGAGGGACGCTGCTGCTGCTTGCTTGAGCTGGTCTCCCCTGCACGTTGTAATAAACCCGCATGGAGCGAAATCCTCTATGCGCAGGCATCCTCTCTGGGAAAGCATAGCATTTGTTGGGAAATCAGAATCGGGTTTGTGGGAAGCTGCTGCTTCTTGCCGGAGCTATTCTGCTCAGGACAGTGGAAGATACCCGCATGGAGCGAAATTCTCTTTCACCTAGCATCCCCTCTGCCTGAGAGAGAAGCGTGGTTGCACCTCTGGAAAGGACCTTAAGGAAAGGGACACGTCTGTCACCGTGTTCCCCAAAGGCAAGTATGAGGAAGGTGCAGAACGCTGCAACGGGCGAATAGAACGAGCCGTTGGCTTTATGTCAGAAAACGGTGCGAAGCAGGAGAGAAGGCTCTGGCAGGTGCAGCAGGCCGGTAGCAAGACAAGTGTCACCAGTTCCCTGTGCAGAGACATGTAAGCCAGGCTTCTAACAGACACGAGAGGACGACTAGGGCAGGCATGCGTGCTCCATACTGAGGGAGCAGTCTGGGCAGAAGGCAGGCCTGTCCTGTGTCTCTGGTCCCAAGGGGACAGCGTCTCCTTGAACACCTGTGCCTAGGGCAGACTTGGGCTTGCTACAAGGCCCCATAGCCGCAACTCGCAGCAACAGCTCCCTGGAGGACCGGGCAGTCCGATGCCGTCTTCCTCCAAGATGTGACAACGTTGGTGGTGGCAGGGCGTGTGCCCGGAAAGAATGGGGACAGTGTGCAGGGTTCATGTCCACTCCCTCTCCTGTGGGGAAGGCACTGGTCTAGTCCCCGATTCCGCCTGAGCGCCAGTAGAAAAGGCCTAGCCTGCCTATGCCAGGACATGGAAGTGAGCATAGAGTGCCATCCTAAGCCACGCACGCTGCTGTTGCTTTGTGACTGTGCCTGCTTAGTTCGGCTTGGCAGGGTGAACGCAGGGCGCGAACAGGGAGCCCGGGAAAGCAAGGCCCAAGAGGCACTAGCTCTCCCGCAGCTCTTCATCTTTGAAGTGACAGAGCGAACTCCCAAAGCCTTGCTGTGAAGCAGCAGCGAAGGGCAGTTCGTGCCAGCTGAAAACCTCTACAAACGTGTAGGAGTAGTTGCTAAATCAGAGTCGGATCTGTAGGCTGCTGTGGCTGCCCCCCTTAGCCTACTATTCCCAGGACAGAGGGAGAGCCCCGCATAGAGCGAAAGCCTCTTTGCCCGGGCATCCCTTCTGGGAAGGCCCAGCTTTCTTTGGGAAATCAAAGTCAGGTCTGAGGGACGCTGCTGCTGCTTGCTTGAGCTGGTCTCCCCTGCACGTTGTAATAAACCCGCATGGAGCGAAATCCTCTATGCGCAGGCATCCTCTCTGGGAAAGCATAGCATTTGTTGGGAAATCAGAATCGGTTTTGTGGGAAGCTGCTGCTTCTTGCCGGAGCTAGTCTGCTCAGGACAGTGGAAGATACCCGCATGGAGCGAAATTCTCTTTCACCTAGCATCCCCTCTGCCTGAGAGAGAAGCGTGGTTGCACCTCTGGAAAGGACCTTAAGGAAAGGGACACGTCTGTCACCGTGTTCCCCAAAGGCAAGTATGAGGAAGGTGCAGAACGCTGCAACGGGCGAATAGAACGAGCCGTTGGCTTTATGTCAGAAAACGGTGCGAAGCAGGAGAGAAGGCTCTGGCAGGTGCAGCAGGCCCGTGACAAGACAAGTGTCACCAGTTCCCTGTGCAGAGACATGGAGGCCAGGCTGCTAACAGACACGAGAGGACGACTAGGGCAGGCATGCGTGCTCCATACTGAGGGAGCAGTCTGGGCAGAAGGCAGGCCTGTCCTGTGTCTCTGGTCCCAAGGGGACAGCGTCTCCTTGAACACCTGTGCCTAGGGCAGACTTGGGCTTGCCACCAGGCCCCATAGCCGCAACTCGCAGCAACAGCTCCCTGGAGGACCGGGCAGTCCGATGCCGTCTTCCTCCAAGATGTGACAACGTTGGTGGTGGCAGGGTGTGTGCCCGGGAAAGAATGGGGACAGTGTGCAGGGTTCATGTCCACTCCCTCTCCTGGTGGAAGGCACTGGTCTAGTCCCCGATTCCGCCTGAGCGCCAGTAGAAAAGGCCTAGCCTGCCTATGCCAGGACATGGAAGTGAGCATAGAGTGCCATCCTAAGCCACGCACGCTGCTGTTGCTTTGTGACTGTGCCTGCTTAGTTCGGCTTGGCAGGGTGAACGCAGGGCGCGAACAGGGAGCCCGGGAAAGCAAGGCCCAAGAGACACTAGCTCTCCCGCAGCTCTTCATCTTTGAAGTGACAGAGCGAACGCCCAAAGCCTTGCTGTGAAGCAGCAGCGAAGGGCAGTTCGTGCCAGCTGAAAACCTCTACAAACGTGTAGCAGTAGTTGCTAAATCAGAGTCGGATCTGTAGGCTGCTGTGGCTGCCTGCCTTAGCCTACTATTCCCAGGACAGAGGGAGAGCCCCACATAGAGCGAAAGCCTCTTTGGCCGGGCATCCCTTCTGGGAAGGCCCAGCTTTCTTTGGGAAATCAAAGTCAGGTCTGAGGGACGCTGCTGCTGCTTGCTTGAGCTGGTCTCCCCTGCACGTTGTAATAAACCCGCATGGAGCGAAATCCTCTATGCGCAGGCATCCTCTCTGGGAAAGCATAGCATTTGTTGGGAAATCAGAATCGGGTTTGTGGGAAGCTGCTGCTTCTTGCCGGAGCTAGTCTGCTCAGGACAGTGGAAGATACCCGCATGGAGCGAAATTCTCTTTCACCTAGCATCCCCTCACCTGAGAGAGGAGCGTGGTTGCACCTCTGGAAAGGACCTTAAGGAAAGGGACACGTCTGTCACCGTGTTCCCCAAAGGCAAGTATGAGGAAGGTGCAGAACGCTGCAACGGGCGAATAGAACGAGCCGTTGGCTTTATGTCAGAAAACGGTGCGAAGCAGGAGAGAAGGCTCTGGCAGGTGCAGCAGGCCCGTGGCAAGACAAGTGTCACCAGTTCCCTGTGCAGAGACATGGAGGCCAGGCTGCTAACAGACACGAGAGGACGACTAGGGCAGGCATGCGTGCTCCATACTGAGGGAGCAGTCTGGGCAGAAGGCATGCCTGTCCTGTGTCTCTGGTCCCAAGGGGACAGCGTCTCCTTGAACACCTGTGCCAAGGGCAGACTTGGGCTTGCCACCAGGCCCCATAGCCGCAACTCACAGCAACAGCACTCTGGAGGAACGGGCAGTCCGATGCCGTCTTCCTCCAAGATGTGAGAACGTTGGTGGTGGCAGGGCGTGTGCCCGGGAAAGAATGGGGACAGTGTGCAGGGTTCATGTCCACTCCCTCTCCTGTGGGGAAGGCACTGGCCTAGTCCCCGATTCCGCCTGAGCGCCAGTAGAAAAGGCCTAGCCTGCCTATGCCAGGACATGGAAGTGAGCATAGAGTGCCATCCTAAGCCACGCACGCTGCTGTTGCTTTGTGACTGTGCCTGCTTAGTTCGGCTTGGCTGGGTGAACGCAGGGCGCGAACAGGGAGCCCGGGAAAGCAAGGCCCAAGAGGCACTAGCTCTCCCGCAGCTCTTCATCTTTGAAGTGACAGAGCGAACGCCCAAAGCCTTGCTGTGAAGCAGCAGCGAAGGGCAGTTCGTGCCAGCTGAAAACCTCTACAAACGTGTAGCAGTAGTTGCTAAATCAGAGTCGGATCTGTAGGCTGCTGTGGCTGCCTGCCTTAGCCCTCTATTCCCAGGACAGAGGGAGAGCCCCGCATAGAGCGAAAGCCTCTTTGCCTGTGCATCCCTTCTGGGAAGGCACAAGCTTTCTTTGGGAAATCAAAGTCAGGTCTGAGGGACGCTGCTGCTGCTTGCTTGAGCTGGTCTCCCTTGCACGTTGTAATAAACCCGCATGGAGCGAAATCCTCTATGCGCAGGCATCCTCTCTGGGAAAGCATAGCATTTGTTGGGAAATCAGAATCGGGTTTGTGGGAAGCTGCTGCTTCTTGCCGGAGCTAGTCTGCTCAGGACAGTGGAAGATACCCGCATGGAGCGAAATTCTCTTTCACCTAGCATCCCCTCTGCCTGAGAGAGAAGCGTGGTTGCACCTCTGGAAAGGACCTTAAGGAAAGGGACACGTCTGTCACCGTGTTCCCCAAAGGCAAGTATGAGGAAGGTGCAGAACGCTGCAACGGGCGAATAGAACGAGCCGTTGGCTTTATGTCAGAAAACGGTGCGAAGCAGGAGAGAAGGCACTGGCAGGTGCAGCGGGACGGTTGCAAGACAAGTGTCACCAGTTCCCTGTCATAGCCATGGAGGCCAGGCTGCTAAGGAGACACGAGAGGAAGACTAGGGCAGGCACGCGTGCTCCACACTGAGGGAGGAGTCTGGGTAGAAGGCAGGCCTGTCCTGTGTCTCTGGTCCCAAGGGGACAGCGTCTCCTTGAACAACAGTGCCTAGGGCAGACTTGGGCTTGCCACCAGGCCCCATAGCCGCAACTCGCAGCAACAGCTCCCTGGAGGACCGGGCAGTCCGATGCCGTCTTCCTCCAAGATGTGACAACGTTGGTGGTGGCAGGGCGTGTGCCGGGGAAGGAATGGGGACAGTGTGCAGGGTTCATGTCCACTCCCTCTCCTGTGGGGAAGGCACTGGCCTAGTCCCCGATTCCACCTGAGCGCCAGTAGAAAAGGCCTAGCCTGCCTATGCCAGGACATGGAAGTGAGCATAGAGTGCCATCCTAAGCCACGCACGCTGCTGTTGCTTTGTGACTGTGCCTGCTTAGTTCGGCTTGGCAGGGTGTACGCAGGGCGCGAACAGGGAGGCCGGGAAAGCAAGGCCCAAGAGGCACTAGCTCTCCCGCAGCTCTTCATCTTTGAAGTGACAGAGCGAACGCCCAAAGCCTTGCTGTGAAGCAGCAGCGAAGGGCAGTTCGTGCCAGCTGAAAACCTCTACAAACGTGTAGCAGTAGTTGCTAAATCAGAGTCGGATCTGTAGGCTGCTGTGGCTGCCTGCCTTAGCCTACTCTTCCCAGGACAGAGGGAGAGCCCCGCATAGAGCGAAAGCCTCTTTGCCCGGGCATCCCTTCTGGGAAGGCCCAGCATTCTTTGGGAAATCAAAGTCAGGTCTGAGGGACGCTGCTGCTGCTTGCTTGAGCTGGTCTCCTCTGCACTTTGTAATAAACCCGCATGGAGCGAAATCCTCTATGCGCAGGCATCCTCTCTGGGAAAGCATAGCATTTGTTGGGAAATCAGAATCGGGTTTGTGGGAAGCTGCTGCTTCTTGCCGGAGCTAGTCTGCTCAGGACAGTGGAAGATACCCGCATGGAGCGAAATTCTCTTTCACCTAGCATCCCCTCACCTGAGAGAGAAGCGTGGTTGCACCTCTGGAAAGGACCTTAAGGAAAGGGACACGTCTGTCACCGTGTTCCCCAAAGGCAAGTATGAGGAAGGTGCAGAACGCTGCAACGGGCGAATAGAACGAGCCGTTGGCTTTATGTCAGAAAACGGTGCGAAGCAGGAGAGAAGGCTCTGGCAGGTGCAGCAGGCCCGTGGCAGGACAAGTGTCACCAGTTCCCTGTGCAGAGACATGGAGGCCAGGCTGCTAACAGACACGAGAGGACGACTAGGGCAGGCATGCGTGCTCCATACTGAGGGAGCAGTCTGGGCAGAAGGCAGGCCTGTCCTGTGTCTCTGGTCCCAAGGGTACAGCGTCTCCTTGAACACCTGTGCCTAGGGCAGACTTGGGCTTGCCACCAGGCCCCATAGCCGCAACTCACAGCAACAGCACCCTGGAGGAAAGGGCAGTCCGATGCCGTCTTCCTCCAAGATGTGAGAACGTTGGTGATGGCAGGGCGTGTGCCCGGGAAAGAATGGGGACAGTGTGCAGGGTTCATGTCCACTCCCTCTCCTGTGGGGAAGGCACTGGCCTAGTCTCCGATTCCGCCTGAGCGCCAGTAGAAAAGGCCTAGCCTGCCTATGCCAGGACATGGAAGTGAGCATAGAGTGCCATCCTAAGCCACGCACGCTGCTGTTGCTTTGTGACTGTGCCTGCTTAGTTCGGCTTGGCAGGGTGAACGCAGGGCGCGAACAGGGAGCCCGGGAAAGCAAGGCCCAAGAGGCACTAGCTCTCCCGCAGCTCTTCATCTTTGAAGTGACAGAGCGAACTCCCAAAGCCTTGCTGTGAAGCAGCAGCGAAGGGCAGTTCGTGCCAGCTGAAAACCTCTACAAACGTGTAGCAGTAGTTGCTAAATCAGAGTCGGATCTGTAGGCTGCTGTGGCTGCCTGCCTTAGCCTACTCTTCCCAGGACAGAGGGAGAGCCCCGCATAGAGCGAAAGCCTCTTTGCCCGGGCATCCCTTCTGGGAAGGCCCAGCTTTCTTTGGGAAATCAAAGTCAGGTCTGAGGGACGCTGCTGCTGCTTGCTTGAGCTGGTCTCCCCTGCACTTTGTAATAAACCCGCATGGAGCGAAATCCTCTATGCACAGGCTTCCTCTCTGGGAAAGCATAGCATTTGTTGGGAAATCAGAATCGGGTTTGTGGGAAGCTGCTGCTTCTTGCCGGAGCTAGTCTGCTCAGGACAGTGGAAGATACCCGCATGGAGCGAAATTCTCTTTCACCTAGCATCCCCTCTGCCTGAGAGAGAAGCGTGGTTGCACCTCTGGAAAGGACCTTAAGGAAAGGGACACGTCTGTCACCGTGTTCCCAAAGGCAAGTATGAGGAAGGTGCAGAACGCTGCAACGGGCGAATAGAACGAGCCGTTGGCTTTATGTCAGAAAACGGTGCGAAGCAGGAGAGAAGGCACTGGCAGGTGCAGCGGGACGGTTGCAAGACAAGTGTCACCAGTTCCCTGTCAGAGCCATGGAGGCCAGGCAGCTAAGGAGACACGAGAGGAAGACTAGGGCAGGCACGCGTGCTCCACTCTAAGGGAGGAGTCTGGGCAGAAGGCAGGCCTGTCCTGTGTCTCTGGTCCCAAGGGGACAGCGTCTCCTTGAACACCTGTGCCTAGGGCAGACTTGGGCTTGCCACCAGGCCCCATAGCCGCAACTCGCAGCAACAGCTCCCTGGAGGACCGGGCAGTCCGATGCCGTCTTCCTCCAAGATGTGACAACGTTGGTGGTGGCAGGGCGTGTGCCCGGGAAAGAATCGGAACAGTGTGCAGGGTTCATGTCCACTCCCTCTCCTGTGGGGAAGGCACTGGTCTAGTCCCCGATTCCGCCTGAGCGCCAGTAGAAAAGGCCTAGCCTGCCTATGCCAGGACATGGAAGTGAGCATAGAGTGCCATCCTAAGCCACGCACGCTGCTGTTGCTTTGTGACTGTGCCTGCTTAGTTCGGCTTGGCAGGGTGAACGCAGGGCGCGAACAGGGAGCCCGGGAAAGCAAGGCCCAAGAGGCACTAGCTCTCCCGCAGCTCTTCATCTTTGAAGTGACAGAGCGAACGCCCAAAGCCTTGCTGTGAAGCAGCAGCGAAGGGCAGTTCGTGCCAGCTGAAAACCTCTACAAACGTGTAGCAGTAGTTGATAAATCAGAGTCGGATCTGTAGGCTGCTGTGGCTGCCTGCCTTAGCCTACTATTCCCAGGACAGAGGGAGAGCCCCGCATAGAGCGAAAGCCTCTTTGCCCGGGCATCCCTTCTGGGAAGGCCCAGCTTTCTTTGGGAAATCAAAGTCAGGTCTGAGGGACGCTGCTGCTGCTTGCTTGAGCTGGTCTCCCCTGCACTTTGTAATAAACCCGCGTGGAGCGAAATCCTCTATGCGCAGGCATCCTCTCTGGGAAAGCATAGCATTTGTTGGGAAATCAGAATCGGGTTTGTGGGAAGCTGCTGCTTCTTGCCGGAGCTAGTCTGCTCAGGACAGTGGAAGATACCCGCATGGAGCGAAATTCTCTTTCACCTAGCATCCCCTCTGCCTGAGAGAGGAGCGAGGTTGCACCTCTGGAAAGGACCTTAAGGAAAGGGACACGTCTGTCACCGTGTTCCCCAAAGGCAAGTATGAGGAAGGTGCAGAACGCTGCAACGGGCGAATAGAACGAGCCGTTGGCTTTATGTCAGAAAACGGTGCGAAGCAGGAGAGAAGGCTCTGGCAGGTGCAGCAGGCCCGTGGCAAGACAAGTGTCACCAGTTCCCTGTGCAGAGACATGGAGGCCAGGCTGCTAACAGACACGAGAGGACGACTAGGGCAGGCATGCCTGCTCCATACTGAGGGAGCAGTCTGGGCAGAAGGCATGCCTGTCCTGTGTCTCTGGTCCCAAGGGGCAGCGTCTCCTTGAACACCTGTGCCAAGGGCAGACTTGGGCTTGCCACCAGGCCCCATAGCCGCAACTCACAGCAACAGCACACTGGAGGAACGGGCAGTCCGATGCCGTCTTCCTCCAAGATGTGAGAACGTTGTTGGTGGCAGGGCGTGTGCCCGGGAATGAATGGGGACAGTGTGCATGGTTCATGTCCACTCCCTCTCCTGTGGGGAAGGCACTGGCCTAGTCCCCGATTCCGCCTGAGCGCCAGTAGAAAAGGCCTAGCCTGCCTATGCCAGGACATGGAAGTGAGCATAGAGTGCCATCCTAAGCCACGCACGCTGCTGTTGCTTTGTGACTGTGCCTGCTTAGTTCGGCTTGGCTGGGTGAACGCAGGGCGCGAACAGGGAGCCCGGGAAAGCAAGGCCCAAGAGGCACTAGCTCTCCCGCAGCTCTTCATCTTTGAAGTGACAGAGCGAACGCCCAAAGCCTTGCTGTGAAGCAGCAGCGAAGGGCAGTTCGTGCCAGCTGAAAACCTCTACAAACGTGTAGCAGTAGTTGCTAAATCAGAGTCGGATCTGTAGGCTGCTGTGGCTGCCTGCCTTAGCCCTCTATTCCCAGGACAGAGGGAGAGCCCCGCATACAGCGAAAGCCTCTTTGCCTGTGCATCCCTTCTGGGAAGGAACAAGCTTTCTTTGGGAAATCAAAGTCAGGTCTGAGGGACGCTGCTGCTGCTTGCTTGAGCTGGTCTCCCCTGCACGTTGTAATAAACCCGCATGGAGCGAAATCCTCTATGCGCAGGCATCCTCTCTGGGAAAGCATAGCATTTGTTGGGAAATCAGAATCGGGTTTGTGGGAAGCTGCTGCTTCTTGCCGGAGCTAGTCTGCTCAGGACAGTGGAAGATACCCGCATGGAGCGAAATTCTCTTTCACCTAGCATCCCCTCTGCCTGAGAGAGAAGCGTGGTTGCACCTCTGGAAAGGACCTTAAGGAAAGGGACACGTCTGTCACCGTGTTCCCCAAAGGCAAGTATGAGGAAGGTGCAGAACGCTGCAACGGGCGAATAGAACGAGCCGTTGGCTTTATGTCAGAAAACGGTGCGAAGCAGGAGAGAAGGCACTGGCAGGTGCAGCAGGACGGTTGAAAGACAAGTGTCACCAGTTCCCTGTCATAGCCATGGAGGCCAGGCTGCTAAGGAGACACGAGAGGAAGACTAGGGCAGGCACGCGTGCTCCACACTGAGGGAGCAGTCTGGGTAGAAGGCAGGCCTGTCCTGTGTCTCTGGTCCCAAGGGGACAAGGTCTCCTTGAACACCTGTGCCTAGGGCAGACTTGGGCTTGCCACCAGGCCCCATAGCCGCAACTCGCAGCAACAGCTCCCTGGAGGACCGGGCAGTCCGATGCCGTCTTCCTCCAAGATGTGACAACGTTGGTGGTGGCAGGGCGTGTGCCGGGGAAGGAATGGGGACAGTGTGCAGGGTTCATGTCCACTCCCTCTCCTGTGGGGAAGGCACTGGCCTAGTCCCCGATTCCACCTGAGCGCCAGTAGAAAAGGCCTAGCCTGCCTATGCCAGGACATGGAAGTGAGCATAGAGTGCCATCCTAAGCCACGCACGCTGCTGTTGCTTTGTGACTGTGCCTGCTTAGTTCGGCTTGGCAGGGTGTACGCAGGGCGCGAACAGGGAGGCCGGGAAAGCAAGGCCCAAGAGGCACTAGCTCTCCCACAGCTCTTCATCTTTGAAGTGACAGAGCGAACGCCCAAAGCCTTGCTGTGAAGCAGCAGCGAAGGGCAGTTCGTGCCAGCTGAAAACCTCTACAAACGTGTAGCAGTAGTTGCTAAATCAGAGTCGGATCTGTAGGCTGCTGTGGCTGCCTGCCTTAGTCTACTCTTCCCAGGACAGAGGGAGAGCCCCGCATAGAGCGAAAGCCTCTTTGCCCGGGCATCCCTTCTGGGAAGGCCCAGCTTTCTTTGGGAAATCAAAGTCAGGTCTGAGGGACGCTGCTGCTGCTTGCTTGAGCTGGTCTCCCCTGCACTTTGTAATAAACCCGCATGGAGCGAAATCCTCTATGCGCAGGCATCCTCTCTGGGAAAGCATAGCATTTGTTGGGAAATCAGAATCGGGTTTGTGGGAAGCTGCTGCTTCTTGCCGGAGCTAGTCTGCTCAGGACAGTGGAAGATACCCGCATGGAGCGAAATTCTCTTTCACCTAGCATCCCCTCACCTGAGAGAGAAGCGTGGTTGCACCTCTGGAAAGGACCTTAAGGAAAGGGACACGTCTGTCACCGTGTTCCCCAAAGGCAAGTATGAGGAAGGTGCAGAACGCTGCAACGGGCGAATAGAACGAGCCGTTGGCTTTATGTCAGAAAACGGTGCGAAGCAGGAGAGAAGGCTCTGGCAGGTGCAGCAGGCCCGTGGCAAGACAAGTGTCACCAGTTCCCTGTACAGAGACATGGAGGCCAGGCTGCTAACAGACACGAGAGGACGACTAGGGCAGGCATGCGTGCTCCATACTGAGGGAGCAGTCTGGGCAGAAGGCAGGCCTGTCCTGTGTCTCTGGTCCCAAGGGTACAGAGTCTCCTTGAACACCTGTGCCTAGGGCAGACTTGGGCTTGCCACCAGGCCCCATAGCCGCAACTCACAGCAACAGCACCCTGGAGGAAAGGGCAGTCCGATGCCGTCTTCCTCCAAGATGTGAGAACGTTGGTGATGGCAGGGCGTGTGCCCGGGAAAGAATGGGGACAGTGTGCAGGGTTCATGTCCACTCCCTCTCCTGTGGGGAAGGCACTGGCCTAGTCCCCGATTCCGCCTGAGCGCCAGTAGAAAAGGCCTAGCCTGCCTATGCCAGGACATGGAAGTGAGCATAGAGTGCCATCCTAAGCCACGCACGCTGCTGTTGCTTTGTGACTGTGCCTGCTTAGTTCGGCTTGGCAGGGTGAACGCAGGGCGCGAACAGGGAGCCCGGGAAAGCAAGGCCCAAGAGGCACTAGCTCTCCCGCAGCTCTTCATCTTTGAAGTGACAGAGCGAACGCCCAAAGCCTTGCTGTGAAGCAGCAGCGAAGGGCAGTTCGTGCCAGCTGAAAACCTCTACAAATGTGTAGCAGTAGTTGCTAAATCAGAGTCGGATCTGTAGGCTGCTGTGGCTGCCTGCCTTAGCCTACTATTCCCAGGATAGAGGGAGAGCCCCGCATAGAGCGAAAGCCTCTTTGCCCGGGCATCCCTCCTGGGAAGGCCCAGCTTTCTTTGGGAAATCAAAGTCAGGTCTGAGGGACGCTGCTGCTGCTTGCTTGAGCTGGTCTCCCATGCACGTTGTAATAAACCCGCATGGAGCGAAATCCTCTATGCGCAGGCATCCTCTCTGGGAAAGCATAGCATTTGTTGGGAAATCAGAATCGGGTTTGTGGGAAGCTGCTGCTTCTTGCCGGAGCTAGTCTGCTCAGGACAGTGGAAGATACCCGCATGGAGCGAAATTCTCTTTCACCTAGCATCCCCTCTGCCTGAGAGAGAAGCGTGGTTGCACCTCTGGAAAGGACCTTAAGGAAAGGGACACGTCTGTCACCGTGTTCCCCAAAGGCAAGTATGAGGAAGGTGCAGAACGCTGCAACGGGCGAATAGAACGAGCCGTTGGCTTTATGTCAGAAAACGGTGCGAAGCAGGAGAGAAGGCACTGGCAGGTGCAGCGGGACGGTTGCAAGACAAGTGTCACCAGTTCCCTGTCAGAGCCATGGAGGCCAGGCTGCTAAGGAGACACGAGAGGAAGACTAGGGCAGGCACGCGTGCTCCACTCTAAGGGAGGAGTCTGGGCAGAAGGCAGGCCTGTCCTGTGTCTCTGGTCCCAAGGGGACAGCGTCTCCTTGAACACCTGTGCCTAGGGCAGACTTGGGCTTGCCACCAGGCCCCATAGCCGCAACTCGCAGCAACAGCTCCCTGGAGGACCGGGCAGTCCGATGCCGTCTTCCTCCAAGATGTGACAACGTTGGTGGTGGCAGGGCGTGTGCCGGGGAAGGAATGGGGACAGTGTGCAGGGTTCATGTCCACTCCCTCTCCTGTGGGGAAGGCACTGGCCTAGTCCCCGATTCCGCCTGAGCGCCAGTAGAAAAGGCCTAGCCTGCCTATGCCAGGACATGGAAGTGAGCATAGAGTGCCATCCTAAGCCACGCACGCTGCTGTTGCTTTGTGACTGTGCCTGCTTAGTTCGGCTTGGCAGGGTGAACGCAGGGCACGAACAGGGAGCCCGGGAAAGCAAGGCCCAAGAGGCACTAGCTCTCCCGCAGCTCTTCATCTTTGAAGTGACAGAGCGAACGCCCAAAGCCTTGCTGTGAAGCAGCAGCGAAGGGCAGTTCGTGCCAGCTGAAAACCTCTACAAACGTGTAGCAGTAGTTGCTAAATCAGAGTCGGATCTGTAGGCTGCTGTGGCTGCCTGCCTTAGCCTACTCTTCCCAGGACAGAGGGAGAGCCCCGCATAGAGCGAAAGCCTCTTTGCCCGGGCATCCCTTCTGGGAAGGCCCAGCTTTCTTTGGGAAATCAAAGTCAGGTCTGAGGGACGCTGCTGCTGCTTGCTTGAGCTGGTCTCCCCTGCACGTTGTAATAAACCCGCATGGAGCGAAATCCTCTATGCGCAGGCATCCTCTCTGGGAAAGCATAGCATTTGTTGGGAAATCAGAATCGGGTTTGTGGGAAGCTGCTGCTTCTTGCCGGAGCTAGTCTGCTCAGGACAGTGGAAGATACCCGCATGGAGCGAAATTCTCTTTCACCTAGCATCCCCTCTGCCTGAGAGAGAAGCGTGGTTGCACCTCTGGAAAGGACCTTAAGGAAAGGGACACGTCTGTCACCGTGTTCCCCAAAGGCAAGTATGAGGAAGGTGCAGAACGCTGCAATGGGCGAATAGAACGAGCCGTTGGCTTTATGTCAGAAAACGGTGCGAAGCAGGAGAGAAGGCACTGGCAGGTGCAGCGGGACGGTTGCAAGACAAGTGTCACCAGTTCCCTGTCAGAGCCATGGAGGCCAGGCTGCTAAGGAGACACGAGAGGAAGACTAGAACAGGCACGCGTGCTCCACTCTAAGGGAGGAGTCTGGGCAGAAGGCAGGCCTGTCCTGTGTCTCTGGTCCCAAGGGGACAGCGTCTCCTTGAACACCTGTGCCTAGGGCAGACTTGGGCTTGCCACCAGGCCCCATAGCCGCAACTCGCAGCAACAGCTCCCTGGAGGACCGGGCAGTCCGATGCCGTCTTCCTCCAAGATGTGACAACGTTGGTGGTGGCAGGGCGTGTGCCGGGGAAGGAACGGGGACAGTGTGCAGGGTTCATGTCCACTCCCTCTCCTGTGGGGAAGGCACTGGCCTAGTCCCCGATTCCGCCTGAGCGCCAGTAGAAAAGGCCTAGCCTGCCTATGCCAGGACATGGAAGTGAGCATAGAGTGCCATCCTAAGCCACGCACGCTGCTGTTGCTTTGTGACTGTGCCTGCTTAGTTCGGCTTGGCAGGGTGAACGCTGGGCACGAACAGGGAGCCCGGGAAAGCAAGGCCTAAGAGGCACTAGCTCTCCCGCAGCTCTTCATCTTTGAAGTGACAGAGCGAACGCCCAAAGCCTTGCTGTGAAGCAGCAGCGAAGGGCAGTTCGTGCCAGCTGAAAAGCTCTACAAACGAGTAGCAGTAGTTGCTAAATCAGAGTCGGATCTGTAGGCTGCTGTGGCTGCCTGCCTTAGCCTACTCTTCCCAGGACAGAGGGAGAGCCCCGCATAGAGCGAAAGCCTCTTTGCCCGGGCATCCCTTCTGGGAAGGCCCAGCTTTCTTTGGGAAATCAAAGTCAGGTCTGAGGGACGCTGCTGCTGCTTGCTTGAGCTGGTCTCCCCTGCACGTTGTAATAAACCCGCATGGAGCGAAATCCTCTATGCGCAGGCATCCTCTCTGGGAAAGCGTAGCATTTGATGGGAAATCAGAATCGGGTTTGTGGGAAGCTGCTGCTTCTTGCCGGAGCTAGTCTGCTCAGGACAGTGGAAGATACCCGCATGGAGCGAAATTCTCTTTCACCTAGCATCCCCTCTGCCTGAGAGAGAAGCGTGGTTGCACCTCTGGAAAGGACCTTAAGGAAAGGGACACGTCTGTCACCGTGTTCCCCAAAGGCAAGTATGAGGAAGGTGCAGAACGCTGCAACGGGCGAATAGAACGAGCCGTTGGCTTTATGTCAGAAAACGGTGCGAAGCAGGAGAGAAGGCACTGGCAGGTGCAGCGGGACGGTTGCAAGACAAGTGTCACCAGTTCCCTGTCAGAGCCATGGAGGCCAGGCTGCTAAGGAGACACGAGAGGAAGACTAGGGCAGGCACGCGTGCTCCACTCTAACGGAGGAGTCTGGGCAGAAGGCAGGCCTGTCCTGTGTCTCTGGTCCCAAGGGGACAGCGTCTCCTTGAACACCTGTGCCTAGGGCAGACTTGGGCTTGCCAACAGGCCCCATAGCCGCAACTCGCAGCAACAGCTCCCTGGAGGACCGGGCAGTCCGATGCCGTCTTCCTCCAAGATGTGACAACGTTGGTGGTGGCAGGGCGTGTGCCGGGGAAGGAACGGGGACAGTGTGCAGGGTTCATGTCCACTCCCTCTCCTGTGGGGAAGGCACTGGCCTAGTCCCCGATTCCGCCTGAGCGCCAGTAGAAAAGGCCTAGCCTGCCTATGCCAGGACATGGAAGTGAGCATAGAGTGCCATCCTAAGCCACGCACGCTGCTGTTGCTTTGTGACTGTGCCTGCTTAGTTCGGCTTGGCAGGGTGAACGCAGGGCGCGAACAGGGAGCCCGGGAAAGCAAGGCCCAAGAGGCACTAGCTCTCCCGCAGCTCTTCATCTTTGAAGTGACAGAGCGAACGCCCAAAGCCTTGCTGTGAAGCAGCAGCGAAGGGCAGTTCGTGCCAGCTGAAAACCTCTACAAACGTGTAGCAGTAGTTACTAAATCAGAGTCGGATCTGTAGGCTGCTGTGGCTGCCTGCCTTAGCCTACTCTTCCCAGGACAGAGGGAGAGCCCCGCATAGAGCGAAAGCCTCTTTGCCCGGGCATCCCTTCTGGGAAGGCCCAGCTTTCTTTGGGAAATCAAAGTCAGGTCTGAGGGACGCTGCTGCTGCTTGCTTGAGCTGGTCTCCCCTGCACGTTGTAATAAACCCGCATGGAGCGAAATCCTCTATGCGCAGGCATCCTCTCTGGGAAAGCGTAGCATTTGTTGGGAAATCAGAATCGGGTTTGTGGGAAGCTGCTGCTTCTTGCCGGAGCTAGTCTGCTCAGGACAGTGGAAGATACCCGCATGGAGCGAAATTCTCTTTCACCTAGCATCCCCTCTGCCTGAGAGAGAAGCGTGGTTGCACCTCTGGAAAGGACCTTAAGGAAAGGGACACGTCTGTCACCGTGTTCCCCAAAGGCAAGTATGAGGAAGGTGCAGAACGCTGCAACGGGCGAATAGAACGAGCCGTTGGCTTTATGTCAGAAAACGGTGCGAAGCAGGAGAGAAGGCACTGGCAGGTGCAGCGGGACGGTTGCAAGACAAGTGTCACCAGTTCCCTGTCAGAGCCATGGAGGCCAGGCTGCTAAGGAGACACGAGAGGAAGACTAGGGCAGGCACGCGTGCTCCACTCTAAGGGAGGAGTCTGGGCAGAAGGCAGGCCTGTCCTGTGTCTCTGGTCCCAAGGGGACAGCGTCTCCTTGAACACCTGTGCCTAGGGCAGACTTGGGCTTGCCACCAGGCCCCATAGCCGCAACTCGCAGCAACAGCTCCCTGGAGGACCGGGCAGTCCGATGCCGTCTTCCTCCAAGATGTGACAACGTTGGTGGTGGCAGGGCGTGTGCCGGGGAAGGAACGGGGACAGTGTGCAGGGTTCATGTCCACTCCCTCTCCTGTGGGGAAGGCACTGGCCTAGTCCCCGATTCCGCCTGAGCGCCAGTAGAAAAGGCCTAGCCTGCCTATGCCAGGACATGGAAGTGAGCATAGAGTGCCATCCTAAGCCACGCACGCTGCTGTTGCTTTGTGACTGTGCCTGCTTAGTTCGGCTTGGCAGGGTGAACGCAGGGCGCGAACAGGGAGCCCGGGAAAGCGAGGCCCAAGAGGCACTAGCTCTCCCGCAGCTCTTCATCTTTGAAGTGACAGAGCGAACGCCCAAAGCCTTGCTGTGAAGCAGCAGCGAAGGGCAGTTCGTGCCAGCTGAAAACCTCTACAAACGTGTAGCAGTAGTTGCTAAATCAGAGTCGGCTCTGTAGGCTGCTGTGGCTGCCTGCCTTAGCCTACTCTTCCCAGGACAGAGGGAGAGCCCCGCATAGAGCGAAAGCCTCTTTGCCCGGGCATCCCTTCTGGGAAGGCCCAGCTTTCTTTGGGAAATCAAAGTCAGGTCTGAGGGACGCTGCTGCTGCTTGCTTGAGCTGGTCTCCCCTGCACGTTGTAATAAACCCGCATGGAGCGAAATCCTCTATGCGCAGGCATCCTCTCTGGGAAAGCATAGCATTTGTTGGGAAATCAGAATCGGGTTTGTGGGAAGCTGCTGCTTCTTGCCGGAGCTAGTCTGCTCAGGACAGTGGAAGATACCCGCATGGAGCGAAATTCTCTTTCACCTAGCATCCCCTCTGCCTGAGAGAGAAGCGTGGTTGCACCTCTGGAAAGGACCTTAAGGAAAGGGACACGTCTGTCACCGTGTTCCCCAAAGGCAAGTATGAGGAAGGTGCAGAACGCTGCAACGGGCGAATAGAACGAGCCGTTGGCTTTATGTCAGAAAACGGTGCGAAGCAGGAGAGAAGGCACTGGCAGGTGCAGCGGGACGGTTGCAAGACAAGTGTCACCAGTTCCCTGTCAGAGCCATGGAGGCCAGGCTGCTAAGGAGACACGAGAGGAAGACTAGGGTAGGCACGCGTGCTCCACTCTAAGGGAGGAGTCTGGGCAGAAGGCAGGCCTGTCCTGTGTCTCTGGTCCCAAGGGGACAGCGTCTCCTTGAACACCTGTGCCTAGGGCAGACTTGGGCTTGCCACCAGGCCCCATAGCCGCAACTCGCAGCAACAGCTCCCTGGAGGACCGGGCAGTCCGATGCCGTCTTCCTCCAAGATGTGACAACGTTGGTGGTGGCAGGGCGTGTGCCGGGGAAGGAACGGGGACAGTGTGCAGGGTTCATGTCCACTCCCTCTCCTGTGGGGAAGGCACTGGCCTAGTCCCCGATTCCGCCTGAGCGCCAGTAGAAAAGGCCTAGCCTGCCTATGCCAGGACATGGAAGTGAGCATGGAGTGCCATCCTAAGCCACGCACGCTGCTGTTGCTTTGTGACTGTGCCTGCTTAGTTCGGCTTGGCAGGGTGAACGCAGGGCGCGAACAGGGAGCCCGGGAAAGCGAGGCCCAAGAGGCACTAGCTCTCCCGCAGCTCTTCATCTTTGAAGTGACAGAGCGAACGCCCAAAGCCTTGCTGTGAAGCAGCAGCGAAGGGCAGTTCGTGCCAGCTGAAAACCTCTACAAACGTGTAGCAGTAGTTGCTAAATCAGAGTCGGATCTGTAGGCTGCTGTGGCTGCCTGCCTTAGCCTACTCTTCCCAGGACAGAGGGAGAGCCCCGCATAGAGCGAAAGCCTCTTTGCCCGGGCATCCCTTCTGGGAAGGCCCAGCTTTCTTTGGGAAATCAAAGTCAGGTCTGAGGGACGCTGCTGCTGCTTGCTTGAGCTGGTCTCCCCTGCACGTTGTAATAAACCCGCATGGAGCGAAATCCTCTATGCGCAGGCATCCTCTCTGGGAAAGCATAGCATTTGTTGGGAAATCAGAATCGGGTTTGTGGGAAGCTGCTGCTTCTTGCCGGAGCTAGTCTGCTCAGGACAGTGGAAGATACCCGCATGGAGCGAAATTCTCTTTCACCTAGCATCCCCTCTGCCTGAGAGAGAAGCGTGGTTGCACCTCTGGAAAGGACCTTAAGGAAAGGGACACGTCTGTCACCGTGTTCCCCAAAGGCAAGTATGAGGAAGGTGCAGAACGCTGCAACGGGCGAATAGAACGAGCCGTTGGCTTTATGTCAGAAAACGGTGCGAAGCAGGAGAGAAGGCACTGGCAGGTACAGCGGGACGGTTGCAAGACAAGTGTCACCAGTTCCCTGTCAGAGCCATGGAGGCCAGGCTGCTAAGGAGACACGAGAGGAAGACTAGGGTAGGCACACGTGCTCCACTCTAAGGGAGGAGTCTGGGCAGAAGGCAGGCCTGTCCTGTGTCTCTGGTCCCAAGGGGACAGCGTCTCCTTGAACACCTGTGCCTAGGGCAGACTTGGGCTTGCCACCAGGCCCCATAGCCGCAACTCGCAGCAACAGCTCCCTGGAGGACCGGGCAGTCCGATGCCGTCTTCCTCCAAGATGTGACAACGTTGGTGGTGGCAGGGCGTGTGCCGGGGAAGGAACGGGGACAGTGTGCAGGGTTCATGTCCACTCCCTCTCCTGTGGGGAAGGCACTGGCCTAGTCCCCGATTCCGCCTGAGCGCCAGTAGAAAAGGCCTAGCCTGCCTATGCCAGGACATGGAAGTGAGCATAGAGTGCCATCCTAAGCCACGCACGCTGCTGTTGCTTTGTGACTGTGCCTGCTTAGTTCGGCTTGGCAGGGTGAACGCAGGGCGCGAACAGGGAGCCCGGGAAAGCAAGGCCCAAGAGGCACTAGCTCTCCCGCAGCTCTTCATCTTTGAAGTGACAGAGCGAACGCCCAAAGCCTTGCTGTGAAGCAGCAGCGAAGGGCAGTTCGTGCCAGCTGAAAACCTCTACAAACGTGTAGCAGTAGTTGCTAAATCAGAGTCGGATCTGTAGGCTGCTGTGGCTGCCTGCCTTAGCCTACTCTTCCCAGGACAGAGGGAGAGCCCCGCATAGAGCGAAAGCCTCTTTGCCCGGGCATCCCTTCTGGGAAGGCCCAGCTTTCTTTGGGAAATCAAAGTCAGGTCTGAGGGACGCTGCTGCTGCTTGCTTGAGCTGGTCTCCCCTGCACGTTGTAATAAACCCGCATGGAGCGAAATCCTCTATGCGCAGGCATCCTCTCTGGGAAAGCATAGCATTTGTTGGGAAATCAGAATCGGGTTTGTGGGAAGCTGCTGCTTCTTGCCGGAGCTAGTCTGCTCAGGACAGTGGAAGATACCCGCATGGAGCGAAATTCTCTTTCACCTAGCATCCCCTCTGCCTGAGAGAGAAGCGTGGTTGCACCTCTGGAAAGGACCTTAAGGAAAGGGACACGTCTGTCACCGTGTTCCCCAAAGGCAAGTATGAGGAAGGTGCAGAACGCTGCAACGGGCGAATAGAACGAGCCGTTGGCTTTATGTCAGAAAACGGTGCGAAGCAGGAGAGAAGGCACTGGCAGGTGCAGCGGGACGGTTGCAAGACAAGTGTCACCAGTTCCCTGTCAGAGCCATGGAGGCCAGGCTGCTAAGGAGACACGAGAGGAAGACTAGGGCAGGCACGCGTGCTCCACTCTAAGGGAGGAGTCTGGGCAGAAGGCAGGCCTGTCCTGTGTCTCTGGTCCCAAGGGGACAGCGTCTCCTTGAACACCTGTGCCTAGGGCAGACTTGGGCTTGCCACCAGGCCCCATAGCCGCAACTCGCAGCAACAGCTCCCTGGAGGACCGGGCAGTCCGATGCCGTCTTCCTCCAAGATGTGACAACGTTGGTGGTGGCAGGGCGTGTGCCGGGGAAGGAACGGGGACAGTGTGCAGGGTTCATGTCCACTCCCTCTCCTGTGGGGAAGGCACTGGCCTAGTCCCCGATTCCGCCTGAGCGCCAGTAGAAAAGGCCTAGCCTGCCTATGCCAGGACATGGAAGTGAGCATGGAGTGCCATCCTAAGCCACGCACGCTGCTGTTGCTTTGTGACTGTGCCTGCTTAGTTCGGCTTGGCAGGGTGAACGCAGGGCGCGAACAGGGAGCCCGGGAAAGCGAGGCCCAAGAGGCACTAGCTCTCCCGCAGCTCTTCATCTTTGAAGTGACAGAGCGAACGCCCAAAGCCTTGCTGTGAAGCAGCAGCGAAGGGCAGTTCGTGCCAGCTGAAAACCTCTACAAACGTGTAGCAGTAGTTGCTAAATCAGAGTCGGATCTGTAGGCTGCTGTGGCTGCCTGCCTTAGCCTACTCTTCCCAGGACAGAGGGAGAGCCCCGCATAGAGCGAAAGCCTCTTTGCCCGGGCATCCCTTCTGGGAAGGCCCAGCTTTCTTTGGGAAATCAAAGTCAGGTCTGAGGGACGCTGCTGCTGCTTGCTTGAGCTGGTCTCCCCTGCACGTTGTAATAAACCCGCATGGAGCGAAATCCTCTATGCGCAGGCATCCTCTCTGGGAAAGCATAGCATTTGTTGGGAAATCAGAATCGGGTTTGTGGGAAGCTGCTGCTTCTTGCCGGAGCTAGTCTGCTCAGGACAGTGGAAGATACCCGCATGGAGCGAAATTCTCTTTCACCTAGCATCCCCTCTGCCTGAGAGAGAAGCGTGGTTGCACCTCTGGAAAGGACCTTAAGGAAAGGGACACGTCTGTCACCGTGTTCCCCAAAGGCAAGTATGAGGAAGGTGCAGAACGCTGCAACGGGCGAATAGAACGAGCCGTTGGCTTTATGTCAGAAAACGGTGCGAAGCAGGAGAGAAGGCACTGGCAGGTGCAGCGGGACGGTTGCAAGACAAGTGTCACCAGTTCCCTGTCAGAGCCATGGAGGCCAGGCTGCTAAGGAGACACGAGAGGAAGACTAGGGTAGGCACACGTGCTCCACTCTAAGGGAGGAGTCTGGGCAGAAGGCAGGCCTGTCCTGTGTCTCTGGTCCCAAGGGGACAGCGTCTCCTTGAACACCTGTGCCTAGGGCAGACTTGGGCTTGCCACCAGGCCCCATAGCCGCAACTCGCAGCAACAGCTCCCTGGAGGACCGGGCAGTCCGATGCCGTCTTCCTCCAAGATGTGACAACGTTGGTGGTGGCAGGGCGTGTGCCGGGGAAGGAACGGGGACAGTGTGCAGGGTTCATGTCCACTCCCTCTCCTGTGGGGAAGGCACTGGCCTAGTCCCCGATTCCGCCTGAGCGCCAGTAGAAAAGGCCTAGCCTGCCTATGCCAGGACATGGAAGTGAGCATAGAGTGCCATCCTAAGCCACGCACGCTGCTGTTGCTTTGTGACTGTGCCTGCTTAGTTCGGCTTGGCAGGGTGAACGCAGGGCGCGAACAGGGAGCCCGGGAAAGCAAGGCCCAAGAGGCACTAGCTCTCCCGCAGCTCTTCATCTTTGAAGTGACAGAGCGAACGCCCAAAGCCTTGCTGTGAAGCAGCAGCGAAGGGCAGTTCGTGCCAGCTGAAAACCTCTACAAACGTGTAGCAGTAGTTGCTAAATCAGAGTCGGATCTGTAGGCTGCTGTGGCTGCCTGCCTTAGCCTACTCTTCCCAGGACAGAGGGAGAGCCCCGCATAGAGCGAAAGCCTCTTTGCCCGGGCATCCCTTCTGGGAAGGCCCAGCTTTCTTTGGGAAATCAAAGTCAGGTCTGAGGGACGCTGCTGCTGCTTGCTTGAGCTGGTCTCCCCTGCACGTTGTAATAAACCCGCATGGAGCGAAATCCTCTATGCGCAGGCATCCTCTCTGGGAAAGCATAGCATTTGTTGGGAAATCAGAATCGGGTTTGTGGGAAGCTGCTGCTTCTTGCCGGAGCTAGTCTGCTCAGGACAGTGGAAGATACCCGCATGGAGCGAAATTCTCTTTCACCTAGCATCCCCTCTGCCTGAGAGAGAAGCGTGGTTGCACCTCTGGAAAGGACCTTAAGGAAAGGGACACGTCTGTCACCGTGTTCCCCAAAGGCAAGTATGAGGAAGGTGCAGAACGCTGCAACGGGCGAATAGAACGAGCCGTTGGCTTTATGTCAGAAAACGGTGCGAAGCAGGAGAGAAGGCACTGGCAGGTGCAGCGGGACGGTTGCAAGACAAGTGTCACCAGTTCCCTGTCAGAGCCATGGAGGCCAGGCTGCTAAGGAGACACGAGAGGAAGACTAGGGCAGGCACGCGTGCTCCACTCTAAGGGAGGAGTCTGGGCAGAAGGCAGGCCTGTCCTGTGTCTCTGGTCCCAAGGGGACAGCGTCTCCTTGAACACCTGTGCCTAGGGCAGACTTGGGCTTGCCACCAGGCCCCATAGCCGCAACTCGCAGCAACAGCTCCCTGGAGGACCGGGCAGTCCGATGCCGTCTTCCTCCAAGATGTGACAACGTTGGTGGTGGCAGGGCATGTGCCGGGGAAGGAATGGGGACAGTGTGCAGGGTTCATGTCCACTCCCTCTCCTGTGGGGAAGGCACTGGCCTAGTCCCCGATTCCGCCTGAGCGCCAGTAGAAAAGGCCTAGCCTGCCTATGCCAGGACATGGAAGTGAGCATGGAGTGCCATCCTAAGCCACGCACGCTGCTGTTGCTTTGTGACTGTGCCTGCTTAGTTCGGCTTGGCAGGGTGAACGCATTTCGCGAACAGGGAGCCCGGGAAAGCGAGGACCAAGAGGCACTAGCTCTCCCGCAGCTCTTCATCTTTGAAGTGACAGAGCGAACGCCCAAAGCCTTGCTGTGAAGCAGCAGCGAAGGGCAGTTCGTGCCAGCTGAAAACCTCTACAAACGTGTAGCAGTAGTTGCTAAATCAGAGTCGGATCTGTAGGCTGCTGTGGCTGCCTGCCTTAGCCTACTCTTCCCAGGACAGAGGGAGAGCCCCGCATAGAGCGAAAGCCTCTTTGCCCGGGCATCCCTTCTGGGAAGGCCCAGCTTTCTTTGGGAAATCAAAGTCAGGTCTGAGGGACGCTGCTGCTGCTTGCTTGAGCTGGTCTCCCCTGCACGTTGTAATAAACCCGCATGGAGCGAAATCCTCTATGCGCAGGCATCCTCTCTGGGAAAGCGTAGCATTTGTTGGGAAATCAGAATCGGGTTTGTGGGAAGCTGCTGCTTCTTGCCGGAGCTAGTCTGCTCAGGACAGTGGAAGATACCCGCATGGTGCGAAATTCTCTTTCACCTAGCATCCCCTCTGCCTGAGAGAGAAGCGTGGTTGCACCTCTGGAAAGGACCTTAAGGAAAGGGACACGTCTGTCACCGTGTTCCCCAAAGGCAAGTATGAGGAAGGTGCAGAACGCTGCAACGGGCGAATAGAACGAGCCGTTGGCTTTATGTCAGAAAACGGTGCGAAGCAGGAGAGAAGGCACTGGCAGGTGCAGCGGGACGGTTGCAAGACAAGTGTCACCAGTTCCCTGTCAGAGCCATGGAGGCCAGGCTGCTAAGGAGACACGAGAGGAAGACTAGGGCAGGCACGCGTGCTCCACTCTAAGGGAGGAGTCTGGGCAGAAGGCAGGCCTGTCCTGTGTCTCTGGTCCCAAGGGGACAGCGTCTCCTTGAACACCTGTGCCTAGGGCAGACTTGGGCTTGCCACCAGGCCCCATAGCCGCAACTCGCAGCAACAGCTCCCTGGAGGACCGGGCAGTCCGATGCCGTCTTCCTCCAAGATGTGACAACGTTGGTGGTGGCAGGGCGTGTGCCGGGGAAGGAATGGGGACAGTGTGCAGGGTTCATGTCCACTCCCTCTCCTGTGGGGAAGGCACTGGCCTAGTCCCCGATTCCGCCTGAGCGCCAGTAGAAAAGGCCTAGCCTGCCTATGCCAGGACATGGAAGTGAGCATAGAGTGCCATCCTAAGCCACGCACGCTGCTGTTGCTTTGTGACTGTGCCTGCTTAGTTCGGCTTGGCAGGGTGAACGCAGGGCGCGAACAGGGAGCCCGGGAAAGCAAGGCCCAAGAGGCACTAGCTCTCCCGCAGCTCTTCATCTTTGAAGTGACAGAGCGAACGCCCAAAGCCTTGCTGTGAAGCAGCAGCGAAGGGCATTTCGTGCCAGCTAAAAACCTCTACAAACGTGTAGCAGTAGTTGCTAAATCAGAGTCGGATCTGTAGGCTGCTGTGGCTGCCTGCCTTAGCCTACTCTTCCCAGGACAGAGGGAGAGCCCCGCATAGAGCGAAAGCCTCTTTGCCCGGGCATCCCTTCTGGGAAGGCCCAGCTTTCTTTGGGAAATCAAAGTCAGGTCTGAGGGACGCTGCTGCTGCTTGCTTGAGCTGGTCTCCCCTGCACGTTGTAATAAACCCGCATGGAGCGAAATCCTCTATGCGCAGGCATCCTCTCTGGGAAAGCGTAGCATTTGATGGGAAATCAGAATCGGGTTTGTGGGAAGCTGCTGCTTCTTGCCGGAGCTAGTCTGCTCAGGACAGTGGAAGATACCCGCATGGAGCGAAATTCTCTTTCACCTAGCATCCCCTCTGCCTGAGAGAGAAGCGTGGTTGCACCTCTGGAAAGGACCTTAAGGAAAGGGACACGTCTGTCACCGTGTTCCCCAAAGGCAAGTATGAGGAAGGTGCAGAACGCTGCAACGGGCGAATAGAAGGAGCCGTTGGCTTTATGTCAGAAAACGGTGCGAAGCAGGAGAGAAGGCACTGGCAGGTGCAGCGGGACGGTTGCAAGACAAGTGTCACCAGTTCCCTGTCAGAGCCATGGAGGCCAGGCTGCTAAGGAGACACGAGAAGAAGACTAGGGCAGGCACGCGTGCTCCACTCTAACGGAGGAGTCTGGGCAGAAGGCAGGCCTGTCCTGTGTCTCTGGTCCCAAGGGGACAGCGTCTCCTTGAACACCTGTGCCTAGGGCAGACTTGGGCTTGCCAACAGGCCCCATAGCCGCAACTCGCAGCAACAGCTCCCTGGAGGACCGGGCAGTCCGATGCCGTCTTCCTCCAAGATGTGACAACGTTGGTGGTGGCAGGGCGTGTGCCGGGGAAGGAACGGGGACAGTGTGCAGGGTTCATGTCCACTCCCTCTCCTGTGGGGAAGGCACTGGCCTAGTCCCCGATTCCGCCTGAGCGCCAGTAGAAAAGGCCTAGCCTGCCTATGCCAGGACATGGAAGTGAGCATAGAGTGCCATCCTAAGCCACGCACGCTGCTGTTGCTTTGTGACTGTGCCTGCTTAGTTCGGCTTGGCAGGGTGAACGCAGGGCGCGAACAGGGAGCCCGGGAAAGCAAGGCCCAAGAGGCACTAGCTCTCCCGCAGCTCTTCATCTTTGAAGTGACAGAGCGAACGCCCAAAGCCTTGCTGTGAAGCAGCAGCGAAGGGCAGTTCGTGCCAGCTGAAAACCTCTACAAACGTGTAGCAGTAGTTGCTAAATCAGAGTCGGCTCTGTAGGCTGCTGTGGCTGCCTGCCTTAGCCTACTCTTCCCAGGACAGAGGGAGAGCCCCGCATAGAGCGAAAGCCTCTTTGCCCGGGCATCCCTTCTGGGAAGGCCCAGCTTTCTTTGGGAAATCAAAGTCAGGTCTGAGGGACGCTGCTGCTGCTTGCTTGAGCTGGTCTCCCCTGCACGTTGTAATAAACCCGCATGGAGCGAAATCCTCTATGCGCAGGCATCCTCTCTGGGAAAGCATAGCATTTGTTGGGAAATCAGAATCGGGTTTGTGGGAAGCTGCTGCTTCTTGCCGGAGCTAGTCTGCTCAGGACAGTGGAAGATACCCGCATGGAGCGAAATTCTCTTTCACCTAGCATCCCCTCTGCCTGAGAGAGAAGCGTGGTTGCACCTCTGGAAAGGACCTTAAGGAAAGGGACACGTCTGACACCGTGTTCCCCAAAGGCAAGTATGAGGAAGGTGCAGAACGCTGCAACGGGCGAATAGAACGAGCCGTTGGCTTTATGTCAGAAAACGGTGCGAAGCAGGAGAGAAGGCACTGGCAGGTGCAGCGGGACGGTTGCAAGACAAGTGTCACCAGTTCCCTGTCAGAGCCATGGAGGCCAGGCTGCTAAGGAGACACGAGAGGAAGACTAGGGCAGGCACGCGTGCTCCACTCTAAGGGAGGAGTCTGGGCAGAAGGCAGGCCTGTCCTGTGTCTCTGGTCCCAAGGGGACAGCGTCTCCTTGAACACCTGTGCCTAGGGCAGACTTGGGCTTGCCACCAGGCCCCATAGCCGCAACTCGCAGCAACAGCTCCCTGGAGGACCGGGCAGTCCGATGCCGTCTTCCTCCAAGATGTGACAACGTTGGTGGTGGCAGGGCGTGTGCCGGGGAAGGAATGGGGACAGTGTGCAGGGTTCATGTCCACTCCCTCTCTTGTGGGGAAGGCACTGGCCTAGTCCCCGATTCCGCCTGAGCGCCAGTAGATAAGGCCTAGCCTGCCTATGCCAGGACATGGAAGTGAGCATGGAGTGCCATCCTAAGCCACGCACGCTGCTGTTGCTTTGTGACTGTGCCTGCTTAGTTCGGCTTGGCAGGGTGAATGCAGGGCGCGAACAGGGAGCCCGGGAAAGCGAGGCCGAAGAGGCACTAGCTCTCCCGCAGCTCTTCATCTTTGAAGTGACAGAGCGAACGCCCAAAGCCTTGCTGTGAAGCAGCAGCGAAGGGCAGTTCGTGCCAGCTGAAAACCTCTACAAACGTGTAGCAGTAGTTGCTAAATCAGAGTCGGATCTGTAGGCTGCTGTGGCTGCCTGCCTTAGCCTACTCTTCCCAGGACAGAGGGAGAGCCCCGCATAGAGCGAAAGCCTCTTTGCCCGGGCATCCCTTCTGGGAAGGCCCAGCTTTCTTTGGGAAATCAAAGTCAGGTCTGAGGGACGCTGCTGCTGCTTGCTTGAGCTGGTCTCCCCTGCACGTTGTAATAAACCCGCATGGAGCGAAATCCTCTATGCGCAGGCATCCTCTCTGGGAAAGCGTAGCATTTGTTGGGAAATCAGAATCGGGTTTGTGGGAAGCTGCTGCTTCTTGCCGGAGCTAGTCTGCTCAGGACAGTGGAAGATACCCCATGGAGCGAAATTCTCTTTCACCTAGCATCCCCTCTGCCTGAGAGAGAAGCGTGGTTGCACCTCTGGAAAGGACCTTAAGGAAAGGGACACGTCTGTCACCGTGTTCCCCAAAGGCAAGTATGAGGAAGGTGCAGAACGCTGCAACGGGCGAATAGAACGAGCCGTTGGCTTTATGTCAGAAAACGGTGCGAAGCAGGAGAGAAGGCACTGGCAGGTGCAGCGGGACGGTTGCAAGACAAGTGTCACCAGTTCCCTGTCAGAGCCATGGAGGCCAGGCTGCTAAGGAGACACGAGAGGAAGACTAGGGTAGGCATACGTGCTCCACTCTAAGGGAGGAGTCTGGGCAGAAGGCAGGCCTGTCCTGTGTCTCTGGTCCCAAGGGGACAGCGTCTCCTTGAACACCTGTGCCTAGGGCAGACTTGGGCTTGCCACCAGGCCCCATAGCCGCAACTCGCAGCAACAGCTCCCTGGAGGACCGGGCAGTCCGATGCCGTCTTCCTCCAAGATGTGACAACGTTGGTGGTGGCAGGGCGTGTGCCGGGGAAGGAATGGGGACAGTGTGCAGGGTTCATGTCCACTCCCTCTCCTGTGGGGAAGGCACTGGCCTAGTCCCCGATTCCGCCTGAGCGCCAGTAGAAAAGGCCTAGCCTGCCTATGCCAGGACATGGAAGTGAGCATAGAGTGCCATCCTAAGCCACGCACGCTGCTGTTGCTTTGTGACTGTGCCTGCTTAGTTCGGCTTGGCAGGGTGAACGCAGGGCGCGAACAGGGAGCCCGGGAAAGCAAGGCCCAAGAGGCACTAGCTCTCCCGCAGCTCTTCATCTTTGAAGTGACAGAGCGAACGCCCAAAGCCTTGCTGTGAAGCAGCAGCGAAGGGCAGTTCGTGCCAGCTGAAAACCTCTACAAACGTGTAGCAGTAGTTGCTAAATCAGAGTCGGATCTGTAGGCTGCTGTGGCTGCCTGCCTTAGCCTCCTCTTCCCAGGACAGAGGGAGAGCCCCGCATAGAGCGAAAGCCTCTTTGCCCGGGCATCCCTTCTGGGAAGGCCCAGCTTTCTTTGGGAAATCAAAGTCAGGTCTGAGGGACGCTGCTGCTGCTTGCTTGAGCTGGTCTCCCCTGCACGTTGTAATAAACCCGCATGGAGCGAAATCCTCTATGCGCAGGCATCCTCTCTGGGAAAGCATAGCATTTGTTGGGAAATCAGAATCGGGTTTGTGGGAAGCTGCTGCTTCTTGCCGGAGCTAGTCTGCTCAGGACAGTGGAAGATACCCGCATGGAGCGAAATTCTCTTTCACCTAGCATCCCCTCTGCCTGAGAGAGAAGCGTGGTTGCACCTCTGGAAAGGACCTAAAGGAAAGGGACACGTCTGTCACCGTGTTCCCCAAAGGCAAGTATGAGGAAGGTGCAGAACGCTGCAACGGGCGAATAGAACGAGCCGTTGGCTTTATGTCAGAAAACGGTGCGAAGCAGGAGAGAAGGCACTGGCAGGTGCAGCGGGACGGTTGCAAGACAAGTGTCACCAGTTCCCTGTCAGAGCCATGGAGGCCAGGCTGCTAAGGAGACACGAGAGGAAGACTAGGGCAGGCACGCGTGCTCCACTCTAAGGGAGGAGTCTGGGCAGAAGGCAGGCCTGTCCTGTGTCTCTGGTCCCAAGGGGACAGCGTCTCCTTGAACACCTGTGCCTAGGGTAGACTTGGGCTTGCCACCAGGCCCCATAGCCGCAACTCGCAGCAACAGCTCCCTGGAGGACCGGGCAGTCCGATGCCGTCTTCCTCCAAGATGTGACAACGTTGGTGGTGGCAGGGCGTGTGCCGGGGAAGGAATGGGGACAGTGTGCAGGGTTCATGTCCACTCCCTCTCCTGTGGGGAAGGCACTGGCCTAGTCCCCGATTCCGCCTGAGCGCCAGTAGAAAAGGCCTAGCCTGCCTATGCCAGGACATGGAAGTGAGCATAGAGTGCCATCCTAAGCCACGCACGCTGCTGTTGCTTTGTGACTGTGCCTGCTTAGTTCGGCTTGGCAGGGTGAACGCAGGGCGCGAACAGGGAGCCCGGGAAAGCAAGGCCCAAGAGGCACTAGCTCTCCCGCAGCTCTTCATCTTTGAAGTGACAGAGCGAACGCCCAAAGCCTTGCTGTGAAGCAGCAGCGAAGGGCAGTTCGTGCCAGCTGAAAACCTCTACAAACGTGTAGCAGTAGTTGCTAAATCAGAGTCGGATCTGTAGGCTGCTGTGTCTGCCTGCCTTAGCCTACTCTTCCCAGGACAGAGGGAGAGCCCCGCATAGAGCGAAAGCCTCTTTGGCCGGGCATCCCTTCTGGGAAGGCCCAGCTTTCTTTGGGAAATCAAAGTCAGGTCTGAGGGACGCTGCTGCTGCTTGCTTGAGCTGGTCTCCCCTGCACGTTGTAATAAACCCGCATGGAGCGAAATCCTCTATGCGCAGGCATCCTCTCTGGGAAAGCGTAGCATTTGTTGGGAAATCAGAATCGGGTTTGTGGGAAGCTGCTGCTTCTTGCCGGAGCTAGTCTGCTCAGGACAGTGGAAGATACCCGCATGGAGCGAAATTCTCTTTCACCTAGCATCCCCTCTGCCTGAGAGAGAAGCGTGGTTGCACCTCTGGAAAGGACCTTAAGGAAAGGGACACGTCTGTCACCGTGTTCCCCAAAGGCAAGTATGAGGAAGGTGCAGAACGCTGCAACGGGCGAATAGAAGGAGCCGTTGGCTTTATGTCAGAAAACGGTGCGAAGCAGGAGAGAAGGCACTGGCAGGTGCAGCGGGACGGTTGCAAGACAAGTGTCACCAGTTCCCTGTCAGAGCCATGGAGGCCAGGCTGCTAAGGAGACACGAGAGGAAGACTAGGGCAGGCACGCGTGCTCCACTCTAAGGGAGGAGTCTGGGCAGAAGGCAGGCCTGTCCTGTGTCTCTGGTCCCAAGGGGACAGCGTCTCCTTGAACACCTGTGCCTAGGGCAGACTTGGGCTTGCCACCAGGCCCCATAGCCGCAACTCGCAGCAACAGCTCCCTGGAGGACCGGGCAGTCCGATGCCGTCTTCCTCCAAGATGTGACAACGTTGGTGGTGGCAGGGCGTGTGCCGGGGAAGGAACGGGGACAGTGTGCAGGGTTCATGTCCACTCCCTCTCCTGTGGGGAAGGCACTGGCCTAGTCCCCGATTCCGCCTGAGCGCCAGTAGAAAAGGCCTAGCCTGCCTATGCCAGGACATGGAAGTGAGCATAGAGTGCCATCCTAAGCAACGCACGCTGCTGTTGCTTTGTGACTGTGCCTGCTTGGTTCGGCTTGGCAGGGTGAACGCAGGGCGCGAACAGGGAGCCCGGGAAAGCGAGGCCCAAGAGGCACTAGCTCTCCCGCAGCTCTTCATCTTTGAAGTGACAGAGCGAACGCCCAAAGCCTTGCTGTGAAGCAGCAGCGAAGGGCAGTTCGTGCCAGCTGAAAACCTCTACAAACGTGTAGCAGTAGTTGCTAAATCAGAGTCGGATCTGTAGGCTGCTGTGGCTGCCTGCCTTAGCCTACTCTTCCCAGGACAGAGGGAGAGCCCCGCATAGAGCGAAAGCCTCTTTGCCCGGGCATCCCTTCTGGGAAGGCCCAGCTTTCTTTGGGAAATCAAAGTCAGGTCTGAGGGACGCTGCTGCTGCTTGCTTGAGCTGGTCTCCCCTGCACGTTGTAATAAACCCGCATGGAGCGAAATCCTCTATGCGCAGGCATCCTCTCTGGGAAAGCATAGCATTTGTTGGGAAATCAGAATCGGGTTTGTGGGAAGCTGCTGCTTCTTGCCGGAGCTAGTCTGCTCAGGACAGTGGAAGATACCCGCATGGAGCGAAATTCTCTTTCACCTAGCATCCCCTCTGCCTGAGAGAGAAGCGTGGTTGTACCTCTGGAAAGGACCTTAAGGAAAGGGACACGTCTGTCACCGTGTTCCCCAAAGGCAAGTATGAGGAAGGTGCAGAACGCTGCAACGGGCGAATAGAACGAGCCGTTGGCTTTATGTCAGAAAACGGTGCGAAGCAGGAGAGAAGGCACTGGCAGGTGCAGCGGGACGGTTGCAAGACAAGTGTCACCAGTTCCCTGTCAGAGCCATGGAGGCCAGGCTGCTAAGGAGACACGAGAGGAAGACTAGGGCAGGCACGCGTGCTCCACTCTAAGGGAGGAGTCTGGGCAGAAGGCAGGCCTGTCCTGTGTCTCTGGTCCCAAGGGGACAGCGTCTCCTTGAACACCTGTGCCTAGGGCAGACTTGGGCTTGCCACCAGGCCCCATAGCCGCAACTCACAGCAACAGCACCCTGGAGGAACGGGCAGTCCGATGCCGTCTTCTTCCAAGATGTGAGAACGTTGGTGGTGGCAGGGCGCGTGCCCGGGAAAGAATGGGGACAGTGTGCAGGGTTCATGTCCACTCCCTCTCCTGTGGGGAAGGCACTGGCCTAGTCCCCGATTCCGCCTGAGTGCCAGTAGAAAAGGCCTAGCCTGCCTATGCCAGGACATGGAAGTGAGCATAGAGTGCCATCCTAAGCCACGCACGCTGCTGTTGCTTTGTGACTGTGCCTGCTTAGTTCGGCTTGGCAGGGTGAACGCAGGGCGCGAACAGGGAGCCCGGGAAAGCAAGGCCCAAGAGGCACTAGCTCTCCCGCAGCTCTTCATTTTTGAAGCGACAGAGCGAACGCCCAAAGCCTTGCTCTGAAGCAGCAGCGAAGGGCAGTTCGTGCCAGCTGAAAACCTCTACAAACGTGTAGCAGTAGTTGCTAAATCAGAGTCGGATCTGTAGGCTGCTGTGGCTGCCTGCCCTAGCCTACTATTCCCAGGACAGAGGGAGAGCCCCGCATAGAGCGAAAGCCTCTTTGCCTGGGCATCCCCCCTGGGAAGGCCTAGCTTTCTTTGGGAAATCAAAGTCAGGTCTGAGGGACGCTGTTGCTGCTTGCTTGAGCCTGTCTCCCCTGCACGTTGTAATAAACCCGCATGGAGCGAAATCCTCTATGCGCAGGCATCCTCTCTGGGAAAGCATAGCATTTGTTGGGAAATCAGAATCGGGTTTGTGGGAAGCTGCTGCTTCTTGCCGGAGCTAGTCTGCTCAGGACAGTGGAAGATACCCGCATGGAGCGAAATTCTCTTTCACCTAGCATCCCCTCTGCCTGAGAGAGAAGCGTGGTTGCACCTCTGGAAAGGACCTTAAGGAAAGGGACACGTCTGTCACCGTGTTCCCCAAAGGCAAGTATGAGGAAGGTGCAGAACGCTGCAACGGGCGAATAGAACGAGCCGTTGGCTTTATGTCAGAAAACGGTGCGAAGCAGGAGAGAAGGCACTGGCAGGTGCAGCGGGACGGTTGCAAGACAAGTGTCACCAGTTCCCTGTCAGAGCCATGGAGGCCAGGCTGCTAAGGAGACACGAGAGGAAGACTAGGGTAGGCATACGTGCTCCACTCTAAGGGAGGAGTCTGGGCAGAAGGCAGGCCTGTCCTGTGTCTCTGGTCCCAAGGGGACAGCGTCTCCTTGAACACCTGTGCCTAGGGCAGACTTGGGCTTGCCACCAGGCCCCATAGCCGCAACTCGCAGCAACAGCTCCCTGGAGGACCGGGCAGTCCGATGCCGTCTTCCTCCAAGATGTGACAGCGTTGGTGGTGGCAGGGCGTGTGCCCGGGAAAGAATGGGGACAGTGTGCAGGGTTCATGTCCACTCCCTCTCCTGTGGGGAAGGCACTGGTCTAGTCCCCGATTCCGCCTGAGCGCCAGTAGAAAAGGCCTAGCCTGCCTATGCCAGGACACGGAAGTGAGCATAGAGTGCCATCCTAAGCCACGCACGCTGCTGTTGCTTTGTGACTGTGCCTGCTTAGTTCGGCTTGGCAGGGTGAACGCAGGGCGCGAACAGGGAGCCCGGGAAAGCAAAGCCCAAGAGGCAATAGCTCTCCCGCAGCTCTTCATCTTTGAAGTGACAGAGCGAACGCCCAAAGCCTTGCTGTGAAGCAGCAGCGAAGGGCAGTTCGTGCCAGCTGAAAACCTCTACAAACGTGTAGCAGTAGTTGCTAAATCAGAGTCGGATCTGTAGGCTGCTGTGGCTGCCTGCCTTAGCCTACTCTTCCCAGGACAGAGGGAGAGCCCCGCATAGAGCGAAAGCCTCTTTGCCCGGTCATCCCTTCTGGGAAGGCCCAGCTTTCTTTGGGAAATCAAAGTCAGGTCTGAGGGACGTTGCTGCTGCTTGCTTGAGCTGGTCTCCCCTGCACTTTGTAATAAACCCGCATGGAGCGAAATCCTCTATGCGCAGGCATCCTCTCTGGGAAAGCATAGCATTTGTTGGGAAATCAGAATCGGGTTTGTGGGAAGCTGCTGCTTCTTGCCGGAGCTAGTCTGCTCAGGACAGTGGAAGATACCCGCATGGAGCGAAATTCTCTTTCACCTAGCATCCCCTCACCTGAGAGAGGAGCGTGGTTGCACCTCTGGAAAGGACCTTAAGGAAAGGGACACGTCTTTCACCGTGTTCCCCAAAGGCAAGTATGAGGAAGGTGCAGAACGCTGCAACGGGCGAATAGAACGAGCCGTTGGCTTTATGTCAGAAAACGGTGCGAAGCAGGAGAGAAGGCTCTGGCAGGTGCAGCAGGCCCGTGGCAAGACAAGTGTCACCAGTTCCCTGTGCAGAGACATGGAGGCCAGGCTGCTAACAGACACGAGAGGACGACTAGGGCAGGCATGCCTGCTCCATACTGAGGGAGCAGTCTGGGCAGAAGGCATGCCTGTCCTGTGTCTCTGTTCCCAAGGGGCAGCGTCTCCTTGAACACCTGTGCCAAGGGCAGACTTGGGCTTGCCACCAGGCCCCATAGCCGCAACTCACAGCAACAGCACACTGGAGGAACGGGCAGTCCGATGCCGTCTTCCTCCAAGATGTGAGAACGTTGTTGGTGGCAGGGAGTGTGCCCGGGAAAGAATGGGGACAGTGTGCAGGGTTCATGTCCACTCCCTCTCCTGTGGGGAAGGCACTGGCCTAGTCCCCGATTCCGCCTGAGCGCCAGTAGAAAAGGCCTAGCCTGCCTATGCCAGGACATGGAAGTGAGCATAGAGTGCCATCCTAAGCCACGCACGCTGCTGTTGCTTTGTGACTGTGCCTGCTTAGTTCGGCTTGGCTGGGTGAACGCAGGGCGCGAACAGGGAGCCCGGGAAAGCAAGGCCCAAGAGGCACTAGCTCTCCCGCAGCTCTTCATCTTTGAAGTGACAGAGCGAACGCCCAAAGCCTTGCTGTGAAGCAGCAGCGAAGGGCAGTTCGTGCCAGCTGAAAACCTCTACAAACGTGTAGCAGTAGTTGCTAAATCAGAGTCGGATCTGTAGGCTGCTGTGGCTGCCTGCCTTAGCCCTCTATTCCCAGGACAGAGGGAGAGCCCCGCATACAGCGAAAGCCTCTTTGCCTGTGCATCCCTTCTGGGAAGGAACAAGCTTTCTTTGGGAAATCAAAGTCAGGTCTGAGGGACGCTGCTGCTGCTTGCTTGAGCTGGTCTCCCCTGCACGTTGTAATAAACCCGCATGGAGCGAAATCCTCTATGCGCAGGCATCCTCTCTGGGAAAGCATAGCATTTGTTGGGAAATCAGAATCGGGTTTGTGGGAAGCTGCTGCTTCTTGCCGGAGCTAGTCTGCTCAGGACAGTGGAAGATACCCGCATGGAGCGAAATTCTCTTTCACCTAGCATCCCCTCTGCCTGAGAGAGAAGCGTGGTTGCACCTCTGGAAAGGACCTTAAGGAAAGGGACACGTCTGTCACCGTGTTCCCCAAAGGCAAGTATGAGGAAGGTGCAGAACGCTGCAACGGGCGAATAGAACGAGCCGTTGGCTTTATGTCAGAAAACGGTGCGAAGCAGGAGAGAAGGCACTGGCAGGTGCAGCAGGACGGTTGAAAGACAAGTGTCACCAGTTCCCTGTCATAGCCATGGAGGCCAGGCTGCTAAGGAGACACGAGAGGAAGACTAGGGCAGGCACGCGTGCTCCACACTGAGGGAGCAGTCTGGGTAGAAGGCAGGCCTGTCCTGTGTCTCTGGTCCCAAGGGGACAGCGTCTCCTTGAACACCTGTGCCTAGGGCAGACTTGGGCTTGCCACCAGGCCCCATAGCCGCAACTCGCAGCAACAGCTCCCTGGAGGACCGGGCAGTCCGATGCCGTCTTCCTCCAAGATGTGACAACGTTGGTGGTGGCAGGGCGTGTGCCGGGGAAGGAATGGGGACAGTGTGCAGGGTTCATGTCCACTCCCTCTCCTGTGGGGAAGGCACTGGCCTAGTCCCCGATTCCACCTGAGGGCCAGTAGAAAAGGCCTAGCCTGCCTATGCCAGGACATGGAAGTGAGCATAGAGTGCCATCCTAAGCCACGCACGCTGCTGTTGCTTTGTGACTGTGCCTGCTTAGTTCGGCTTGGCAGGGTGTACGCAGGGCGCGAACAGGGAGGCCGGGAAAGCAAGGCCCAAGAGGCACTAGCTCTCCCACAGCTCTTCATCTTTGAAGTGACAGAGCGAACGCCCAAAGCCTTGCTGTGAAGCAGCAGCGAAGGGCAGTTCGTGCCAGCTGAAAACCTCTACAAACGTGTAGCAGTAGTTGCTAAATCAGAGTCGGATCTGTAGGCTGCTGTGGCTGCCTGCCTTAGTCTACTCTTCCCAGGACAGAGGGAGAGCCCCGCATAGAGCGAAAGCCTCTTTGCCCGGGCATCCCTTCTGGGAAGGCCCAGCTTTCTTTGGGAAATCAAAGTCAGGTCTGAGGGACGCTGCTGCTGCTTGCTTGAGCTGGTCTCCCCTGCACTTTGTAATAAACCCGCATGGAGCGAAATCCTCTATGCGCAGGCATCCTCTCTGGGAAAGCATAGCATTTGTTGGGAAATCAGAATCGGGTTTGTGGGAAGCTGCTGCTTCTTGCCGGAGCTAGTCTGCTCAGGACAGTGGAAGATACCCGCATGGAGCGAAATTCTCTTTCACCTAGCATCCCCTCACCTGAGAGAGAAGCGTGGTTGCACCTCTGGAAAGGACCTTAAGGAAAGGGACACGTCTGTCACCGTGTTCCCCAAAGGCAAGTATGAGGAAGGTGCAGAACGCTGCAACGGGCGAATAGAACGAGCCGTTGGCTTTATGTCAGAAAACGGTGCGAAGCAGGAGAGAAGGCTCTGGCAGGTGCATCAGGCCCGTGGCAAGACAAGTGTCACCAGTTCCCTGTACAGAGACATGGAGGCCAGGCTGCTAACAGACACGAGAGGACGACTAGGGCAGGCATGCGTGCTCCATACTGAGGGAGCAGTCTGGGCAGAAGGCAGGCCTGTCCTGTGTCTCTGGTCCCAAGGGTACAGAGTCTCCTTGAACACCTGTGCCTAGGGCAGACTTGGGCTTGCCACCAGGCCCCATAGCCGCAACTCACAGCAACAGCACCCTGGAGGAAAGGGCAGTCCGATGCCGTCTTCCTCCAAGATGTGAGAACGTTGGTGATGGCAGGGCGTGTGCCCGGGAAAGAATGGGGACAGTGTGCAGGGTTCATGTCCACTCCCTCTCCTGTGGGGAAGGCACTGGCCTAGTCCCCGATTCCGCCTGAGCGCCAGTAGAAAAGGCCTAGCCTGCCTATGCCAGGACATGGAAGTGAGCATAGAGTGCCATCCTAAGCCACGCACGCTGCTGTTGCTTTGTGACTGTGCCTGCTTAGTTCGGCTTGGCAGGGTGAACGCAGGGCGCGAACAGGGAGCCCGGGAAAGCAAGGCCCAAGAGGCACTAGCTCTCCCGCAGCTCTTCATCTTTGAAGTGACAGAGCGAACGCCCAAAGCCTTGCTGTGAAGCAGCAGCGAAGGGCAGTTCGTGCCAGCTGAAAACCTCTACAAACGTGTAGCAGTAGTTGCTAAATCAGAGTCGGATCTGTAGGCTGCTGTGGCTGCCTGCCTTAGCCTACTATTCCCAGGATAGAGGGAGAGCCCCGCATAGAGCGAAAGCCTCTTTGCCCGGGCATCCCTCCTGGGAAGGCCCAGCTTTCTTTGGGAAATCAAAGTCAGGTCTGAGGGACGCTGCTGCTGCTTGCTTGAGCTGGTCTCCCCTGCACGTTGTAATAAACCCGCATGGAGCGAAATCCTCTATGCGCAGGCATCCTCTCTGGGAAAGCATAGCATTTGTTGGGAAATCAGAATCGGGTTTGTGGGAAGCTGCTGCTTCTTGCCGGAGCTAGTCTGCTCAGGACAGTGGAAGATACCCGCATGGAGCGAAATTCTCTTTCACCTAGCATCCCCTCTGCCTGAGAGAGAAGCGTGGTTGCACCTCTGGAAAGGACCTTAAGGAAAGGGACACGTCTGTCACCGTGTTCCCCAAAGGCAAGTATGAGGAAGGTGCAGAACGCTGCAACGGGCGAATAGAACGAGCCGTTGGCTTTATGTCAGAAAACGGTGCGAAGCAGGAGAGAAGGCACTGGCAGGTGCAGCGGGACGGTTGCAAGACAAGTGTCACCAGTTCCCTGTCAGAGCCATGGAGGCCAGGCTGCTAAGGAGACACGAGAGGAAGACTAGGGCAGGCACGCGTGCTCCACTCTAAGGGAGGAGTCTGGGCAGAAGGCAGGCCTGTCCTGTGTCTCTGGTCCCAAGGGGACAGCGTCTCCTTGAACACCTGTGCCTAGGGCAGACTTGGGCTTGCCACCAGGCCCCATAGCCGCAACTCGCAGCAACAGCTCCCTGGAGGACCGGGCAGTCCGATGCCGTCTTCCTCCAAGATGTGACAACGTTGGTGGTGGCAGGGCGTGTGCCGGGGAAGGAATGGGGACAGTGTGCAGGGTTCATGTCCACTCCCTCTCCTGTGGGGAAGGCACTGGCCTAGTCCCCGATTCCGCCTGAGCGCCAGTAGAAAAGGCCTAGCCTGCCTATGCCAGGACATGGAAGTGAGCATAGAGTGCCATCCTAAGCCACGCACGCTGCTGTTGCTTTGTGACTGTGCCTGCTTAGTTCGGCTTGGCAGGGTGAACGCAGGGCACGAACAGGGAGCCCGGGAAAGCAAGGCCCAAGAGGCACTAGCTCTCCCGCAGCTCTTCATCTTTGAAGTGACAGAGCGAACGCCCAAAGCCTTGCTGTGAAGCAGCAGCGAAGGGCAGTTCGTGCCAGCTGAAAACCTCTACAAACGTGTAGCAGTAGTTGCTAAATCAGAGTCGGATCTGTAGGCTGCTGTGGCTGCCTGCCTTAGCCTACTCTTCCCAGGACAGAGGGAGAGCCCCGCATAGAGCGAAAGCCTCTTTGCCCGGGCATCCCTTCTGGGAAGGCCCAGCTTTCTTTGGGAAATCAAAGTCAGGTCTGAGGGACGCTGCTGCTGCTTGCTTGAGCTGGTCTCCCCTGCACGTTGTAATAAACCCGCATGGAGCGAAATCCTCTATGCGCAGGCATCCTCTCTGGGAAAGCATAGCATTTGTTGGGAAATCAGAATCGGGTTTGTGGGAAGCTGCTGCTTCTTGCCGGAGCTAGTCTGCTCAGGACAGTGGAAGATACCCGCATGGAGCGAAATTCTCTTTCACCTAGCATCCCCTCTGCCTGAGAGAGAAGCGTGGTTGCACCTCTGGAAAGGACCTTAAGGAAAGGGACACGTCTGTCACCGTGTTCCCCAAAGGCAAGTATGAGGAAGGTGCAGAACGCTGCAACGGGCGAATAGAACGAGCCGTTGGCTTTATGTCAGAAAACGGTGCGAAGCAGGAGAGAAGGCACTGGCAGGTGCAGCGGGACGGTTGCAAGACAAGTGTCACCAGTTCCCTGTCAGAGCCATGGAGGCCAGGCTGCTAAGGAGACACGAGAGGAAGACTAGGGCAGGCACGCGTGCTCCACTCTAAGGGAGGAGTCTGGGCGGAAGGCAGGCCTGTCCTGTGTCTCTGGTCCCAAGGGGACAGCGTCTCCTTGAACACCTGTGCCTAGGGCAGACTTGGGCTTGCCACCAGGCCCCATAGCCGCAACTCGCAGCAACAGCTCCCTGGAGGACCGGGCAGTCCGATGCCGTCTTCCTCCAAGATGTGACGTTGGTGGTGGCAGGGCTTGTGCCGGGGAAGGAATGGGGACAGTGTGCAGGGTTCATGTCCACTCCCTCTCCTGTGGGGAAGGCACTGGCCTAGTCCCCGATTCCGCCTGAGCGCCAGTAGAAAAGGCCTAGCCTGCCTATGCCAGGACATGGAAGTGAGCATAGAGTGCCATCCTAAGCCACGCACGCTGCTGTTGCTTTGTGACTGTGCCTGCTTAGTTCGGCTTGGCAGGGTGAACGCAGGGCGCGAACAGGGAGCCCGGGAAAGCAAGGCACAAGAGGCACTAGCTCTCCCGCAGCTCTTCATCTTTGAAGTGACAGAGCGAACGCCCAAAGCCTTGCTGTGAAGCAGCAGCGAAGGGCAGTTCGTGCCAGCTGAAAACCTCTACAAACGTGTAGCAGTAGTTGCTAAATCAGAGTCGGATCTGTAGGCTGCTGTGGCTGCCTGCCTTAGCCTACTCTTCCCAGGACAGAGGGAGAGCCCCGCATAGAGCGAAAGCCTCTTTGCCCGGGCATCCCTTCTGGGAAGGCCCAGCTTTCTTTGGGAAATCAAAGTCAGGTCTGAGGGACGCTGCTGCTGCTTGCTTGAGCTGGTCTCCCCTGCACGTTGTAATAAACCCGCATGGAGCGAAATCCTCTATGCGCAGGCATCCTCTCTGGGAAAGCGTAGCATTTGTTGGGAAATCAGAATCGGGTTTGTGGGAAGCTGCTGCTTCTTGCCGGAGCTAGTCTGCTCAGGACAGTGGAAGATACCCGCATGGAGCGAAATTCTCTTTCACCTAGCATCCCCTCTGCCTGAGAGAGAAGCGTGGTTGCACCTCTGGAAAGGACCTTAAGGAAAGGGACACGTCTGTCACCGTGTTCCCCAAAGGCAAGTATGAGGAAGGTGCAGAACGCTGCAACGGGCGAATAGAACGAGCCGTTGGCTTTATGTCAGAAAACGGTGCGAAGCAGGAGAGAAGGCACTGGCAGGTGCAGCGGGACGGTTGCAAGACAAGTGTCACCAGTTCCCTGTCAGAGCCATGGAGGCCAGGCTGCTAAGGAGACACGAGAGGAAGACTAGGGCAGGCACGCGTGCTCCACTCTAAGGGAGGAGTCTGGGCAGAAGGCAGGCCTGTCCTGTGTCTCTGGTCCCAAGGGGACAGCGTCTCCTTGAACACCTGTGCCTAGGGCAGACTTGGGCTTGCCACCAGGCCCCATAGCCGCAACTCGCAGCAACAGCTCCCTGGAGGACCGGGCAGTCCGATGCCGTCTTCCTCCAAGATGTGACAACGTTGGTGGTGGCAGGGCGTGTGCCGGGGAAGGAACGGGGACAGTGTGCATGGTTCATGTCCACTCCCTCTCCTGTGGGGAAGGCACTGGCCTAGTCCCCGATTCCGCCTGAGCGCCAGTAGAAAAGGCCTAGCCTGCCTATGCCAGGACATGGAAGTGAGCATAGAGTGCCATCCTAAGCCACGCACGCTGCTGTTGCTTTGTGACTGTGCCTGCTTAGTTCGGCTTGGCAGGGTGAACGCAGGGCGCGAACAGGGAGCCCGGGAAAGCGAGGCCCAAGAGGCACTAGCTCTCCCGCAGCTCTTCATCTTTGAAGTGACAGAGCGAACGCCCAAAGCCTTGCTGTGAAGCAGCAGCGAAGGGCAGTTCGTGCCAGCTGAAAACCTCTACAAACGTGTAGCAGTAGTTGCTAAATCAGAGTCGGATCTGTAGGCTGCTGTGGCTGCCTGCCTTAGCCTACTCTTCCCAGGACAGAGGGAGAGCCCCGCATAGAGCGAAAGCCTCTTTGCCCGGGCATCCCTTCTGGGAAGGCCCAGCTTTCTTTGGGAAATCAAAGTCAGGTCTGAGGGACGCTGCTGCTGCTTGCTTGAGCTGGTCTCCCCTGCACGTTGTAATAAACCCGCATGGAGCGAAATCCTCTATGCGCAGGCATCCTCTCTGGGAAAGCATAGCATTTGTTGGGAAATCAGAATCGGGTTTGTGGGAAGCTGCTGCTTCTTGCCGGAGCTAGTCTGCTCAGGACAGTGGAAGATACCCGCATGGAGCGAAATTCTCTTTCACCTAGCATCCCCTCTGCCTGAGAGAGAAGCGTGGTTGCACCTCTGGAAAGGACCTTAAGGAAAGGGACACGTCTGTCACCGTGTTCCCCAAAGGCAAGTATGAGGAAGGTGCAGAACGCTGCAACGGGCGAATAGAACGAGCCGTTGGCTTTATGTCAGAAAACGGTGCGAAGCAGGAGAGAAGGCACTGGCAGGTGCAGCGGGACGGTTGCAAGACAAGTGTCACCAGTTCCCTGTGCAGAGCCATGGAGGCCAGGCTGCTAAGGAGACACGAGAGGAAGAATAGGGTAGGCACACGTGCTCCCCTCTAAGGGAGGAGTCTGGGCAGAAGGCAGGCCTGTCCTGTGTCTCTGGTCCCAAGGGGACAGCGTCTCCTTGAACACCTGTGCCTAGGGCAGACTTGGGCTTGCCACCAGGCCCCATAGCCGCAACTCGCAGCAACAGCTCCCTGGAGGACCGGGCAGTCCGATGCCGTCTTCCTCCAAGATGTGACAACGTTGGTGGTGGCAGGGCGTGTGCCGGGGAAGGAACGGGGACAGTGTGCAGGGTTCATGTCCACTCCCTCTCCTGTGGGGAAGGCACTGGCCTAGTCCCCGATTCCGCCTGAGCGCCAGTAGAAAAGGCCTAGCCTGCCTATTCCAGGACATGGAAGTGAGCATAGAGTGCCATCCTAAGCCACGCACGCTGCTGTTGCTTTGTGACTGTGCCTGCTTAGTTCGGCTTGGCAGGGTGAACGCAGGGCGCGAACAGGGAGCCCGGGAAAGCGAGGCCCAAGAGGCACTAGCTCTCCCGCAGCTCTTCATCTTTGAAGTGACAGAGCGAACGCCCAAAGCCTTGCTGTGAAGCAGCAGCGAAGGGCAGTTCGTGCCAGCTGAAAACCTCTACAAACGTGTAGCAGTAGTTGCTAAATCAGAGTCGGATCTGTAGGCTGCTGTGGCTGCCTGCCTTAGCCTACTCTTCCCAGGACAGAGGGAGAGCCCCGCATAGAGCGAAAGCCTCTTTGCCCGGGCATCCCTTCTGGGAAGGCCCAGCTTTCTTTGGGAAATCAAAGTCAGGTCTGAGGGACGCTGCTGCTGCTTGCTTGAGCTGGTCTCCCCTGCACGTTGTAATAAACCCGCATGGAGCGAAATCCTCTATGCGCAGGCATCCTCTCTGGGAAAGCATAGCATTTGTTGGGAAATCAGAATCGGGTTTGTGGGAAGCTGCTGCTTCTTGCCGGAGCTAGTCTGCTCAGGACAGTGGAAGATACCCGCATGGAGCGAAATTCTCTTTCACCTAGCATCCCCTCTGCCTGAGAGAGAAGCGTGGTTGCACCTCTGGAAAGGACCTTAAGGAAAGGGACACGTCTGTCACCGTGTTCCCCAAAGGCAAGTATGAGGAAGGTGCAGAACGCTGCAACGGGCGAATAGAACGAGCCGTTGGCTTTATGTCAGAAAACGGTGCGAAGCAGGAGAGAAGGCACTGGCAGGTGCAGCGGGACGGTTGCAAGACAAGTGTCACCAGTTCCCAGTCAGAGCCATGGAGGCCAGGCTGCTAAGGAGAAACGAGAGGAAGACTAGGGCAGGCACGCGTGCTCCACTCTAAGGGAGGAGTCTGGGCAGAAGGCAGGCCTGTCCTGTGTCTCTGGTCCCAAGGGGACAGCGTCTCCTTGAACACCTGTGCCTAGGGCAGACTTGGGCTTGCCACCAGGCCCCATAGCCGCAACTCGCAGCAACAGCTCCCTGGAGGACCGGGCAGTCCGATGCCGTCTTCCTCCAAGATGTGACAACGTTGGTGGTGGCAGGGCGTGTGCCGGGGAAGGAACGGGGACAGTGTGCAGGGTTCATGTCCACTCCCTCTCCTGTGGGGAAGGCACTGGCCTAGTCCCCGATTCCGCCTGAGCGCCAGTAGAAAAGGCCTAGCCTGCCTATGCCAGGACATGGAAGTGAGCATGGAGTGCCATCCTAAGCCACGCACGCTGCTGTTGCTTTGTGACTGTGCCTGCTTAGTTCGGCTTGGCAGGGTGAACGCAGGGCGCGAACAGGGAGCCCGGGAAAGCGAGGCCCAAGAGGCACTAGCTCTCCCGCAGCTCTTCATCTTTGAAGTGACAGAGCGAACGCCCAAAGCCTTGCTGTGAAGCAGCAGCGAAGGGCAGTTCGTGCCAGCTGAAAACCTCTACAAACGTGTAGCAGTAGTTGCTAAATCAGAGTCGGATCTGTAGGCTGCTGTGGCTGCCTGCCTTAGCCTACTCTTCCCAGGACAGAGGGAGAGCCCCGCATAGAGCGAAAGCCTCTTTGCCCGGGCATCCCTTCTGGGAAGGCCCAGCTTTCTTTGGGAAATCAAAGTCAGGTCTGAGGGACGCTGCTGCTGCTTGCTTGAGCTGGTCTCCCCTGCACGTTGTAATAAACCCGCATGGAGCGAAATCCTCTATGCGCAGGCATCCTCTCTGGGAAAGCATAGCATTTGTTGGGAAATCAGAATCGGGTTTGTGGGAAGCTGCTGCTTCTTGCCGGAGCTAGTCTGCTCAGGACAGTGGAAGATACCCGCATGGAGCGAAATTCTCTTTCACCTAGCATCCCCTCTGCCTGAGAGAGAAGCGTGGTTGCACCTCTGGAAAGGACCTTAAGGAAAGGGACACGTCTGTCACCGTGTTCCCCAAAGGCAAGTATGAGGAAGGTGCAGAACGCTGCAACGGGCGAATAGAACGAGCCGTTGGCTTTATGTCAGAAAACGGTGCGAAGCAGGAGAGAAGGCACTGGCAGGTGCAGCGGGACGGTTGCAAGACAAGTGTCACCAGTTCCCTGTCAGAGCCATGGAGGCCAGGCTGCTAAGGAGACACGAGAGGAAGAATAGGGTAGGCACACGTGCTCCACTCTAAGGGAGGAGTCTGGGCAGAAGGCAGGCCTGTCCTGTGTCTCTGGTCCCAAGGGGACAGCGTCTCCTTGAACACCTGTGCCTAGGGCAGACTTGGGCTTGCCACCAGGCCCCATAGCCGCAACTCGCAGCAACAGCTCCCTGGAGGACCGGGCAGTCCGATGCCGTCTTCCTCCAAGATGTGACAACGTTGGTGGTGGCAGGGCGTGTGCCGGGGAAGGAACGGGGACAGTGTGCAGGGTTCATGTCCACTCCCTCTCCTGTGGGGAAGGCACTGGCCTAGTCCCCGATTCCGCCTGAGCGCCAGTAGAAAAGGCCTAGCCTGCCTATGCCAGGACATGGAAGTGAGCATAGAGTGCCATCCTAAGCCACGCACGCTGCTGTTGCTTTGTGACTGTGCCTGCTTAGTTCGGCTTGGCAGGGTGAACGCAGGGCGCGAACAGGGAGCCCGGGAAAGCAAGGCCCAAGAGGCACTAGCTCTCCCGCAGCTCTTCATCTTTGAAGTGACAGAGCGAACGCCCAAAGCCTTGCTGTGAAGCAGCAGCGAAGGGCAGTTCGTGCCAGCTGAAAACCTCTACAAACGTGTAGCAGTAGTTGCTAAATCAGAGTCGGATCTGTAGGCTGCTGTGGCTGCCTGCCTTAGCCTACTCTTCCCAGGACAGAGGGAGAGCCCCGCATAGAGCGAAAGCCTCTTTGCCCGGGCATCCCTTCTGGGAAGGCCCAGCTTTCTTTGGGAAATCAAAGTCAGGTCTGAGGGACGCTGCTGCTGCTTGCTTGAGCTGGTCTCCCCTGCACGTTGTAATAAACCCGCATGGAGCGAAATCCTCTATGCGCAGGCATCCTCTCTGGGAAAGCATAGCATTTGTTGGGAAATCAGAATCGGGTTTGTGGGAAGCTGCTGCTTCTTGCCGGAGCTAGTCTGCTCAGGACAGTGGAAGATACCCGCATGGAGCGAAATTCTCTTTCACCTAGCATCCCCTCTGCCTGAGAGAGAAGCGTGGTTGCACCTCTGGAAAGGACCTTAAGGAAAGGGACACGTCTGTCACCGTGTTCCCCAAAGGCAAGTATGAGGAAGGTGCAGAACGCTGCAACGGGCGAATAGAACGAGCCGTTGGCTTTATGTCAGAAAACGGTGCGAAGCAGGAGAGAAGGCACTGGCAGGTGCAGCGGGACGGTTGCAAGACAAGTGTCACCAGTTCCCTGTCAGAGCCATGGAGGCCAGGCTGCTAAGGAGACACGAGAGGAAGACTAGGGCAGGCACGCGTGCTCCACTCTAAGGGAGGAGTCTGGGCAGAAGGCAGGCCTGTCCTGTGTCTCTGGTCCCAAGGGGACAGCGTCTCCTTGAACACCTGTGCCTAGGGCAGACTTGGGCTTGCCACCAGGCCCCATAGCCGCAACTCGCAGCAACAGCTCCCTGGAGGACCGGGCAGTCCGATGCCGTCTTCCTCCAAGATGTGACAACGTTGGTGGTGGCAGGGCGTGTGCCGGGGAAGGAATGGGGACAGTGTGCAGGGTTCATGTCCACTCCCTCTCCTGTGGGGAAGGCACTGGCCTAGTCCCCGATTCCGCCTGAGCGCCAGTAGAAAAGGCCTAGCCTGCCTATGCCAGGACATGGAAGTGAGCATGGAGTGCCATCCTAAGCCACGCACGCTGCTGTTGCTTTGTGACTGTGCCTGCTTAGTTCGGCTTGGCAGGGTGAACGCAGGGCGCGAACAGGGAGCCCGGGAAAGCGAGGCCCAAGAGGCACTAGCTCTCCCGCAGCTCTTCATCTTTGAAGTGACAGAGCGAACGCCCAAAGCCTTGCTGTGAAGCAGCAGCGAAGGGCAGTTCGTGCCAGCTGAAAACCTCTACAAACGTGTAGCAGTAGTTGCTAAATCAGAGTCGGATCTGTAGGCTGCTGTGGCTGCCTGCCTTAGCCTACTCTTCCCAGGACAGAGGGAGAGCCCCGCATAGAGCGAAAGCCTCTTTGCCCGGGCATCCCTTCTGGGAAGGCCCAGCTTTCTTTGGGAAATCAAAGTCAGGTCTGAGGGACGCTGCTGCTGCTTGCTTGAGCTGGTCTCCCCTGCACGTTGTAATAAACCCGCATGGAGCGAAATCCTCTATGCGCAGGCATCCTCTCTGGGAAAGCGTAGCATTTGTTGGGAAATCAGAATCGGGTTTGTGGGAAGCTGCTGCTTCTTGCCGGAGCTAGTCTGCTCAGGACAGTGGAAGATACCCGCATGGTGCGAAATTCTCTTTCACCTAGCATCCCCTCTGCCTGAGAGAGAAGCGTGGTTGCACCTCTGGAAAGGACCTTAAGGAAAGGGACACGTCTGTCACCGTGTTCCCCAAAGGCAAGTATGAGGAAGGTGCAGAACGCTGCAACGGGCGAATAGAACGAGCCGTTGGCTTTATGTCAGAAAACGGTGCGAAGCAGGAGAGAAGGCACTGGCAGGTGCAGCGGGACGGTTGCAAGACAAGTGTCACCAGTTCCCTGTCAGAGCCATGGAGGCCAGGCTGCTAAGGAGACACGAGAGGAAGACTAGGGCAGGCACGCGTGCTCCACTCTAAGGGAGGAGTCTGGGCAGAAGGCAGGCCTGTCCTGTGTCTCTGGTCCCAAGGGGACAGCGTCTCCTTGAACACCTGTGCCTAGGGCAGACTTGGGCTTGCCACCAGGCCCCATAGCCGCAACTCGCAGCAACAGCTCCCTGGAGGACCGGGCAGTCCGATGCCGTCTTCCTCCAAGATGTGACAACGTTGGTGGTGGCAGGGCGTGTGCCGGGGAAGGAATGGGGACAGTGTGCAGGGTTCATGTCCACTCCCTCTCCTGTGGGGAAGGCACTGGCCTAGTCCCCGATTCCGCCTGAGCGCCAGTAGAAAAGGCCTAGCCTGCCTATGCCAGGACATGGAAGTGAGCATAGAGTGCCATCCTAAGCCACGCACGCTGCTGTTGCTTTGTGACTGTGCCTGCTTAGTTCGGCTTGGCAGGGTGAACGCAGGGCGCGAACAGGGAGCCCGGGAAAGCAAGGCCCAAGAGGCACTAGCTCTCCCGCAGCTCTTCATCTTTGAAGTGACAGAGCGAACGCCCAAAGCCTTGCTGTGAAGCAGCAGCGAAGGGCAGTTCGTGCCAGCTGAAAACCTCTACAAACGTGTAGCAGTAGTTGCTAAATCAGAGTCGGATCTGTAGGCTGCTGTGGCTGCCTGCCTTAGCCTACTCTTCCCAGGACAGAGGGAGAGCCCCGCATAGAGCGAAAGCCTCTTTGCCCGGGCATCCCTTCTGGGAAGGCCCAGCTTTCTTTGGGAAATCAAAGTCAGGTCTGAGGGACGCTGCTGCTGCTTGCTTGAGCTGGTCTCCCCTGCACGTTGTAATAAACCCGCATGGAGCGAAATCCTCTATGCGCAGGCATCCTCTCTGGGAAAGCGTAGCATTTGATGGGAAATCAGAATCGGGTTTGTGGGAAGCTGCTGCTTCTTGCCGGAGCTAGTCTGCTCAGGACAGTGGAAGATACCCGCATGGAGCGAAATTCTCTTTCACCTAGCATCCCCTCTGCCTGAGAGAGAAGCGTGGTTGCACCTCTGGAAAGGACCTTAAGGAAAGGGACACGTCTGTCACCGTGTTCCCCAAAGGCAAGTATGAGGAAGGTGCAGAACGCTGCAACGGGTGAATAGAACGAGCCGTTGGCTTTATGTCAGAAAACGGTGCGAAGCAGGAGAGAAGGCACTGGCAGGTGCAGCGGGACGGTTGCAAGACAAGTGTCACCAGTTCCCTGTCAGAGCCATGGAGGCCAGGCTGCTAAGGAGACACGAGAGGAAGACTAGGGCAGGCACGCGTGCTCCACTCTAACGGAGGAGTCTGGGCAGAAGGCAGGCCTGTCCTGTGTCTCTGGTCCCAAGGGGACAGCGTCTCCTTGAACACCTGTGCCTAGGGCAGACTTGGGCTTGCCAACAGGCCCCATAGCCGCAACTCGCAGCAACAGCTCCCTGGAGGACCGGGCAGTCCGATGCCGTCTTCCTCCAAGATGTGACAACGTTGGTGGTGGCAGGGCGTGTGCCGGGGAAGGAACGGGGACAGTGTGCAGGGTTCATGTCCACTCCCTCTCCTGTGGGGAAGGCACTGGCCTAGTCCCCGATTCCGCCTGAGCGCCAGTAGAAAAGGCCTAGCCTGCCTATGCCAGGACATGGAAGTGAGCATAGAGTGCCATCCTAAGCCACGCACGCTGCTGTTGCTTTGTGACTGTGCCTGCTTAGTTCGGCTTGGCAGGGTGAACGCAGGGCGCGAACAGGGAGCCCGGGAAAGCAAGGCCCAAGAGGCACTAGCTCTCCCGCAGCTCTTCATCTTTGAAGTGACAGAGCGAACGCCCAAAGCCTTGCTGTGAAGCAGCAGCGAAGGGCAGTTCGTGCCAGCTGAAAACCTCTACAAACGTGTAGCAGTAGTTGCTAAATCAGAGTCGGATCTGTAGGCTGCTGTGGCTGCCTGCCTTAGCCTACTCTTCCCAGGACAGAGGGAGAGCCCCGCATAGAGCGAAAGCCTCTTTGCCCGGGCATCCCTTCTGGGAAGGCCCAGCTTTCTTTGGGAAAGCAAAGTCAGGTCTGAGGGACGCTGCTGCTGCTTGCTTGAGCTGGTCTCCCCTGCACGTTGTAATAAACCCGCATGGAGCGAAATCCTCTATGCGCAGGCATCCTCTCTGGGAAAGCGTAGCATTTGTTGGGAAATCAGAATCGGGTTTGTGGGAAGCTGCTGCTTCTTGCCGGAGCTAGTCTGCTCAGGACAGTGGAAGATACCCGCATGGAGCGAAATTCTCTTTCACCTAGCATCCCCTCTGCCTGAGAGAGAAGCGTGGTTGCACCTCTGGAAAGGACCTTAAGGAAAGGGACACGTCTGTCACCGTGTTCCCCAAAGGCAAGTATGAGGAAGGTGCAGAACGCTGCAACGGGCGAATAGAAGGAGCCGTTGGCTTTATGTCAGAAAACGGTGCGAAGCAGGAGAGAAGGCACTGGCAGGTGCAGCGGGACGGTTGCAAGACAAGTGTCACCAGTTCCCTGTCAGAGCCATGGAGGCCAGGCTGCTAAGGAGACACGAGAGGAAGACAAGGGCAGGCACGCGTGCTCCACTCTAACGGAGGAGTCTGGGCAGAAGGCAGGCCTGTCCTGTGTCTCTGGTCCCAATGGGACAGCGTCTCCTTGAACACCTGTGCCTAAGGCAGACTTGGGCTTGCCAACAGGCCCCATAGCCGCAACTCGCAGCAACAGCTCCCTGGAGGACCGGGCAGTCCGATGCCGTCTTCCTCCAAGATGTGACAACGTTGGTGGTGGCAGGGCGTGTGCCGGGGAAGGAACGGGGACAGTGTGCAGGGTTCATGTCCACTCCCTCTCCTGTGGGGAAGGCACTGGCCTAGTCCCCGATTCCGCCTGAGCGCCAGTAGAAAATGCCTAGCCTGCCTATGCCAGGACATGGAAGTGAGCATAGAGTGCAATCCTAAGCCACGCACGCTGCTGTTGCTTTGTGACTGTGCCTGCTTAGTTCGGCTTGGCAGGGTGGACGCAGGGCGCGAACAGGGAGCCCGGGAAAGCAAGGCCCAAGAGGCACTAGCTCTCCCGCAGCTCTTCATCTTTGAAGTGACAGAGCGAACGCCCAAAGCCTTGCTGTGAAGCAGCAGCGAAGGGCAGTTCGTGCCAGCTGAAAACCTCTACAAACGTGTAGCAGTAGTTGCTAAATCAGAGTCGGATCTGTAGGCTGCTGTGGCTGCCTGCCTTAGCCTACTCTTCCCAGGACAGAGGGAGAGCCCCGCATAGAGCGAAAGCCTCTTTGCCCGGGCATCCCTTCTGGGAAGGCCCAGCTTTCTTTGGGAAATCAAAGTCAGGTCTGAGGGACGCTGCTGCTGCTTGCTTGAGCTGGTCTCCCCTGCACGTTGTAATAAACCCGCATGGAGCGAAATCCTCTATGCGCAGGCATCCTCTCTGGGAAAGCATAGCATTTGTTGGGAAATCAGAATCGGGTTTGTGGGAAGCTGCTGCTTCTTGCCGGAGCTAGTCTGCTCAGGACAGTGGAAGATACCCGCATGGAGCGAAATTCTCTTTCACCTAGCATCCCCTCTGCCTGAGAGAGAAGCGTGGTTGCACCTCTGGAAAGGACCTTAAGGAAAGGGACACGTCTGTCACCGTGTTCCCCAAAGGCAAGTATGAGGAAGGTGCAGAACGCTGCAACGGGCGAATAGAACGAGCCGTTGGCTTTATGTCAGAAAACGGTGCGAAGCAGGAGAGAAGGCACTGGCAGGTGCAGCGGGACGGTTGCAAGACAAGTGTCACCAGTTCCCAGTCAGAGCCATGGAGGCCAGGCTGCTAAGGAGAAACGAGAGGAAGACTAGGGCAGGCACGCGTGCTCCACTCTAAGGGAGGAGTCTGGGCAGAAGGCAGGCCTGTCCTGTGTCTCTGGTCCCAAGGGGACAGCGTCTCCTTGAACACCTGTGCCTAGGGCAGACTTGGGCTTGCCACCAGGCCCCATAGCCGCAACTCGCAGCAACAGCTCCCTGGAGGACCGGGCAGTCCGATGCCGTCTTCCTCCAAGATGTGACAACGTTGGTGGTGGCAGGGCGTGTGCCGGGGAAGGAACGGGGACAGTGTGCAGGGTTCATGTCCACTCCCTCTCCTGTGGGGAAGGCACTGGCCTAGTCCCCGATTCCGCCTGAGCGCCAGTAGAAAAGGCCTAGCCTGCCTATGCCAGGACATGGAAGTGAGCATGGAGTGCCATCCTAAGCCACGCACGCTGCTGTTGCTTTGTGACTGTGCCTGCTTAGTTCGGCTTGGCAGGGTGAACGCAGGGCGCGAACAGGGAGCCCGGGAAAGCGAGGCCCAAGAGGCACTAGCTCTCCCGCAGCTCTTCATCTTTGAAGTGACAGAGCGAACGCCCAAAGCCTTGCTGTGAAGCAGCAGCGAAGGGCAGTTCGTGCCAGCTGAAAACCTCTACAAACGTGTAGCAGTAGTTGCTAAATCAGAGTCGGATCTGTAGGCTGCTGTGGCTGCCTGCCTTAGCCTACTCTTCCCAGGACAGAGGGAGAGCCCCGCATAGAGCGAAAGCCTCTTTGCCCGGGCATCCCTTCTGGGAAGGCCCAGCTTTCTTTGGGAAATCAAAGTCAGGTCTGAGGGACGCTGCTGCTGCTTGCTTGAGCTGGTCTCCCCTGCACGTTGTAATAAACCCGCATGGAGCGAAATCCTCTATGCGCAGGCATCCTCTCTGGGAAAGCGTAGCATTTGTTGGGAAATCAGAATCGGGTTTGTGGGAAGCTGCTGCTTCTTGCCGGAGCTAGTCTGCTCAGGACAGTGGAAGATACCCGCATGGAGCGAAATTCTCTTTCACCTAGCATCCCCTCTGCCTGAGAGAGAAGCGTGGTTGCACCTCTGGAAAGGACCTTAAGGAAAGGGACACGTCTGTCACCGTGTTCCCCAAAGGCAAGTATGAGGAAGGTGCAGAACGCTGCAACGGGCGAATAGAACGAGCCGTTGGCTTTATGTCAGAAAACGGTGCGAAGCAGGAGAGTAGGCACTGGCAGGTGCAGCGGGACGGTTGCAAGACAAGTGTCACCAGTTCCCTGTCAGAGCCATGGAGGCCAGGCTGCTAAGGAGACACGAGAGGAAGACTAGGGCAGGCACGCGTGCTCCACTCTAAGGGAGGAGTCTGGGCAGAAGGCAGGCCTGTCCTGTGTCTCTGGTCCCAAGGGGACAGCGTCTCCTTGAACACCTGTGCCTAGGGCAGACTTGGGCTTGCCACCAGGCCCCATAGCCGCAACTCGCAGCAACAGCTCCCTGGAGGACCGGGCAGTCCGATGCCGTCTTCCTCCAAGATGTGACAACGTTGGTGGTGGCAGGGCGTGTGCCGGGGAAGGAACGGGGACAGTGTGCAGGGTTCATGTCCACTCCCTCTCCTGTGGGGAAGGCACTGGCCTAGTCCCCGATTCCGCCTGAGCGCCAGTAGAAAAGGCCTAGCCTGCCTATGCCAGGACATGGAAGTGAGCATAGAGTGCCATCCTAAGCCACGCACGCTGCTGTTGCTTTGTGACTGTGCCTGCTTAGTTCGGCTTGGCAGGGTGAACGCAGGGCGCGAACAGGGAGCCCGGGAAAGCGAGGCCCAAGAGGCACTAGCTCTCCCGCAGCTCTTCATCTTTGAAGTGACAGAGCGAACGCCCAAAGCCTTGCTGTGAAGCAGCAGCGAAGGGCAGTTCGTGCCAGCTGAAAACCTCTACAAACGTGTAGCAGTAGTTGCTAAATCAGAGTCGGATCTGTAGGCTGCTGTGGCTGCCTGCCTTAGCCTACTCTTCCCAGGACAGAGGGAGAGCCCCGCATAGAGCGAAAGCCTCTTTGCCCGGGCATCCCTTCTGGGAAGGCCCAGCTTTCTTTGGGAAATCAAAGTCAGGTCTGAGGGACGCTGCTGCTGCTTGCTTGAGCTGGTCTCCCCTGCACGTTGTAATAAACCCGCATGGAGCGAAATCCTCTATGCGCAGGCATCCTCTCTGGGAAAGCGTAGCATTTGTTGGGAAATCAGAATCGGGTTTGTGGGAAGCTGCTGCTTCTTGCCGGAGCTAGTCTGCTCAGGACAGTGGAAGATACCCGCATGGAGCGAAATTCTCTTTCACCTAGCATCCCCTCTGCCTGAGAGAGAAGCGTGGTTGCACCTCTGGAAAGGACCTTAAGGAAAGGGACACGTCTGTCACCGTGTTCCCCAAAGGCAAGTATGAGGAAGGTGCAGAACGCTGCAACGGGCGAATAGAACGAGCCGTTGGCTTTATGTCAGAAAACGGTGCGAAGCAGGAGAGAAGGCACTGGCAGGTGCAGCGGGACGGTTGCAAGACAAGTGTCACCAGTTCCCAGTCAGAGCCATGGAGGCCAGGCTGCTAAGGAGAAACGAGAGGAAGACTAGGGCAGGCACGCGTGCTCCACTCTAAGGGAGGAGTCTGGGCAGAAGGCAGGCCTGTCCTGTGTCTCTGGTCCCAAGGGGACAGCGTCTCCTTGAACACCTGTGCCTAGGGCAGACTTGGGCTTGCCACCAGGCCCCATAGCCGCAACTCGCAGCAACAGCTCCCTGGAGGACCGGGCAGTCCGATGCCGTCTTCCTCCAAGATGTGACAACGTTGGTGGTGGCAGGGCGTGTGCCGGGGAAGGAACGGGGACAGTGTGCAGGGTTCATGTCCACTCCCTCTCCTGTGGGGAAGGCACTGGCCTAGTCCCCGATTCCGCCTGAGCGCCAGTAGAAAAGGCCTAGCCTGCCTATGCCAGGACATGGAAGTGAGCATGGAGTGCCATCCTAAGCCACGCACGCTGCTGTTGCTTTGTGACTGTGCCTGCTTAGTTCGGCTTGGCAGGGTGAACGCAGGGCGCGAACAGGGAGCCCGGGAAAGCGAGGCCCAAGAGGCACTAGCTCTCCCGCAGCTCTTCATCTTTGAAGTGACAGAGCGAACGCCCAAAGCCTTGCTGTGAAGCAGCAGCGAAGGGCAGTTCGTGCCAGCTGAAAACCTCTACAAACGTGTAGCAGTAGTTGCTAAATCAGAGTCGGATCTGTAGGCTGCTGTGGCTGCCTGCCTTAGCCTACTCTTCCCAGGACAGAGGGAGAGCCCCGCATAGAGCGAAAGCCTCTTTGCCCGGGCATCCCTTCTGGGAAGGCCCAGCTTTCTTTGGGAAATCAAAGTCAGGTCTGAGGGACGCTGCTGCTGCTTGCTTGAGCTGGTCTCCCCTGCACGTTGTAATAAACCCGCATGGAGCGAAATCCTCTATGCGCAGGCATCCTCTCTGGGAAAGCATAGCATTTGTTGGGAAATCAGAATCGGGTTTGTGGGAAGCTGCTGCTTCTTGCCGGAGCTAGTCTGCTCAGGACAGTGGAAGATACCCGCATGGAGCGAAATTCTCTTTCACCTAGCATCCCCTCTGCCTGAGAGAGAAGCGTGGTTGCACCTCTGGAAAGGACCTTAAGGAAAGGGACACGTCTGTCACCGTGTTCCCCAAAGGCAAGTATGAGGAAGGTGCAGAACGCTGCAACGGGCGAATAGAACGAGCCGTTGGCTTTATGTCAGAAAACGGTGCGAAGCAGGAGAGAAGGCACTGGCAGGTGCAGCGGGACGGTTGCAAGACAAGTGTCACCAGTTCCCTGTGCAGAGCCATGGAGGCCAGGCTGCTAAGGAGACACGAGAGGAAGAATAGGGTAGGCACACGTGCTCCACTCTAAGGGAGGAGTCTGGGCAGAAGGCAGGCCTGTCCTGTGTCTCTGGTCCCAAGGGGACAGCGTCTCCTTGAACACCTGTGCCTAGGGCAGACTTGGGCTTGCCACCAGGCCCCATAGCCGCAACTCGCAGCAACAGCTCCCTGGAGGACCGGGCAGTCCGATGCCGTCTTCCTCCAAGATGTGACAACGTTGGTGGTGGCAGGGCGTGTGCCGGGGAAGGAACGGGGACAGTGTGCAGGGTTCATGTCCACTCCCTCTCCTGTGGGGAAGGCACTGGCCTAGTCCCCGATTCCGCCTGAGCGCCAGTAGAAAATGCCTAGCCTGCCTATGCCAGGACATGGAAGTGAGCATAGAGTGCCATCCTAAGCCACGCACGCTGCTGTTGCTTTGTGACTGTGCCTGCTTAGTTCGGCTTGGCAGGGTGAACGCAGGGCGCGAACAGGGAGCCCGGGAAAGCAAGGCCCAAGAGGCACTAGCTCTCCCGCAGCTCTTCATCTTTGAAGTGACAGAGCGAACGCCCAAAGCCTTGCTGTGAAGCAGCAGCGAAGGGCAGTTCGTGCCAGCTGAAAACCTCTACAAACGTGTAGCAGTAGTTGCTAAATCAGAGTCGGATCTGTAGGCTGCTGTGGCTGCCTGCCTTAGCCTACTCTTCCCAGGACAGAGGGAGAGCCCCGCATAGAGCGAAAGCCTCTTTGCCCGGGCATCCCTTCTGGGAAGGCCCAGCTTTCTTTGGGAAATCAAAGTCAGGTCTGAGGGACGCTGCTGCTGCTTGCTTGAGCTGGTCTCCCCTGCACGTTGTAATAAACCCGCATGGAGCGAAATCCTCTATGCGCAGGCATCCTCTCTGGGAAAGCATAGCATTTGTTGGGAAATCAGAATCGGGTTTGTGGGAAGCTGCTGCTTCTTGCCGGAGCTAGTCTGCTCAGGACAGTGGAAGATACCCGCATGGAGCGAAATTCTCTTTCACCTAGCATCCCCTCTGCCTGAGAGAGAAGCGTGGTTGCACCTCTGGAAAGGACCTTAAGGAAAGGGACACGTCTGTCACCGTGTTCCCCAAAGGCAAGTATGAGGAAGGTGCAGAACGCTGCAACGGGCGAATAGAACGAGCCGTTGGCTTTATGTCAGAAAACGGTGCGAAGCAGGAGAGAAGGCACTGGCAGGTGCAGCGGGACGGTTGCAAGACAAGTGTCACCAGTTCCCTGTCAGAGCCATGGAGGCCAGGCTGCTAAGGAGACACGAGAGGAAGACTAGGGCAGGCACGCGTGCTCCACTCTAAGGGAGGAGTCTGGGCAGAAGGCAGGCCTGTCCTGTGTCTCTGGTCCCAAGGGGACAGCGTCTCCTTGAACACCTGTGCCTAGGGCAGACTTGGGCTTGCCACCAGGCCCCATAGCCGCAACTCGCAGCAACAGCTCCCTGGAGGACCGGGCAGTCCGATGCCGTCTTCCTCCAAGATGTGACAACGTTGGTGGTGGCAGGGCGTGTGCCGGGGAAGGAATGGGGACAGTGTGCAGGGTTCATGTCCACTCCCTCTCCTGTGGGGAAGGCACTGGCCTAGTCCCCGATTCCGCCTGAGCGCCAGTAGAAAAGGCCTAGCCTGCCTATGCCAGGACATGGAAGTGAGCATGGAGTGCCATCCTAAGCCACGCACGCTGCTGTTGCTTTGTGACTGTGCCTGCTTAGTTCGGCTTGGCAGGGTGAACGCAGGGCGCGAACAGGGAGCCCGGGAAAGCGAGGCCCAAGAGGCACTAGCTCTCCCGCAGCTCTTCATCTTTGAAGTGACAGAGCGAACGCCCAAAGCCTTGCTGTGAAGCAGCAGCGAAGGGCAGTTCGTGCCAGCTGAAAACCTCTACAAACGTGTAGCAGTAGTTGCTAAATCAGAGTCGGATCTGTAGGCTGCTGTGGCTGCCTGCCTTAGCCTACTCTTCCCAGGACAGAGGGAGAGCCCCGCATAGAGCGAAAGCCTCTTTGCCCGGGCATCCCTTCTGGGAAGGCCCAGCTTTCTTTGGGAAAGCAAAGTCAGGTCTGAGGGACGCTGCTGCTGCTTGCTTGAGCTGGTCTCCCCTGCACGTTGTAATAAACCCGCATGGAGCGAAATCCTCTATGCGCAGGCATCCTCTCTGGGAAAGCGTAGCATTTGTTGGGAAATCAGAATCGGGTTTGTGGGAAGCTGCTGCTTCTTGCCGGAGCTAGTCTGCTCAGGACAGTGGAAGATACCCGCATGGTGCGAAATTCTCTTTCACCTAGCATCCCCTCTGCCTGAGAGAGAAGCGTGGTTGCACCTCTGGAAAGGACCTTAAGGAAAGGGACACGTCTGTCACCGTGTTCCCCAAAGGCAAGTATGAGGAAGGTGCAGAACGCTGCAACGGGCGAATAGAACGAGCCGTTGGCTTTATGTCAGAAAACGGTGCGAAGCAGGAGAGAAGGCACTGGCAGGTGCAGCGGGACGGTTGCAAGACAAGTGTCACCAGTTCCCTGTCAGAGCCATGGAGGCCAGGCTGCTAAGGAGACACGAGAGGAAGACTAGGGCAGGCACGCGTGCTCCACTCTAAGGGAGGAGTCTGGGCAGAAGGCAGGCCTGTCCTGTGTCTCTGGTCCCAAGGGGACAGCGTCTCCTTGAACACCTGTGCCTAGGGCAGACTTGGGCTTGCCACCAGGACCCATAGCCGCAACTCGCAGCAACAGCTCCCTGGAGGACCGGGCAGTCCGATGCCGTCTTCCTCCAAGATGTGACAACGTTGGTGGTGGCAGGGCGTGTGCCGGGGAAGGAATGGGGACAGTGTGCAGGGTTCATGTCCACTCCCTCTCCTGTGGGGAAGGCACTGGCCTAGTCCCCGATTCCGCCTGAGCGCCAGTAGAAAAGGCCTAGCCTGCCTATGCCAGGACATGGAAGTGAGCATAGAGTGCCATCCTAAGCCACGCACGCTGCTGTTGCTTTGTGACTGTGCCTGCTTAGTTCGGCTTGGCAGGGTGAACGCAGGGCGCGAACAGGGAGCCCGGGAAAGCAAGGCCCAAGAGGCACTAGCTCTCCCGCAGCTCTTCATCTTTGAAGTGACAGAGCGAACGCCCAAAGCCTTGCTGTGAAGCAGCAGCGAAGGGCAGTTCGTGCCAGCTGAAAACCTCTACAAACGTGTAGCAGTAGTTGCTAAATCAGAGTCGGATCTGTAGGCTGCTGTGGCTGCCTGCCTTAGCCTACTCTTCCCAGGACAGAGGGAGAGCCCCGCATAGAGCGAAAGCCTCTTTGCCCGGGCATCCCTTCTGGGAAGGCCCAGCTTTCTTTGGGAAAGCAAAGTCAGGTCTGAGGGACGCTGCTGCTGCTTGCTTGAGCTGGTCTCCCCTGCACGTTGTAATAAACCCGCATGGAGCGAAATCCTCTATGCGCAGGCATCCTCTCTGGGAAAGCGTAGCATTTGATGGGAAATCAGAATCGGGTTTGTGGGAAGCTGCTGCTTCTTGCCGGAGCTAGTCTGCTCAGGACAGTGGAAGATACCCGCATGGAGCGAAATTCTCTTTCACCTAGCATCCCCTCTGCCTGAGAGAGAAGCGTGGTTGCACCTCTGGAAAGGACCTTAAGGAAAGGGACACGTCTGTCACCGTGTTCCCCAAAGGCAAGTATGAGGAAGGTGCAGAACGCTGCAACGGGCGAATAGAACGAGCCGTTGGCTTTATGTCAGAAAACGGTGCGAAGCAGGAGAGAAGGCACTGGCAGGTGCAGCGGGACGGTTGCAAGACAAGTGTCACCAGTTCCCTGTCAGAGCCATGGAGGCCAGGCTGCTAAGGAGACACGAGAGGAAGACTAGGGCAGGCACGCGTGCTCCACTCTAACGGAGGAGTCTGGGCAGAAGGCAGGCCTGTCCTGTGTCTCTGGTCCCAAGGGGACAGCGTCTCCTTGAACACCTGTGCCTAGGGCAGACTTGGGCTTGCCAACAGGCCCCATAGCCGCAACTCGCAGCAACAGCTCCCTGGAGGACCGGGCAGTCCGATGCCGTCTTCCTCCAAGATGTGACAACGTTGGTGGTGGCAGGGCGTGTGCCGGGGAAGGAACGGGGACAGTGTGCAGGGTTCATGTCCACTCCCTCTCCTGTGGGGAAGGCACTGGCCTAGTCCCCGATTCCGCCTGAGCGCCAGTAGAAAAGGCCTAGCCTGCCTATGCCAGGACATGGAAGTGAGCATAGAGTGCCATCCTAAGCCACGCACGCTGCTGTTGCTTTGTGACTGTGCCTGCTTAGTTCGGCTTGGCAGGGTGAACGCAGGGCGCGAACAGGGAGCCCGGGAAAGCAAGGCCCAAGAGGCACTAGCTCTCCCGCAGCTCTTCATCTTTGAAGTGACAGAGCGAACGCCCAAAGCCTTGCTGTGAAGCAGCAGCGAAGGGCAGTTCGTGCCAGCTGAAAACCTCTACAAACGTGTAGCAGTAGTTGCTAAATCAGAGTCGGATCTGTAGGCTGCTGTGGCTGCCTGCCTTAGCCTACTCTTCCCAGGACAGAGGGAGAGCCCCGCATAGAGCGAAAGCCTCTTTGCCCGGGCATCCCTTCTGGGAAGGCCCAGCTTTCTTTGGGAAAGCAAAGTCAGGTCTGAGGGACGCTGCTGCTGCTTGCTTGAGCTGGTCTCCCCTGCACGTTGTAATAAACCCGCATGGAGCGAAATCCTCTATGCGCAGGCATCCTCTCTGGGAAAGCGTAGCATTTGTTGGGAAATCAGAATCGGGTTTGTGGGAAGCTGCTGCTTCTTGCCGGAGCTAGTCTGCTCAGGACAGTGGAAGATACCCGCATGGAGCGAAATTCTCTTTCACCTAGCATCCCCTCTGCCTGAGAGAGAAGCGTGGTTGCACCTCTGGAAAGGACCTTAAGGAAAGGGACACGTCTGTCACCGTGTTCCCCAAAGGCAAGTATGAGGAAGGTGCAGAACGCTGCAACGGGCGAATAGAAGGAGCCGTTGGCTTTATGTCAGAAAACGGTGCGAAGCAGGAGAGAAGGCACTGGCAGGTGCAGCGGGACGGTTGCAAGACAAGTGTCACCAGTTCCCTGTCAGAGCCATGGAGGCCAGGCTGCTAAGGAGACACGAGAGGAAGACAAGGGCAGGCACGCGTGCTCCACTCTAACGGAGGAGTCTGGGCAGAAGGCAGGCCTGTCCTGTGTCTCTGGTCCCAATGGGACAGCGTCTCCTTGAACACCTGTGCCTAAGGCAGACTTGGGCTTGCCAACAGGCCCCATAGCCGCAACTCGCAGCAACAGCTCCCTGGAGGACCGGGCAGTCCGATGCCGTCTTCCTCCAAGATGTGACAACGTTGGTGGTGGCAGGGCGTGTGCCGGGGAAGGAACGGGGACAGTGTGCAGGGTTCATGTCCACTCCCTCTCCTGTGGGGAAGGCACTGGCCTAGTCCCCGATTCCGCCTGAGCGCCAGTAGAAAATGCCTAGCCTGCCTATGCCAGGACATGGAAGTGAGCATAGAGTGCAATCCTAAGCCACGCACGCTGCTGTTGCTTTGTGACTGTGCCTGCTTAGTTCGGCTTGGCAGGGTGGACGCAGGGCGCGAACAGGGAGCCCGGGAAAGCAAGGCCCAAGAGGCACTAGCTCTCCCGCAGCTCTTCATCTTTGAAGTGACAGAGCGAACGCCCAAAGCCTTGCTGTGAAGCAGCAGCGAAGGGCAGTTCGTGCCAGCTGAAAACCTCTACAAACGTGTAGCAGTAGTTGCTAAATCAGAGTCGGATCTGTAGGCTGCTGTGGCTGCCTGCCTTAGCCTACTCTTCCCAGGACAGAGGGAGAGCCCCGCATAGAGCGAAAGCCTCTTTGCCCGGGCATCCCTTCTGTGAAGGCCCAGCTTTCTTTGGGAAAGCAAAGGCAGGTCTGAGGGACGCTGCTGCTGCTTGCTTGAGCTGGTCTCCCCTGCACGTTGTAATAAACCCGCATGGAGCGAAATCCTCTATGCGCAGGCATCCTCTCTGGGAAAGCGTAGCATTTGTTGGGAAATCAGAATCGGGTTTGTGGGAAGCTGCTGCTTCTTGCCGGAGCTAGTCTGCTCAGGACAGTGGAAGATACCCGCATGGAGCGAAATTCTCTTTCACCTAGCATCCCCTCTGCCTGAGAGAGAAGCGTGGTTGCACCTCTGGAAAGGACCTTAAGGAAAGGGACACGTCTGTCACCGTGTTCCCCAAAGGCAAGTATGAGGAAGGTGCAGAACGCTGCAACGGGCGAATAGAACGAGCCGTTGGCTTTATGTCAGAAAACGGTGCGAAGCAGGAGAGAAGGCACTGGCAGGTGCAGCGGGACGGTTGCAAGACAAGTGTCACCAGTTCCCAGTCAGAGCCATGGAGGCCAGGCTGCTAAGGAGAAACGAGAGGAAGACTAGGGCAGGCACGCGTGCTCCACTCTAAGGGAGGAGTCTGGGCAGAAGGCAGGCCTGTCCTGTGTCTCTGGTCCCAAGGGGACAGCGTCTCCTTGAACACCTGTGCCTAGGGCAGACTTGGGCTTGCCACCAGGCCCCATAGCCGCAACTCGCAGCAACAGCTCCCTGGAGGACCGGGCAGTCCGATGCCGTCTTCCTCCAAGATGTGACAACGTTGGTGGTGGCAGGGCGTGTGCCGGGGAAGGAACGGGGACAGTGTGCAGGGTTCATGTCCACTCCCTCTCCTGTGGGGAAGGCACTGGCCTAGTCCCCGATTCCGCCTGAGCGCCAGTAGAAAAGGCCTAGCCTGCCTATGCCAGGACATGGAAGTGAGCATGGAGTGCCATCCTAAGCCACGCACGCTGCTGTTGCTTTGTGACTGTGCCTGCTTAGTTCGGCTTGGCAGGGTGAACGCAGGGCGCGAACAGGGAGCCCGGGAAAGCGAGGCCCAAGAGGCACTAGCTCTCCCGCAGCTCTTCATCTTTGAAGTGACAGAGCGAACGCCCAAAGCCTTGCTGTGAAGCAGCAGCGAAGGGCAGTTCGTGCCAGCTGAAAACCTCTACAAACGTGTAGCAGTAGTTGCTAAATCAGAGTCGGATCTGTAGGCTGCTGTGGCTGCCTGCCTTAGCCTACTCTTCCCAGGACAGAGGGAGAGCCCCGCATAGAGCGAAAGCCTCTTTGCCCGGGCATCCCTTCTGGGAAGGCCCAGCTTTCTTTGGGAAATCAAAGTCAGGTCTGAGGGACGCTGCTGCTGCTTGCTTGAGCTGGTCTCCCCTGCACGTTGTAATAAACCCGCATGGAGCGAAATCCTCTATGCGCAGGCATCCTCTCTGGGAAAGCATAGCATTTGTTGGGAAATCAGAATCGGGTTTGTGGGAAGCTGCTGCTTCTTGCCGGAGCTAGTCTGCTCAGGACAGTGGAAGATACCCGCATGGAGCGAAATTCTCTTTCACCTAGCATCCCCTCTGCCTGAGAGAGAAGCGTGGTTGCACCTCTGGAAAGGACCTTAAGGAAAGGGACACGTCTGTCACCGTGTTCCCCAAAGGCAAGTATGAGGAAGGTGCAGAACGCTGCAACGGGCGAATAGAACGAGCCGTTGGCTTTATGTCAGAAAACGGTGCGAAGCAGGAGAGAAGGCACTGGCAGGTGCAGCGGGACGGTTGCAAGACAAGTGTCACCAGTTCCCTGTCAGAGCCATGGAGGCCAGGCTGCTAAGGAGACACGAGAGGAAGAATAGGGTAGGCACACGTGCTCCACTCTAAGGGAGGAGTCTGGGCAGAAGGCAGGCCTGTCCTGTGTCTCTGGTCCCAAGGGGACAGCGTCTCCTTGAACACCTGTGCCTAGGGCAGACTTGGGCTTGCCACCAGGCCCCATAGCCGCAACTCGCAGCAACAGCTCCCTGGAGGACCGGGCAGTCCGATGCCGTCTTCCTCCAAGATGTGACAACGTTGGTGGTGGCAGGGCGTGTGCCGGGGAAGGAACGGGGACAGTGTGCAGGGTTCATGTCCACTCCCTCTCCTGTGGGGAAGGCACTGGCCTAGTCCCCGATTCCGCCTGAGCGCCAGTAGAAAAGGCCTAGCCTGCCTATGCCAGGACATGGAAGTGAGCATAGAGTGCCATCCTAAGCCACGCACGCTGCTGTTGCTTTGTGACTGTGCCTGCTTAGTTCGGCTTGGCAGGGTGAACGCAGGGCGCGAACAGGGAGCCCGGGAAAGCAAGGCCCAAGAGGCACTAGCTCTCCCGCAGCTCTTCATCTTTGAAGTGACAGAGCGAACGCCCAAAGCCTTGCTGTGAAGCAGCAGCGAAGGGCAGTTCGTGCCAGCTGAAAACCTCTACAAACGTGTAGCAGTAGTTGCTAAATCAGAGTCGGATCTGTAGGCTGCTGTGGCTGCCTGCCTTAGCCTACTCTTCCCAGGACAGAGGGAGAGCCCCGCATAGAGCGAAAGCCTCTTTGCCCGGGCATCCCTTCTGGGAAGGCCCAGCTTTCTTTGGGAAATCAAAGTCAGGTCTGAGGGACGCTGCTGCTGCTTGCTTGAGCTGGTCTCCCCTGCACGTTGTAATAAACCCGCATGGAGCGAAATCCTCTATGCGCAGGCATCCTCTCTGGGAAAGCATAGCATTTGTTGGGAAATCAGAATCGGGTTTGTGGGAAGCTGCTGCTTCTTGCCGGAGCTAGTCTGCTCAGGACAGTGGAAGATACCCGCATGGAGCGAAATTCTCTTTCACCTAGCATCCCCTCTGCCTGAGAGAGAAGCGTGGTTGCACCTCTGGAAAGGACCTTAAGGAAAGGGACACGTCTGTCACCGTGTTCCCCAAAGGCAAGTATGAGGAAGGTGCAGAACGCTGCAACGGGCGAATAGAACGAGCCGTTGGCTTTATGTCAGAAAACGGTGCGAAGCAGGAGAGAAGGCACTGGCAGGTGCAGCGGGACGGTTGCAAGACAAGTGTCACCAGTTCCCTGTCAGAGCCATGGAGGCCAGGCTGCTAAGGAGACACGAGAGGAAGACTAGGGCAGGCACGCGTGCTCCACTCTAAGGGAGGAGTCTGGGCAGAAGGCAGGCCTGTCCTGTGTCTCTGGTCCCAAGGGGACAGCGTCTCCTTGAACACCTGTGCCTAGGGCAGACTTGGGCTTGCCACCAGGCCCCATAGCCGCAACTCGCAGCAACAGCTCCCTGGAGGACCGGGCAGTCCGATGCCGTCTTCCTCCAAGATGTGACAACGTTGGTGGTGGCAGGGCGTGTGCCGGGGAAGGAATGGGGACAGTGTGCAGGGTTCATGTCCACTCCCTCTCCTGTGGGGAAGGCACTGGCCTAGTCCCCGATTCCGCCTGAGCGCCAGTAGAAAAGGCCTAGCCTGCCTATGCCAGGACATGGAAGTGAGCATGGAGTGCCATCCTAAGCCACGCACGCTGCTGTTGCTTTGTGACTGTGCCTGCTTAGTTCGGCTTGGCAGGGTGAACGCAGGGCGCGAACAGGGAGCCCGGGAAAGCGAGGCCCAAGAGGCACTAGCTCTCCCGCAGCTCTTCATCTTTGAAGTGACAGAGCGAACGCCCAAAGCCTTGCTGTGAAGCAGCAGCGAAGGGCAGTTCGTGCCAGCTGAAAACCTCTACAAACGTGTAGCAGTAGTTGCTAAATCAGAGTCGGATCTGTAGGCTGCTGTGGCTGCCTGCCTTAGCCTACTCTTCCCAGGACAGAGGGAGAGCCCCGCATAGAGCGAAAGCCTCTTTGCCCGGGCATCCCTTCTGGGAAGGCCCAGCTTTCTTTGGGAAATCAAAGTCAGGTCTGAGGGACGCTGCTGCTGCTTGCTTGAGCTGGTCTCCCCTGCACGTTGTAATAAACCCGCATGGAGCGAAATCCTCTATGCGCAGGCATCCTCTCTGGGAAAGCGTAGCATTTGTTGGGAAATCAGAATCGGGTTTGTGGGAAGCTGCTGCTTCTTGCCGGAGCTAGTCTGCTCAGGACAGTGGAAGATACCCGCATGGTGCGAAATTCTCTTTCACCTAGCATCCCCTCTGCCTGAGAGAGAAGCGTGGTTGCACCTCTGGAAAGGACCTTAAGGAAAGGGACACGTCTGTCACCGTGTTCCCCAAAGGCAAGTATGAGGAAGGTGCAGAACGCTGCAACGGGCGAATAGAACGAGCCGTTGGCTTTATGTCAGAAAACGGTGCGAAGCAGGAGAGAAGGCACTGGCAGGTGCAGCGGGACGGTTGCAAGACAAGTGTCACCAGTTCCCTGTCAGAGCCATGGAGGCCAGGCTGCTAAGGAGACACGAGAGGAAGACTAGGGCAGGCACGCGTGCTCCACTCTAACGGAGGAGTCTGGGCAGAAGGCAGGCCTGTCCTGTGTCTCTGGTCCCAAGGGGACAGCGTCTCCTTGAACACCTGTGCCTAGGGCAGACTTGGGCTTGCCAACAGGCCCCATAGCCGCAACTCGCAGCAACAGCTCCCTGGAGGACCGGGCAGTCCGATGCCGTCTTCCTCCAAGATGTGACAACGTTGGTGGTGGCAGGGCGTGTGCCGGGGAAGGAACGGGGACAGTGTGCAGGGTTCATGTCCACTCCCTCTCCTGTGGGGAAGGCACTGGCCTAGTCCCCGATTCCGCCTGAGCGCCAGTAGAAAAGGCCTAGCCTGCCTATGCCAGGACATGGAAGTGAGCATAGAGTGCCATCCTAAGCCACGCACGCTGCTGTTGCTTTGTGACTGTGCCTGCTTAGTTCGGCTTGGCAGGGTGAACGCAGGGCGCGAACAGGGAGCCCGGGAAAGCAAGGCCCAAGAGGCACTAGCTCTCCCGCAGCTCTTCATCTTTGAAGTGACAGAGCGAACGCCCAAAGCCTTGCTGTGAAGCAGCAGCGAAGGGCAGTTCGTGCCAGCTGAAAACCTCTACAAACGTGTAGCAGTAGTTGCTAAATCAGAGTCGGATCTGTAGGCTGCTGTGGCTGCCTGCCTTAGCCTACTCTTCCCAGGACAGAGGGAGAGCCCCGCATAGAGCGAAAGCCTCTTTGCCCGGGCATCCCTTCTGGGAAGGCCCAGCTTTCTTTGGGAAAGCAAAGTCAGGTCTGAGGGACGCTGCTGCTGCTTGCTTGAGCTGGTCTCCCCTGCACGTTGTAATAAACCCGCATGGAGCGAAATCCTCTATGCGCAGGCATCCTCTCTGGGAAAGCGTAGCATTTGTTGGGAAATCAGAATCGGGTTTGTGGGAAGCTGCTGCTTCTTGCCGGAGCTAGTCTGCTCAGGACAGTGGAAGATACCCGCATGGAGCGAAATTCTCTTTCACCTAGCATCCCCTCTGCCTGAGAGAGAAGCGTGGTTGCACCTCTGGAAAGGACCTTAAGGAAAGGGACACGTCTGTCACCGTGTTCCCCAAAGGCAAGTATGAGGAAGGTGCAGAACGCTGCAACGGGCGAATAGAACGAGCCGTTGGCTTTATGTCAGAAAACGGTGCGAAGCAGGAGAGAAGGCACTGGCAGGTGCAGCGGGACGGTTGCAAGACAAGTGTCACCAGTTCCCTGTCAGAGCCATGGAGGCCAGGCTGCTAAGGAGACACGAGAGGAAGACTAGAACAGGCACGCGTGCTCCACTCTAAGGGAGGAGTCTGGGCAGAAGGCAGGCCTGTCCTGTGTCTCTGGTCCCAAGGGGACAGCGTCTCCTTGAACACCTGTGCCTAGGGCAGACTTGGGCTTGCCACCAGGCCCCATAGCCGCAAATCGCAGCAACAGCTCCCTGGAGGACCGGGCAGTCCGATGCCGTCTTCCTCCAAGATGTGACAACGTTGGTGGTGGCAGGGCGTGTGCCGGGGAAGGAACGGGGACAGTGTGCAGGGTTCATGTCCACTCCCTCTCCTGTGGGGAAGGCACTGGCCTAGTCCCCGATTCCGCCTGAGCGCCAGTAGAAAAGGCCTAGCCTGCCTATGCCAGGACATGGAAGTGAGCATAGAGTGCCATCCTAAGCCACGCACGCTGCTGTTGCTTTGTGACTGTGCCTGCTTAGTTCGGCTTGGCAGGGTGAACGCAGGGCGCGAACAGGGAGCCCGGGAAAGCAAGGCCCAAGAGGCACTAGCTCTCCCGCAGCTCTTCATCTTTGAAGTGACAGAGCGAACGCCCAAAGCCTTGCTGTGAAGCAGCAGCGAAGGGCAGTTCGTGCCAGCTGAAAACCTCTACAAACGTGTAGCAGTAGTTACTAAATCAGAGTCGGATCTGTAGGCTGCTGTGGCTGCCTGCCTTAGCCTACTCTTCCCAGGACAGAGGGAGAGCCCCGCATAGAGCGAAAGCCTCTTTGCCCGGGCATCCCTTCTGGGAAGGCCCAGCTTTCTTTGGGAAATCAAAGTCAGGTCTGAGGGACGCTGCTGCTGCTTGCTTGAGCTGGTCTCCCCTGCACGTTGTAATAAACCCGCATGGAGCGAAATCCTCTATGCGCAGGCATCCTCTCTGGGAAAGCATAGCATTTGTTGGGAAATCAGAATCGGGTTTGTGGGAAGCTGCTGCTTCTTGCCGGAGCTAGTCTGCTCAGGACAGTGGAAGATACCCGCATGGAGCGAAATTCTCTTTCACCTAGCATCCCCTCTGCCTGAGAGAGAAGCGTGGTTGCACCTCTGGAAAGGACCTTAAGGAAAGGGACACGTCTGTCACCGTGTTCCCCAAAGGCAAGTATGAGGAAGGTGCAGAACGCTGCAACGGGCGAATAGAACGAGCCGTTGGCTTTATGTCAGAAAACGGTGCGAAGCAGGAGAGAAGGCACTGGCAGGTGCAGCGGGACGGTTGCAAGACAAGTGTCACCAGTTCCCTGTCAGAGCCATGGAGGCCAGGCTGCTAAGGAGACACGAGAGGAAGACTAGGGCAGGCACGCGTGCTCCACTCTAAGGGAGGAGTCTGGGCAGAAGGCAGGCCTGTCCTGTGTCTCTGGTCCCAAGGGGACAGCGTCTCCTTGAACACCTGTGCCTAGGGCAGACTTGGGCTTGCCACCAGGCCCCATAGCCGCAACTCGCAGCAACAGCTCCCTGGAGGACCGGGCAGTCCGATGCCGTCTTCCTCCAAGATGTGACGTTGGTGGTGGCAGGGCTTGTGCCGGGGAAGGAATGGGGACAGTGTGCAGGGTTCATGTCCACTCCCTCTCCTGTGGGGAAGGCACTGGCCTAGTCCCCGATTCCGCCTGAGCGCCAGTAGAAAAGGCCTAGCCTGCCTATGCCAGGACATGGAAGTGAGCATAGAGTGCCATCCTAAGCCACGCACGCTGCTGTTGCTTTGTGACTGTGCCTGCTTAGTTCGGCTTGGCAGGGTGAACGCAGGGCGCGAACAGGGAGCCCGGGAAAGCAAGGCCCAAGAGGCACTAGCTCTCCCGCAGCTCTTCATCTTTGAAGTGACAGAGCGAACGCCCAAAGCCTTGCTGTGAAGCAGCAGCGAAGGGCAGTTCGTGCCAGCTGAAAACCTCTACAAACGTGTAGCAGTAGTTGCTAAATCAGAGTCGGATCTGTAGGCTGCTGTGGCTGCCTGCCTTAGCCTACTCTTCCCAGGACAGAGGGAGAGCCCCGCATAGAGCGAAAGCCTCTTTGCCCGGGCATCCCTTCTGGGAAGGCCCAGCTTTCTTTGGGAAAGCAAAATCAGGTCTGAGGGACGCTGCTGCTGCTTGCTTGAGCTGGTCTCCCCTGCACGTTGTAATAAACCCGCATGGAGCGAAATCCTCTATGCGCAGGCATCCTCTCTGGGAAAGCGTAGCATTTGTTGGGAAATCAGAATCGGGTTTGTGGGAAGCTGCTGCTTCTTGCCGGAGCTAGTCTGCTCAGGACAGTGGAAGATACCCGCATGGAGCGAAATTCTCTTTCACCTAGCATCCCCTCTGCCTGAGAGAGAAGCGTGGTTGCACCTCTGGAAAGGACCTTAAGGAAAGGGACACGTCTGTCACCGTGTTCCCCAAAGGCAAGTATGAGGAAGGTGCAGAACGCTGCAACGGGCGAATAGAACGAGCCGTTGGCTTTATGTCAGAAAACGGTGCGAAGCAGGAGAGAAGGCACTGGCAGGTGCAGCGGGACGGTTGCAAGACAAGTGTCACCAGTTCCCTGTCAGAGCCATGGAGGCCAGGCTGCTAAGGAGACACGAGAGGAAGACTAGGGCAGGCACGCGTGCTCCACTCTAAGGGAGGAGTCTGGGCAGAAGGCAGGCCTGTCCTGTGTCTCTGGTCCCAAGGGGACAGCGTCTCCTTGAACACCTGTGCCTAGGGCAGACTTGGGCTTGCCACCAGGCCCCATAGCCGCAACTCGCAGCAACAGCTCCCTGGAGGACCGGGCAGTCCGATGCCGTCTTCCTCCAAGATGTGACAACGTTGGTGGTGGCAGGGCGTGTGCCGGGGAAGGAATGGGGACAGTGTGCAGGGTTCATGTCCACTCCCTCTCCTGTGGGGAAGGCACTGGCCTAGTCCCCGATTCCGCCTGAGCGCCAGTAGAAAAGGCCTAGCCTGCCTATGCCAGGACATGGAAATGAGCATAGAGTGCCATCCTAAGCCACGCACGCTGCTGTTGCTTTGTGACTGTGCCTGCTTAGTTCGGCTTGGCAGGGTGGACGCAGGGCGCGAACAGGGAGCCCGGGAAAGCGAGGCCCAAGAGGCACTAGCTCTCCCGCAGCTCTTCATCTTTGAAGTGACAGAGCGAACGCCCAAAGCCTTGCTGTGAAGCAGCAGCGAAGGGCAGTTCGTGCCAGCTGAAAACCTCTACAAACGTGTAGCAGTAGTTGCTAAATCAGAGTCGGATCTGTAGGCTGCTGTGGCTGCCTGCCTTAGCCTACTCTTCCCAGGACAGAGGGAGAGCCCCGCATAGAGCGAAAGCCTCTTTGCCCGGGCATCCCTTCTGGGAAGGCCCAGCTTTCTTTGGGAAATCAAAGTCAGGTCTGAGGGACGCTGCTGCTGCTTGCTTGAGCTGGTCTCCCCTGCACGTTGTAATAAACCCGCATGGAGCGAAATCCTCTATGCGCAGGCATCCTCTCTGGGAAAGCATAGCATTTGTTGGGAAATCAGAATCGGGTTTGTGGGAAGCTGCTGCTTCTTGCCGGAGCTAGTCTGCTCAGGACAGTGGAAGTTACCCGCATGGAGCGAAATTCTCTTTCACCTAGCATCCCCTCTGCCTGAGAGAGAAGCGTGGTTGCACCTCTGGAAAGGACCTTAAGGAAAGGGACACGTCTGTCACCGTGTTCCCCAAAGGCAAGTATGAGGAAGGTGCAGAACGCTGCAACGGGCGAATAGAACGAGCCGTTGGCTTTATGTCAGAAAACGGTGCGAAGCAGGAGAGTAGGCACTGGCAGGTGCAGCGGGACGGTTGCAAGACAAGTGTCACCAGTTCCCTGTCAGAGCCATGGAGGCCAGGCTGCTAAGGAGACACGAGAGGAAGACTAGGGCAGGCACGCGTGCTCCACTCTAAGGGAGGAGTCTGGGCAGAAGGCAGGCCTGTCCTGTGTCTCTGGTCCCAAGGGGACAGCGTCTCCTTGAACACCTGTGCCTAGGGCAGACTTGGGCTTGCCACCAGGCCCCATAGCCGCAACTCGCAGCAACAGCTCCCTGGAGGACCGGGCAGTCCGATGCCGTCTTCCTCCAAGATGTGACAACGTTGGTGGTGGCAGGGCGTGTGCCGGGGAAGGAATGGGGACAGTGTGCAGGGTTCATGTCCACTCCCTCTCCAGTGGGGAAGGTACTGGCCTAGTCCCCGATTCCGCCTGAGCACCAGTAGAAAAGGCCTAGCCTGCCTATGCCAGGACATGGAAGTGAGCATAGAGTGCCATCCTAAGCCACGCACGCTGCTGTTGCTTTGTGACTGTGCCTGCTTAGTTCGGCTTGGCAGTGTGAACGCAGGGCGCGAACAGGGAGCCCGGGAAAGCAAGGCCCAAGAGGCACTAGCTCTCCCGCAGCTCTTCATCTTTGAAGTGACAGAGCGAACGCCCAAAGCCTTGCTGTGAAGCAGCAGCGAAGGGCAGTTCGTGCCAGCTGAAAACCTCTACAAACGTGTAGCAGTAGTTGCTAAATCAGAGTCGGCTCTGTAGGCTGCTGTGGCTGCCTGCCTTAGCCTACTCTTCCCAGGACAGAGGGAGAGCCCCGCATAGAGCGAAAGCCTCTTTGCCCGGGCATCCCTTCTGGGAAGGCCCAGCTTTCTTTGGGAAATCAAAGTCAGGTCTGAGGGACGCTGCTGCTGCTTGCTTGAGCTGGTCTCCCCTGCACGTTGTAATAAACCCGCATGGAGCGAAATCCTCTATGCGCAGGCATCCTCTCTGGGAAAGCGTAGCATTTGTTGGGAAATCAGAATCGGGTTTGTGGGAAGCTGCTGCTTCTTGCCGGAGCTAGTCTGCTCAGGACAGTGGAAGATACCCGCATGGAGCGAAATTCTCTTTCACCTAGCATCCCCTCTGCCTGAGAGAGAAGCGTGGTTGCACCTCTGGAAAGGACCTTAAGGAAAGGGACACGTCTGTCACCGTGTTCCCCAAAGGCAAGTATGAGGAAGGTGCAGAACGCTGCAACGGGCGAATAGAACGAGCCGTTGGCTTTATGTCAGAAAACGGTGCGAAGCAGGAGAGAAGGCACTGGCAGGTGCAGCGGGACGGTTGCAAGACAAGTGTCACCAGTTCCCTGTCAGAGCCATGGAGGCCAGGCTGCTAAGGAGACACGAGAGGAAGACTAGGGCAGGCACGCGTGCTCCACTCTAAGGGAGGAGTCTGGGCAGAAGGCAGGCCTGTCCTGTGTCTCTGGTCCCAAGGGGACAGCGTCTCCTTGAACACCTGTGCCTAGGGCAGACTTGGGCTTGCCACCAGGCCCCATAGCCGCAACTCGCAGCAACAGCTCCCTGGAGGACCGGGCAGTCCGATGCCGTCTTCCTCCAAGATGTGACAACGTTGGTGGTGGCAGGGCGTGTGCCGGGGAAGGAACGGGGACAGTGTGCAGGGTTCATGTCCACTCCCTCTCCTGTGGGGAAGGCACTGGCCTAGTCCCCGATTCCGCCTGAGCGCCAGTAGAAAAGGCCTAGCCTGCCTATGCCAGGACATGGAAGTGAGCATAGAGTGCCATCCTAAGCCACGCACGCTGCTGTTGCTTTGTGACTGTGCCTGCTTAGTTCGGCTTGGCAGGGTGAACGCAGGGCGCGAACAGGGAGCCCGGGAAAGCAAGGCCCAAGAGGCACTAGCTCTCCCGCAGCTCTTCATCTTTGAAGTGACAGAGCGAACGCCCAAAGCCTTGCTGTGAAGCAGCAGCGAAGGGCAGTTCGTGCCAGCTGAAAACCTCTACAAACGTGTAGCAGTAGTTGCTAAATCAGAGTCGGATCTGTAGGCTGCTGTGGCTGCCTGCCTTAGCCTACTCTTCCCAGGACAGAGGGAGAGCCCCGCATAGAGCGAAAGCCTCTTTGCCCGGGCATCCCTTCTGGGAAGGCCCAGCTTTCTTTGGGAAATCAAAGTCAGGTCTGAGGGACGCTGCTGCTGCTTGCTTGAGCTGGTCTCCCCTGCACGTTGTAATAAACCCGCATGGAGCGAAATCCTCTATGCGCAGGCATCCTCTCTGGGAAAGCGTAGCATTTGTTGGGAAATCAGAATCGGGTTTGTGGGAAGCTGCTGCTTCTTGCCGGAGCTAGTCTGCTCAGGACAGTGGAAGATACCCGCATGGTGCGAAATTCTCTTTCACCTAGCATCCCCTCTGCCTGAGAGAGAAGCGTGGTTGCACCTCTGGAAAGGACCTTAAGGAAAGGGACACGTCTGTCACCGTGTTCCCCAAAGGCAAGTATGAGGAAGGTGCAGAACGCTGCAACGGGCGAATAGAAGGAGCCGTTGGCTTTATGTCAGAAAACGGTGCGAAGCAGGAGAGAAGGCACTGGCAGGTGCAGCGGGACGGTTGCAAGACAAGTGTCACCAGTTCCCTGTCAGAGCCATGGAGGCCAGGCTGCTAAGGAGACACGAGAGGAAGACTAGGGCAGGCACGCGTGCTCCACTCTAAGGGAGGAGTCTGGGCAGAAGGCAGGCCTGTCCTGTGTCTCTGGTCCCAAGGGGACAGCGTCTCCTTGAACACCTGTGCCTAGGGCAGACTTGGGCTTGCCACCAGGCCCCATAGCCGCAACTCGCAGCAACAGCTCCCTGGAGGACCGGGCAGTCCGATGCCGTCTTCCTCCAAGATGTGACAACGTTGGTGGTGGCAGGGCGTGTGCCGGGGAAGGAATGGGGACAGTGTGCAGGGTTCATGTCCACTCCCTCTCCTGTGGGGAAGGCACTGGCCTAGTCCCCGATTCCGCCTGAGCGCCAGTAGAAAAGGCCTAGCCTGCCTATGCCAGGACATGGAAGTGAGCATAGAGTGCCATCCTAAGCCACGCACGCTGCTGTTGCTTTGTGACTGTGCCTGCTTAGTTCGGCTTGGCAGGGTGAATGCAGGGCGCGAACAGGGAGCCCGGGAAAGCAAGGCCCAAGAGGCACTAGCTCTCCCGCAGCTCTTCATCTTTGAAGTGACAGAGCGAACGCCCAAAGCCTTGCTGTGAAGCAGCAGCGAAGGGCAGTTCGTGCCAGCTGAAAACCTCTACAAACGTGTAGCAGTAGTTGCTAAATCAGAGTCGGATCTGTAGGCTGCTGTGGCTGCCTGCCTTAGCCTACTCTTCCCAGGACAGAGGGAGAGCCCCGCATAGAGCGAAAGCCTCTTTGCCCGGGCATCCCTTCTGGGAAGGCCCAGCTTTCTTTGGGAAATCAAAGTCAGGTCTGAGGGACGCTGCTGCTGCTTGCTTGAGCTGGTCTCCCCTGCACGTTGTAATAAACCCGCATGGAGCGAAATCCTCTATGCGCAGGCATCCTCTCTGGGAAAGCGTAGCATTTGATGGGAAATCAGAATCGGGTTTGTGGGAAGCTGCTGCTTCTTGCCGGAGCTAGTCTGCTCAGGACAGTGGAAGATACCCGCATGGAGCGAAATTCTCTTTCACCTAGCATCCCCTCTGCCTGAGAGAGAAGCGTGGTTGCACCTCTGGAAAGGACCTTAAGGAAAGGGACACGTCTGTCACCGTGTTCCCCAAAGGCAAGTATGAGGAAGGTGCAGAACGCTGCAACGGGCGAATAGAACGAGCCGTTGGCTTTATGTCAGAAAACGGTGCGAAGCAGGAGAGAAGGCACTGGCAGGTGCAGCGGGACGGTTGCAAGACAAGTGTCACCAGTTCCCTGTCAGAGCCATGGAGGCCAGGCTGCTAAGGAGACACGAGAGGAAGACTAGGGCAGGCACGCGTGCTCCACTCTAAGGGAGGAGTCTGGGCAGAAGGCAGGCCTGTCCTGTGTCTCTGGTCCCAAGGGGACAGCGTCTCCTTGAACACCTGTGCCTAGGGCAGACTTGGGCTTGCCAACAGGCCCCATAGCCGCAACTCGCAGCAACAGCTCCCTGGAGGACCGGGCAGTCCGATGCCGTCTTCCTCCAAGATGTGACAACGTTGGTGGTGGCAGGGCGTGTGCCGGGGAAGGAACGGGGACAGTGTGCAGGGTTCATGTCCACTCCCTCTCCTGTGGGGAAGGCACTGGCCTAGTCCCCGATTCCGCCTGAGCGCCAGTAGAAAAGGCCTAGCCTGCCTATGCCAGGACATGGAAGTGAGCATAGAGTGCCATCCTAAGCCACGCACGCTGCTGTTGCTTTGTGACTGTGCCTGCTTAGTTCGGCTTGGCAGGGTGAACGCAGGGCGCGAACAGGGAGCCCGGGAAAGCAAGGCCCAAGAGGCACTAGCTCTCCCGCAGCTCTTCATCTTTGAAGTGACAGAGCGAACGCCCAAAGCCTTGCTGTGAAGCAGCAGCGAAGGGCAGTTCGTGCCAGCTGAAAACCTCTACAAACGTGTAGCAGTAGTTGCTAAATCAGAGTCGGATCTGTAGGCTGCTGTGGCTGCCTGCCTTAGCCTACTCTTCCCAGGACAGAGGGAGAGCCCCGCATAGAGCGAAAGCCTCTTTGCCCGGGCATCCCTTCTGGGAAGGCCCAGCTTTCTTTGGGAAATCAAAGTCAGGTCTGAGGGACGCTGCTGCTGCTTGCTTGAGCTGGTCTCCCCTGCACGTTGTAATAAACCCGCATGGAGCGAAATCCTCTATGCGCAGGCATCCTCTCTGGGAAAGCGTAGCATTTGTTGGGAAATCAGAATCGGGTTTGTGGGAAGCTGCTGCTTCTTGCCGGAGCTAGTCTGCTCAGGACAGTGGAAGATACCCGCATGGAGCGAAATTCTCTTTCACCTAGCATCCCCTCTGCCTGAGAGAGAAGCGTGGTTGCACCTCTGGAAAGGACCTTAAGGAAAGGGACACGTCTGTCACCGTGTTCCCCAAAGGCAAGTATGAGGAAGGTGCAGAACGCTGCAACGGGCGAATAGAACGAGCCGTTGGCTTTATGTCAGAAAACGGTGCGAAGCAGGAGAGAAGGCACTGGCAGGTGCAGCGGGACGGTTGCAAGACAAGTGTCACCAGTTCCCTGTCAGAGCCATGGAGGCCAGGCTGCTAAGGAGACACGAGAGGAAGACTAGGGCAGGCACGCGTGCTCCACTCTAAGGGAGGAGTCTGGGCAGAAGGCAGGCCTGTCCTGTGTCTCTGGTCCCAAGGGGACAGCGTCTCCTTGAACACCTGTGCCTAGGGCAGACTAGGGCTTGCCACCAGGCCCCATAGCCGCAACTCGCAGCAACAGCTCCCTGGAGGACCGGGCAGTCCGATGCCGTCTTCCTCCAAGATGTGACAACGTTGGTGGTGGCAGGGCGTGTGCCGGGGAAGGAACGGGGACAGTGTGCAGGGTTGATGTCCACTCCCTCTCCTGTGGGGAAGGCACTGGCCTAGTCCCCGATTCCGCCTGAGCGCCAGTAGAAAAGGCCTAGCCTGCCTATGCCAGGACATGGAAGTGAGCATGGAGTGCCATCCTAAGCCACGCACGCTGCTGTTGCTTTGTGACTGTGCCTGCTTAGTTCGGCTTGGCAGGGTGAACGCAGGGCGCGAACAGGGAGCCCGGGAAAGCGAGGCCCAAGAGGCACTAGCTCTCCCGCAGCTCTTCATCTTTGAAGTGACAGAGCGAACGCCCAAAGCCTTGCTGTGAAGCAGCAGCGAAGGGCAGTTCGTGCCAGCTGAAAACCTCTACAAACGTGTAGCAGTAGTTGCTAAATCAGAGTCGGCTCTGTAGGCTGCTGTGGCTGCCTGCCTTAGCCTACTCTTCCCAGGACAGAGGGAGAGCCCCGCATAGAGCGAAAGCCTCTTTGCCCGGGCATCCCTTCTGGGAAGGCCCAGCTTTCTTTGGGAAATCAAAGTCAGGTCTGAGGGACGCTGCTGCTGCTTGCTTGAGCTGGTCTCCCCTGCACGTTGTAATAAACCCGCATGGAGCGAAATCCTCTATGCGCAGGCATCCTCTCTGGGAAAGCGTAGCATTTGTTGGGAAATCAGAATCGGGTTTGTGGGAAGCTGCTGCTTCTTGCCGGAGCTAGTCTGCTCAGGACAGTGGAAGATACCCGCATGGAGCGAAATTCTCTTTCACCTAGCATCCCCTCTGCCTGAGAGAGAAGCGTGGTTGCACCTCTGGAAAGGACCTTAAGGAAAGGGACACGTCTGTCACCGTGTTCCCCAAAGGCAAGTATGAGGAAGGTGCAGAACGCTGCAACGGGCGAATAGAAGGAGCCGTTGGCTTTATGTCAGAAAACGGTGCGAAGCAGGAGAGAAGGCACTGGCAGGTGCAGCGGGACGGTTGCAAGACAAGTGTCACCAGTTCCCTGTCAGAGCCATGGAGGCCAGGCTGCTAAGGAGACACGAGAGGAAGACTAGGGCAGGCACGCGTGCTCCACTCTAAGGGAGGAGTCTGGGCAGAAGGCAGGCCTGTCCTGTGTCTCTGGTCCCAAGGGGACAGCGTCTCCTTGAACACCTGTGCCTAGGGCAGACTTGGGCTTGCCACCAGGCCCCATAGCCGCAACTCGCAGCAACAGCTCCCTGGAGGACCGGGCAGTCCGATGCCGTCTTCCTCCAAGATGTGACAACGTTGGTGGTGGCAGGGCGTGTGCCGGGGAAGGAACGGGGACAGTGTGCAGGGTTCATGTCCACTCCCTCTCCTATGGGGAAGGCACTGGCCTAGTCCCCGATTCCGCCTGAGCGCCAGTAGAAAAGGCCTAGCCTGCCTATGCCAGGACATGGAAGTGAGCATAGAGTGCCATCCTAAGCCACGCACGCTGCTGTTGCTTTGTGACTGTGCCTGCTTAGTTCGGCTTGGCAGGGTGAACGCAGGGCGCGAACAGGGAGCCCGGGAAAGCGAGGCCCAAGAGGCACTAGCTCTCCCGCAGCTCTTCATCTTTGAAGTGACAGAGCGAACGCCCAAAGCCTTGCTGTGAAGCAGCAGCGAAGGGCAGTTCGTGCCAGCTGAAAACCTCTACAAACGTGTAGCAGTAGTTGCTAAATCAGAGTCGGATCTGTAGGCTGCTGTGGCTGCCTGCCTTAGCCTACTCTTCCCAGGACAGAGGGAGAGCCCCGCATAGAGCGAAAGCCTCTTTGCCCGGGCATCCCTTCTGGGAAGGCCCAGCTTTCTTTGGGAAATCAAAGTCAGGTCTGAGGGACGCTGCTGCTGCTTGCTTGAGCTGGTCTCCCCTGCACGTTGTAATAAACCCGCATGGAGCGAAATCCTCTATGCGCAGGCATCCTCTCTGGGAAAGCATAGCATTTGTTGGGAAATCAGAATCGGGTTTGTGGGAAGCTGCTGCTTCTTGCCGGAGCTAGTCTGCTCAGGACAGTGGAAGATACCCGCATGGAGCGAAATTCTCTTTCACCTAGCATCCCCTCTGCCTGAGAGAGAAGCGTGGTTGCACCTCTGGAAAGGACCTTAAGGAAAGGGACACGTCTGTCACCGTGTTCCCCAAAGGCAAGTATGAGGAAGGTGCAGAACGCTGCAACGGGCGAATAGAACGAGCCGTTGGCTTTATGTCAGAAAACGGTGCGAAGCAGGAGAGAAGGCACTGGCAGGTGCAGCGGGACGGTTGCAAGACAAGTGTCACCAGTTCCCTGTCAGAGCCATGGAGGCCAGGCTGCTAAGGAGACACGAGAGGAAGACTAGGGTAGGCATACGTGCTCCACTCTAAGGGAGGAGTCTGGGCAGAAGGCAGGCCTGTCCTGTGTCTCTGGTCCCAAGGGGACAGCGTCTCCTTGAACACCTGTGCCTAGGGCAGACTTGGGCTTGCCACCAGGCCCCATAGCCGCAACTCGCAGCAACAGCTCCCTGGAGGACCGGGCAGTCCGATGCCGTCTTCCTCCAAGATGTGACAACGTTGGTGGTGGCAGGGCGTGTGCCGGGGAAGGAATGGGGACAGTGTGCAGGGTTCATGTCCACTCCCTCTCCTGTGGGGAAGGCACTGGCCTAGTCCCCGATTCCGCCTGAGCGCCAGTAGAAAAGGCCTAGCCTGCCTATGCCAGGACATGGAAGTGAGCATAGAGTGCCATCCTAAGCCACGCACGCTGCTGTTGCTTTGTGACTGTGCCTGCTTAGTTCGGCTTGGCAGGGTGAACGCAGGGCGCGAACAGGGAGCCCGGGAAAGCAAGGCCCAAGAGGCACTAGCTCTCCCGCAGCTCTTCATCTTTGAAGTGACAGAGCGAACGCCCAAAGCCTTGCTGTGAAGCAGCAGCGAAGGGCAGTTCGTGCCAGCTGAAAACCTCTACAAACGTGTAGCAGTAGTTGCTAAATCAGAGTCGGATCTGTAGGCTGCTGTGGCTGCCTGCCTTAGCCTACTCTTCCCAGGACAGAGGGAGAGCCCCGCATAGAGCGAAAGCCTCTTTGCCCGGGCATCCCTTCTGGGAAGGCCCAGCTTTCTTTGGGAAATCAAAGTCAGGTCTGAGGGACGTTGCTGCTGCTTGCTAGAGCTGGTCTCCCCTGCACGTTGTAATAAACCCGCATGGAGCGAAATCCTCTATGCGCAGGCATCCTCTCTGGGAAAGCATAGCATTTGTTGGGAAATCAGAATCGGGTTTGTGGGAAGCTGCTGCTTCTTGCCGGAGCTAGTCTGCTCAGGACAGTGGAAGATACCCGCATGGAGCGAAATTCTCTTTCACCTAGCATCCCCTCTGCCTGAGAGAGAAGCGTGGTTGCACCTCTGGAAAGGACCTTAAGGAAAGGGACACGTCTGTCACCGTGTTCCCCAAAGGCAAGTATGAGGAAGGTGCAGAACGCTGCAACGGGCGAATAGAACGAGCCGTTGGCTTTATGTCAGAAAACGGTGCGAAGCAGGAGAGAAGGCACTGGCAGGTGCAGCGGGACGGGTGCAAGACAAGTGTCACCAGTTCCCTGTCAGAGCCATGGAGGCCAGGCTGCTAAGGAGACACGAGAGGAAGACTAGGGCAGGCACGCGTGCTCCACTCTAAGGGAGGAGTCTGGGCAGAAGGCAGGCCTGTCCTGTGTCTCTGGTCCCAAGGGGACAGCGTCTCCTTGAACACCTGTGCCTAGGGCAGACTTGGGCTTGCCACCAGGCCCCATAGCCGCAACTCGCAGCAACAGCTCCCTGGAGGACCGGGCAGTCCGATGCCGTCTTCCTCCAAGATGTGACAACGTTGGTGGTGGCAGGGCGTGTGCCGGGGAAGGAATGGGGACAGTGTGCAGGGTTCATGTCCACTCCCTCTCCTGTGGGGAAGGCACTGGCCTAGTCCCCGATTCCGCCTGAGCGCCAGTAGAAAAGGCCTAGCCTGCCTATGCCAGGACATGGAAGTGAGGATAGAGTGCCATCCTAAGCCACGCACGCTGCTGTTGCTTTGTGACTGTGCCTGCTTAGTTCGGCTTGGCAGGGTGAACGCAGGGCGCGAACAGGGAGCCCGGGAAAGCAAGGCCCAAGAGGCACTAGCTCTCCCGCAGCTCTTCATCTTTGAAGTGACAGAGCGAACGCCCAAAGCCTTGCTGTGAAGCAGCAGCGAAGGGCAGTTCGTGCCAGCTGAAAACCTCTACAAACGTGTAGCAGTAGTTGCTAAATCAGAGTCGGATCTGTAGGCTGCTGTGGCTGCCTGCCTTAGCCTACTCTTCCCAGGACAGAGGGAGAGCCCCGCATAGAGCGAAAGCCTCTTTGCCCGGGCATCCCTTCTGGGAAGGCCCAGCTTTCTTTGGGAAATCAAAGTCAGGTCTGAGGGACGCTGCTGCTGCTTGCTTGAGCTGGTCTCCCCTGCACGTTGTAATAAACCCGCATGGAGCGAAATCCTCTATGCGCAGGCATCCTCTCTGGGAAAGCGTAGCATTTGTTGGGAAATCAGAATCGGGTTTGTGGGAAGCTGCTGCTTCTTGCCGGAGCTAGTCTGCTCAGGACAGTGGAAGATACCCGCATGGAGCGAAATTCTCTTTCACCTAGCATCCCCTCTGCCTGAGAGAGAAGCGTGGTTGCACCTCTGGAAAGGACCTTAAGGAAAGGGACACGTCTGTCACCGTGTTCCCCAAAGGCAAGTATGAGGAAGGTGCAGAACGCTGCAACGGGCGAATAGAAGGAGCCGTTGGCTTTATGTCAGAAAACGGTGCGAAGCAGGAGAGAAGGCACTGGCAGGTGCAGCGGGACGGTTGCAAGACAAGTGTCACCAGTTCCCTGTCAGAGCCATGGAGGCCAGGCTGCTAAGGAGACACGAGAGGAAGACTAGGGCAGGCACGCGTGCTCCACTCTAAGGGAGGAGTCTGGGCAGAAGGCAGGCCTGTCCTGTGTCTCTGGTCCCAAGGGGACAGCGTCTCCTTGAACACCTGTGCCTAGGGCAGACTTGGGCTTGCCACCAGGCCCCATAGCCGCAACTCGCAGCAACAGCTCCCTGGAGGACCGGGCAGTCCGATGCCGTCTTCCTCCAAGATGTGACAACGTTGGTGGTGGCAGGGCGTGTGCCGGGGAAGGAACGGGGACAGTGTGCAGGGTTCATGTCCACTCCCTCTCCTGTGGGGAAGGCACTGGCCTAGTCCCCGATTCCGCCTGAGCGCCAGTAGAAAATGCCTAGCCTGCCTATGCCAGGACATGGAAGTGAGCATAGAGTGCCATCCTAAGCAACGCACGCTGCTGTTGCTTTGTGACTGTGCCTGCTTGGTTCGGCTTGGCAGGGTGAACGCAGGGCGCGAACAGGGAGCCCGGGAAAGCGAGGCCCAAGAGGCACTAGCTCTCCCGCAGCTCTTCATCTTTGAAGTGACAGAGCGAACGCCCAAAGCCTTGCTGTGAAGCAGCAGCGAAGGGCAGTTCGTGCCAGCTGAAAACCTCTACAAACGTGTAGCAGTAGTTGCTAAATCAGAGTCGGATCTGTAGGCTGCTGTGGCTGCCTGCCTTAGCCTACTCTTCCCAGGACAGAGGGAGAGCCCCGCATAGAGCGAAAGCCTCTTTGCCCGGGCATCCCTTCTGGGAAGGCCCAGCTTTCTTTGGGAAATCAAAGTCAGGTCTGAGGGACGCTGCTGCTGCTTGCTTGAGCTGGTCTCCCCTGCACGTTGTAATAAACCCGCATGGAGCGAAATCCTCTATGCGCAGGCATCCTCTCTGGGAAAGCATAGCATTTGTTGGGAAATCAGAATCGGGTTTGTGGGAAGCTGCTGCTTCTTGCCGGAGCTAGTCTGCTCAGGACAGTGGAAGATACCCGCATGGAGCGAAATTCTCTTTCACCTAGCATCCCCTCTGCCTGAGAGAGAAGCGTGGTTGTACCTCTGGAAAGGACCTTAAGGAAAGGGACACGTCTGACACCGTGTTCCCCAAAGGCAAGTATGAGGAAGGTGCAGAACGCTGCAACGGGCGAATAGAACGAGCCGTTGGCTTTATGTCAGAAAACGGTGCGAAGCAGGAGAGAAGTCACTGGCAGGTGCAGCGGGACGGTTGCAAGACAAGTGTCACCAGTTCCCTGTCAGAGCCATGGAGGCCAGGCTGCTAAGGAGACACGAGAGGAAGACTAGGGCAGGCACGCGTGCTCCACTCTAAGGGAGGAGTCTGGGCAGAAGGCAGGCCTGTCCTGTGTCTCTGGTCCCAAGGGGACAGCGTCTCCTTGAACACCTGTGCCTAGGGCAGACTTGGGCTTGCCACCAGGCCCCATAGCCGCAACTCGCAGCAACAGCTCCCTGGAGGACCGGGCAGTCCGATGCCGTCTTCCTCCAAGATGTGACAACGTTGGTGGTGGCAGGGCGTGTGCCGGGGAAGGAACGGGGACAGTGTGCAGGGTTGATGTCCACTCCCTCTCCTGTGGGGAAGGCACTGGCCTAGTCCCCGATTCCGCCTGAGCGCCAGTAGAAAAGGCCTAGCCTGCCTATGCCAGGACATGGAAGTGAGCATGGAGTGCCATCCTAAGCCACGCACGCTGCTGTTGCTTTGTGACTGTGCCTGCTTAGTTCGGCTTGGCAGGGTGAACGCAGGGCGCGAACAGGGAGCCCGGGAAAGCGAGGCCCAAGAGGCACTAGCTCTCCCGCAGCTCTTCATCTTTGAAGTGACAGAGCGAACGCCCAAAGCCTTGCTGTGAAGCAGCAGCGAAGGGCAGTTCGTGCCAGCTGAAAACCTCTACAAACGTGTAGCAGTAGTTGCTAAATCAGAGTCGGATCTGTAGGCTGCTGTGGCTGCCTGCCTTAGCCTACTCTTCCCAGGACAGAGGGAGAGCCCCGCATAGAGCGAAAGCCTCTTTGCCCGGGCATCCCTTCTGGGAAGGCCCAGCTTTCTTTGGGAAATCAAAGTCAGGTCTGAGGGACGCTGCTGCTGCTTGCTTGAGCTGGTCTCCCCTGCACGTTGTAATAAACCCGCATGGAGCGAAATCCTCTATGCGCAGGCATCCTCTCTGGGAAAGCATAGCATTTGTTGGGAAATCAGAATCGGGTTTGTGGGAAGCTGCTGCTTCTTGCCGGAGCTAGTCTGCTCAGGACAGTGGAAGATACCCGCATGGAGCGAAATTCTCTTTCACCTAGCATCCCCTCTGCCTGAGAGAGAAGCGTGGTTGCACCTCTGGAAAGGACCTTAAGGAAAGGGACACGTCTGTCACCGTGTTCCCCAAAGGCAAGTATGAGGAAGGTGCAGAACGCTGCAACGGGCGAATAGAACGAGCCGTTGGCTTTATGTCAGAAAACGGTGCGAAGCAGGAGAGAAGGCACTGGCAGGTGCAGCGGGACGGTTGCAAGACAAGTGTCACCAGTTCCCTGTCAGAGCCATGGAGGCCAGGCTGCTAAGGAGACACGAGAGGAAGACTAGGGTAGGCATACGTGCTCCACTCTAAGGGAGGAGTCTGGGCAGAAGGCAGGCCTGTCCTGTGTCTCTGGTCCCAAGGGGACAGCGTCTCCTTGAACACCTGTGCCTAGGGCAGACTTGGGCTTGCCACCAGGCCCCATAGCCGCAACTCGCAGCAACAGCTCCCTGGAGGACCGGGCAGTCCGATGCCGTCTTCCTCCAAGATGTGACAACGTTGGTGGTGGCAGGGCGTGTGCCGGGGAAGGAATGGGGACAGTGTGCAGGGTTCATGTCCACTCCCTCTCCTGTGGGGAAGGCACTGGCCTAGTCCCCGATTCCGCCTGAGCGCCAGTAGAAAAGGCCTAGCCTGCCTATGCCAGGACATGGAAGTGAGCATAGAGTGCCATCCTAAGCCACGCACGCTGCTGTTGCTTTGTGACTGTGCCTGCTTAGTTCGGCTTGGCAGGGTGAACGCAGGGCGCGAACAGGGAGCCCGGGAAAGCAAGGCCCAAGAGGCACTAGCTCTCCCGCAGCTCTTCATCTTTGAAGTGACAGAGCGAACGCCCAAAGCCTTGCTGTGAAGCAGCAGCGAAGGGCAGTTCGTGCCAGCTGAAAACCTCTACAAACGTGTAGCAGTAGTTGCTAAATCAGAGTCGGATCTGTAGGCTGCTGTGGCTGCCTGCCTTAGCCTCCTCTTCCCAGGACAGAGGGAGAGCCCCGCATAGAGCGAAAGCCTCTTTGCCCGGGCATCCCTTCTTGGAAGGCCCAGCTTTCTTTGGGAAATCAAAGTCAGGTCTGAGGGACGTTGCTGCTGCTTGCTTGAGCTGGTCTCCCCTGCACGTTGTAATAAACCCGCATGGAGCGAAATCCTCTATGCGCAGGCATCCTCTCTGGGAAAGCATAGCATTTGTTGGGAAATCAGAATCGGGTTTGTGGGAAGCTGCTGCTTCTTGCCGGAGCTAGTCTGCTCAGGACAGTGGAAGATACCCGCATGGAGCGAAATTCTCTTTCACCTAGCATCCCCTCTGCCTGAGAGAGAAGCGTGGTTGCACCTCTGGAAAGGACCTTAAGGAAAGGGACACGTCTGTCACCGTGTTCCCCAAAGGCAAGTATGAGGAAGGTGCAGAACGCTGCAACGGGCGAATAGAACGAGCCGTTGGCTTTATGTCAGAAAACGGTGCGAAGCAGGAGAGAAGGCACTGGCAGGTGCAGCGGGACGGTTGCAAGACAAGTGTCACCAGTTCCCTGTCAGAGCCATGGAGGCCAGGCTGCTAAGGAGACACGAGAGGAAGACTAGGGCAGGCACGCGTGCTCCACTCTAAGGGAGGAGTCTGGGCAGAAGGCAGGCCTGTCCTGTGTCTCTGGTCCCAAGGGGACAGCGTCTCCTTGAACACCTGTGCCTAGGGCAGACTTGGGCTTGCCACCAGGCCCCATAGCCGCAACTCGCAGCAACAGCTCCCTGGAGGACCGGGCAGTCCGATGCCGTCTTCCTCCAAGATGTGACAACGTTGGTGGTGGCAGGGCGTGTGCCGGGGAAGGAATGGGGACAGTGTGCAGGGTTCATGTCCACTCCCTCTCCTGTGGGGAAGGCACTGGCCTAGTCCCCGATTCCGCCTGAGCGCCAGTAGAAAAGGCCTAGCCTGCCTATGCCAGGACATGGAAGTGAGCATAGAGTGCCATCCTAAGCCACGCACGCTGCTGTTGCTTTGTGACTGTGCCTGCTTAGTTCGGCTTGGCAGGGTGAACGCAGGGCGCGAACAGGGAGCCCGGGAAAGCAAGGCCCAAGAGGCACTAGCTCTCCCGCAGCTCTTCATCTTTGAAGTGACAGAGCGAACGCCCAAAGCCTTGCTGTGAAGCAGCAGCGAAGGGCAGTTCGTGCCAGCTGAAAACCTCTACAAACGTGTAGCAGTAGTTGCTAAATCAGAGTCGGATCTGTAGGCTGCTGTGGCTGCCTGCCTTAGCCTACTCTTCCCAGGACAGAGGGAGAGCCCCGCATAGAGCGAAAGCCTCTTTGCCCGGGCATCCCTTCTGGGAAGGCCCAGCTTTCTTTGGGAAATCAAAGTCAGGTCTGAGGGACGCTGCTGCTGCTTGCTTGAGCTGGTCTCCCCTGCACGTTGTAATAAACCCGCATGGAGCGAAATCCTCTATGCGCAGGCATCCTCTCTGGGAAAGCGTAGCATTTGTTGGGAAATCAGAATCGGGTTTGTGGGAAGCTGCTGCTTCTTGCCGGAGCTAGTCTGCTCAGGACAGTGGAAGATACCCGCATGGAGCGAAATTCTCTTTCACCTAGCATCCCCTCTGCCTGAGAGAGAAGCGTGGTTGCACCTCTGGAAAGGACCTTAAGGAAAGGGACACGTCTGTCACCGTGTTCCCCAAAGGCAAGTATGAGGAAGGTGCAGAACGCTGCAACGGGCGAATAGAAGGAGCCGTTGGCTTTATGTCAGAAAACGGTGCGAAGCAGGAGAGAAGGCACTGGCAGGTGCAGCGTCACGGTTGCAAGACAAGTGTCACCAGTTCCCTGTCAGAGCCATGGAGGCCAGGCTGCTAAGGAGACACGAGAGGAAGACTAGGGCAGGCACTCGTGCTCCACTCTAAGGGAGGAGTCTGGGCAGAAGGCAGGCCTGTCCTGTGTCTCTGGTCCCAAGGGGACAGCGTCTCCTTGAACACCTGTGCCTAGGGCAGACTTGGGCTTGCCACCAGGCCCCATAGCCGCAACTCGCAGCAACAGCTCCCTGGAGGACCGGGCAGTCCGATGCCGTCTTCCTCCAAGATGTGACAACGTTGGTGGTGGCAGGGCGTGTGCCGGGGAAGGAACGGGGACAGTGTGCAGGGTTCATGTCCACTCCCTCTCCTGTGGGGAAGGCACTGGCCTAGTCCCCGATTCCGCCTGAGCGCCAGTAGAAAAGGCCTAGCCTGCCTATGCCAGGACATGGAAGTGAGCATAGAGTGCCATCCTAAGCAACGCACGCTGCTGTTGCTTTGTGACTGTGCCTGCTTGGTTCGGCTTGGCAGGGTGAACGCAGGGCGCGAACAGGGAGCCCGGGAAAGCGAGGCCCAAGAGGCACTAGCTCTCCCGCAGCTCTTCATCTTTGAAGTGACAGAGCGAACGCCCAAAGCCTTGCTGTGAAGCAGCAGCGAAGGGCAGTTCGTGCCAGCTGAAAACCTCTACAAACGTGTAGCAGTAGTTGCTAAATCAGAGTCGGATCTGTAGGCTGCTGTGGCTGCCTGCCTTAGCCTACTCTTCCCAGGACAGAGGGAGAGCCCCGCATAGAGCGAAAGCCTCTTTGCCCGGGCATCCCTTCTGGGAAGGCCCAGCTTTCTTTGGGAAATCAAAGTCAGGTCTGAGGGACGCTGCTGCTGCTTGCTTGAGCTGGTCTCCCCTGCACGTTGTAATAAACCCGCATGGAGCGAAATCCTCTATGCGCAGGCATCCTCTCTGGGAAAGCATAGCATTTGTTGGGAAATCAGAATCGGGTTTGTGGGAAGCTGCTGCTTCTTGCCGGAGCTAGTCTGCTCAGGACAGTGGAAGATACCCGCATGGAGCGAAATTCTCTTTCACCTAGCATCCCCTCTGCCTGAGAGAGAAGCGTGGTTGTACCTCTGGAAAGGACCTTAAGGAAAGGGACACGTCTGTCACCGTGTTCCCCAAAGGCAAGTATGAGGAAGGTGCAGAACGCTGCAACGGGCGAATAGAACGAGCCGTTGGCTTTATGTCAGAAAACGGTGCGAAGCAGGAGAGAAGGCACTGGCAGGTGCAGCGGGACGGTTGCAAGACAAGTGTCACCAGTTCCCTGTCAGAGCCATGGAGGCCAGGCTGCTAAGGAGACACGAGAGGAAGACTAGGGCAGGCACGCGTGCTCCACTCTAAGGGAGGAGTCTGGGCAGAAGGCAGGCCTGTCCTGTGTCTCTGGTCCCAAGGGGACAGCGTCTCCTTGAACACCTGTGCCTAGGGCAGACTTGGGCTTGCCACCAGGCCCCATAGCCGCAACTCGCAGCAACAGCTCCCTGGAGGACCGGGCAGTCCGATGCCGTCTTCCTCCAAGATGTGACAACGTTGGTGGTGGCAGGGCGTGTGCCGGGGAAGGAACGGGGACAGTGTGCAGGGTTGATGTCCACTCCCTCTCCTGTGGGGAAGGCACTGGCCTAGTCCCCGATTCCGCCTGAGCGCCAGTAGAAAAGGCCTAGCCTGCCTATGCCAGGACATGGAAGTGAGCATGGAGTGCCATCCTAAGCCACGCACGCTGCTGTTGCTTTGTGACTGTGCCTGCTTAGTTCGGCTTGGCAGGGTGAACGCAGGGCGCGAACAGGGAGCCCGGGAAAGCGAGGCCCAAGAGGCACTAGCTCTCCCGCAGCTCTTCATCTTTGAAGTGACAGAGCGAACGCCCAAAGCCTTGCTGTGAAGCAGCAGCGAAGGGCAGTTCGTGCCAGCTGAAAACCTCTACAAACGTGTAGCAGTAGTTGCTAAATCAGAGTCGGATCTGTAGGCTGCTGTGGCTGCCTGCCTTAGCCTACTCTTCCCAGGACAGAGGGAGAGCCCCGCATAGAGCGAAAGCCTCTTTGCCCGGGCATCCCTTCTTGGAAGGCCCAGCTTTCTTTGGGAAATCAAAGTCAGGTCTGAGGGACGCTGCTGCTGCTTGCTTGAGCTGGTCTCCCCTGCACGTTGTAATAAACCCGCATGGAGCGAAATCCTCTATGCGCAGGCATCCTCTCTGGGAAAGCATAGCATTTGTTGGGAAATCAGAATCGGGTTTGTGGGAAGCTGCTGCTTCTTGCCGGAGCTAGTCTGCTCAGGACAGTGGAAGATACCCGCATGGAGCGAAATTCTCTTTCACCTTGCATCCCCTCTGCCTGAGAGAGAAGCGTGGTTGCACCTCTGGAAAGGACCTTAAGGAAAGGGACACGTCTGTCACCGTGTTCCCCAAAGGCAAGTATGAGGAAGGTGCAGAACGCTGCAACGGGCGAATAGAACGAGCCGTTGGCTTTATGTCAGAAAACGGTGCGAAGCAGGAGAGAAGGCACTGGCAGGTGCAGCGGGACGGTTGCAAGACAAGTGTCACCAGTTCCCTGTCAGAGCCATGGAGGCCAGGCTGCTAAGGAGACACGAGAGGAAGACTAGGGTAGGCACACGTGCTCCACTCTAAGGGAGGAGTCTGGGCAGAAGGCAGGCCTGTCCTGTGTCTCTGGTCCCAAGGGGACAGCGTCTCCTTGAACACCTGTGCCTAGGGCAGACTTGGGCTTGCCACCAGGCCCCATAGCCGCAACTCGCAGCAACAGCTCCCTGGAGGACCGGGCAGTCCGATGCCGTCTTCCTCCAAGATGTGACAACGTTGGTGGTGGCAGGGCGTGTGCCGGGGAAGGAATGGGGACAGTGTGCAGGGTTCATGTCCACTCCCTCTCCTGTGGGGAAGGCACTGGCCTAGTCCCCGATTCCGCCTGAGCGCCAGTAGAAAAGGCCTAGCCTGCCTATGCCAGGACATGGAAGTGAGCATGGAGTGCCATCCTAAGCCACGCACGCTGCTGTTGCTTTGTGACTGTGCCTGCTTAGTTCGGCTTGGCAGGGTGAACGCAGGGCGCGAACAGGGAGCCCGGGAAAGCGAGGCCCAAGAGGCACTAGCTCTCCCGCAGCTCTTCATCTTTGAAGTGACAGAGCGAACGCCCAAAGCCTTGCTGTGAAGCAGCAGCGAAGGGCAGTTCGTGCCAGCTGAAAACCTCTACAAACGTGTAGCAGTAGTTGCTAAATCAGAGTCGGATCTGTAGGCTGCTGTGGCTGCCTGCCTTAGCCTACACTTCCCAGGACAGAGGGAGAGCCCCGCATAGAGCGAAAGCCTCTTTGCCCGGGCATCCCTCCTGGGAAGGCCCAGCTTTCTTTGGGAAATCAAAGTCAGGTCTGAGGGACGCTGCTGCTGCTTGCTTGAGCTGGTCTCCCCTGCACGTTGTAATAAACCCGCATGGAGCGAAATCCTCTATGCGCAGGCATCCTCTCTGGGAAAGCATAGCATTTGTTGGGAAATCAGAATCGGGTTTGTGGGAAGCTGCTGCTTCTTGCCGGAGCTAGTCTGCTCAGGACAGTGGAAGATACCCGCATGGAGCGAAATTCTCTTTCACCTAGCATCCCCTCTGCCTGAGAGAGAAGCGTGGTTGCACCTCTGGAAAGGACCTTAAGGAAAGGGACACGTCTGTCACCGTGTTCCCCAAAGGCAAGTATGAGGAAGGTGCAGAACGCTGCAACGGGCGAATAGAACGAGCCGTTGGCTTTATGTCAGAAAACGGTGCGAAGCAGGAGAGAAGGCACTGGCAGGTGCAGCGGGACGGTTGCAAGACAAGTGTCACCAGTTCCCTGTCAGAGCCATGGAGGCCAGGCTGCTAAGGAGACACGAGAGGAAGACTAGAACAGGCACGCGTGCTCCACTCTAAGGGAGGAGTCTGGGCAGAAGGCAGGCCTGTCCTGTGTCTCTGGTCCCAAGGGGACAGCGTCTCCTTCAACACCTGTGCCTAGGGCAGACTTGGGCTTGCCACCAGGCCCCATAGCCGCAACTCGCAGCAACAGCTCCCTGGAGGACCGGGCAGTCCGATGCCGTCTTCCTCCAAGATGTGACAACGTTGGTGGTGGCAGGGCGTGTGCCGGGGAAGGAATTGGGACAGTGTGCAGGGTTCATGTCCACTCCCTCTCCTGTGGGGAAGGCACTGGCCTAGTCCCCGATTCCGCCTGAGCGCCAGTAGAAAAGGCCTAGCCTGCCTATGCCAGGACATGGAAGTGAGCATGGAGTGCCATCCTAAGCCACGCACGCTGCTGTTGCTTTGTGACTGTGCCTGCTTAGTTCGGCTTGGCAGGGTGAACGCAGGGCGCGAACAGGGAGCCCGGAAAGCAAGGCCCAAGAGGCACTAGCTCTCCCGCAGCTCTTCATCTTTGAAGTGACAGAGCGAACGCCCAAAGCCTTGCTGTGAAGCAGCAGCGAAGGGCAGTTCGTGCCAGCTGAAAACCTCTACAAACGTGTAGCAGTAGTTGCTAAATCAGAGTCGGATCTGTAGGCTGCTGTGGCTGCCTGCCTTAGCCTACTATTCCCAGGATAGAGGGAGAGCCCCGCATAGAGCGAAAGCCTCTTTGCCCGGGCATCCCTTCTGGGAAGGCCCAGCTTTCTTTGGAAATCAAAGTCAGGTCTGAGGGACGCTGCTGCTGCTTGCTTGAGCTGGTCTCCCCTGCACGTTGTAATAAACCCGCATGGAGCGAAATCCTCTATGCGCAGGCATCCTCTCTGGAAAACATAGCATTTGTTGGAAATCAGAATCGGGTTGTGGGAAGCTGCTGCTTCTTGCCGGAGCTAGTCTGCTCAGGACAGTGGAAGATACCCGCATGGAGCGAAATTCTCTTTCACCTAGCATCCCCTCTGCCAGAGAGAGAAGCGTGGTTGCACCTCTGGAAAGGACCTTAAGGAAAGGGACACGTCTGTCACCGTGTTTCCCCAAAGGCAAGTATGAGGAAGGTGCAGAACGCTGCAACGGGCGGATAGAACGAGCCGTTGGCTTTATGTCAGAAAACGGTGCGAAGCAGGAGAGAAGGCACTGGCAGGTGCAGCGGGACGGTTGCAAGACAAGTGTCACCAGTTCCCTGTCAGAGCCATGGAGGCCAGGCTGCTAAGGAGACACGAGAGGAAGACTAGGGCAGGCACGCGTGCTCCACTCTAAGGGAGGAGTCTGGGCAGAAGGCAGGCCTGTCCTGAGTCTCTGGTCCCAAGGGGACAGCGTCTCCTTGAACACCTGTGCCTAGGGCAGACTTGGGCTTGCCACCAGGCCCCATAGCCGCAACTCGCAGCAACAGCTCCCTGGAGGACCGGGCAGTCCGATGCCGTCTTCCTCCAAGATGTGACAACGTTGGTGGTGGCAGGGCGTGTGCCGGGGAAGGAATGGGGACAGTGTGCAGGGTTCATGTCCACTCCCTCTCCTGTGGGGAAGGCACTGGCCTAGTCCCCGATTCCGCCTGAGCGCCAGTAGAAAAGGCCTAGCCTGCCTATGCCAGGACATGGAAGTGAGCATAGAGTGCCATCCTAAGCCACGCACGCTGCTGTTGCTTTGTGACTGTGCCTGCTTAGTTCGGCTTGGCAGGGTGAACGCAGGGCACGAACAGGTAGCCCGGGAAAGCGAGGCCCAAGAGGCACTAGCTCTCCCGCAGCTCTTCATCTTTGAAGTGACAGAGCGAACGCCCAAAGCCTTGCTGTGAAGCAGCAGCGAAGGGCAGTTCGTGCCAGCTGAAAACCTCTACAAACGTGTAGCAGTAGTTGCTAAATCAGAGTCGGATCTGTAGGCTGCTGTGGCTGCCTGCCTTAGCCTACTCTTCCCAGGACAGAGGGAGAGCCCCGCATAGAGCGAAAGCCTCTTTGCCCGGGCATCCCTTCTGGGAAGGCCCAGCTTTCTTTGGGAAATCAAAGTCAGGTCTGAGGGACGCTGCTGCTGCTTGCTTGAGCTGGTCTCCCCTGCACGTTTGTAATAAACCCGCATGGAGCGAAATCCTCTATGCGCAGGCATCCTCTCTGGGAAAGCATAGCATTTGTTGGGAAATCAGAATCGGGTTTGTGGGAAGCTGCTGCTTCTTGCCGGAGCTAGTCTGCTCATGACAGTGGAAGATACCCGCATGGAGCGAAATTCTCTTTCACCTAGCATCCCCTCTGCCTGAGAGAGAAGCGTGGTTGCACCTCTGGAAAGGACCTTAAGGAAAGGGACACGTCTGTCACCGTGTTCCCCAAAGGCAAGTATGAGGAAGGTGCAGAACGCTGCAACGGGCGAATAGAACGAGCCGTGGCTTTATGTCAGAAAACGGTGCGAAGCAGGAGGAGAAGGCACTGGCAGGTGCAGCGGGACGGTTGCAAGACAAGTGTCACCAGTTCCCTGTCAGAGCCATGGAGGCCAGCTGCTAAGGAGACACGAGAGGAAGACTAGAACAGGCACCCGTGCTCCACTCTAAGGGAGGAGTCTGGGCAGAAGGCAGGCCTGTCCTGTGTCTCTGGTCCCAAGGGGACAGCGTCTCCTTGAACACCTGTGCCTAGGGCAGACTTGGGCTTGCCACCAGGCCCCATAGCCGCAACTCGCAGCAACAGCTCCCTGGAGGACCGGGCAGTCCGATGCCGTCTTCCTCCAAGATGTGACAACGTTGGTGGTGGCAGGGCGTGTGCCGGGGAAGGAACGGGGACAGTGTGCAGGGTTCATGTCCACTCCCTCTCCTGTGGGGAAGGCACTGGCCTAGTCCCCGATTCCGCCTGAGCGCCAGTAGAAAAGGCCTAGCCTGCCTATGCCAGGACATGGAAGTGAGCATAGAGTGCCATCCTAAGCCACGCACGCTGCTGTTGCTTTGTGACTGTGCCTGCTTAGTTCGGCTTGGCAGGGTGAACGCTGGGCACGAACAGGGAGCCCGGGAAAGCAAGGCCCAAGAGGCAATAGTCTCCCGCAGCTCTTCATCTTTGAAGTGACAGAGCGAACGCCCAAATCCTTGCTGTGAAGCAGCAGCGAAGGGCAGTTCGTGCCAGCTGAAAACCTCTACAAACGTGTAGCAGTAGTTGCTAAATCAGAGTCGGATCTGTAGGCTGCTGTGGCTGCCTGCCTTAGCCTACTCTTCCCAGGACAGAGGGAGAGCCCCGCATAGAGCGAAAGCCTCTTTGCCCGGGCATCCCTTCTGGGAAGGCCCAGCTTTCTTTGGGAAATCAAAGTCAGGTCTGAGGGACGCTGTTGCTGCTTGCTTGAGCTGGTCTCCCCTGCACGTTGTAATAAACCCGCATGGAGCGAAATCCTCTATGCGCAGGCATCCTCTCTGGGAAAGCGTAGCATTTGATGGGAAATCAGAATCGGGTTTGTGGGAAGCTGCTGCTTCTTGCCGGAGCTAGTCTGCTCAGGACAGTGGAAGATACCCACATGGAGCGAAATTCTCTTTCACCTAGCATCCCCTCTGCCTGAGAGAGAAGCGTGGTTGCACCTCTGGAAAGGACCTTAAGGAAAGGGACACGTCTGTCACCGTGTTCCCCAAAGGCAAGTATGAGGAAGGTGCAGAACGCTGCAACGGGCGAATAGAACGAGCCGTTGGCTTTATGTCAGAAAACGGTGCGAAGCAGGAGAGAAGGCACTGGCAGGTGCAGCGGGACGGTTGCAAGACAAGTGTCACCAGTTCCCTGTCAGAGCCATGGAGGCCAGGCTGCTAAGGAGACACGAGAGGAAGACTAGGGCAGGCACGCGTGCTCCACTCTAAGGGAGGAGTCTGGGCAGAAGGCAGGCCTGTCCTGTGTCTCTGGTCCCAAGGGGACAGCGTCTCCTTGAACACCTGTGCCTAGGGCAGACTTGGGCTTGCCACCAGGCCCCATAGCCGCAACTCGCAGCAACAGCTCCCTGGAGGACCGGGCAGTCCGATGCCGTCTTCCTCCAAGATGTGACAACGTTGGTGGTGGCAGGGCGTGTGCCGGGGAAGGAATGGGGACAGTGTGCAGGGTTCATGTCCACTCCCTCTCCTGTGGGGAAGGCACTGGCCTAGTCCCCGATTCCGCCTGAGCGCCAGTAGAAAAGGCCTAGCCTGCCTATGCCAGGACATGGAAGTGAGCATGGAGTGCCATCCTAAGCCACGCACGCTGCTGTTGCTTTGTGACTGTGCCTGCTTAGTTCGGCTTGGCAGGGTGAACGCAGGGCGCGAACAGGGAGCCCGGGAAAGCGAGGCCCAAGAGGCACTAGCTCTCCCGCAGCTCTTCATCTTTGAAGTGACAGAGCGAACGCCCAAAGCCTTGCTGTGAAGCAGCAGCGAAGGGCAGTTCGTGCCAGCTGAAAACCTCTACAAACGTGTAGCAGTAGTTGCTAAATCAGAGTCGGATCTGTAGGCTGCTGTGGCTGCCTGCCTTAGCCTACACTTCCCAGGACAGAGGGAGAGCCCCGCATAGAGCGAAAGCCTCTTTGCCCGGGCATCCCTCCTGGGAAGGCCCAGCTTTCTTTGGGAAATCAAAGTCAGGTCTGAGGGACGCTGCTGCTGCTTGCTTGAGCTGGTCTCCCCTGCACGTTGTAATAAACCCGCATGGAGCGAAATCCTCTATGCGCAGGCATCCTCTCTGGGAAAGCGTAGCATTTGTTGGGAAATCAGAATCGGGTTGTGGGAAGCTGCTGCTTCTTGCCGGAGCTAGTCTGCTCAGGACAGTGGAAGATACCCGCATGGAGCGAAATTCTCTTTCACCTAGCATCCCCTCTGCCTGAGAGAGAAGCGTGGTTGCACCTCTGGAAAGGACCTTAAGGAAAGGGACACGTCTGTCACCGTGTTCCCCAAAGGCAAGTATGAGGAAGGTGCAGAACGCTGCAACGGGCGAATAGAACGAGCCGTTGGCTTTATGTCAGAAAACGGTGCGAAGCAGGAGAGAAGGCACTGGCAGGTGCAGCGGGACGGTTGCAAGACAAGTGTCACCAGTTCCCTGTCAGAGCCATGGAGGCCAGGCTGCTAAGGAGACACGAGAAGAAGACTAGAACAGGCACGCGTGCTCCACTCTAAGGGAGGAGTCTGGGCAGAAGGCAGGCCTGTCCTGTGTCTCTGGTCCCAAGGGGACAGCGTCTCCTTGAACACCTGTGCCTAGGGCAGACTTGGGCTTGCCACCAGGCCCCATAGCCGCAACTCGCAGCAACAGCTCCCTGGAGGACCGGGCAGTCCGATGCCGTCTTCCTCCAAGATGTGACAACGTTGGTGGTGGCAGGGCGTGTGCCGGGGAAGGAATTGGGACAGTGTGCAGGGTTCATGTCCACTCCCTCTCCTGTGGGGAAGGCACTGGCCTAGTCCCCGATTCCGCCTGAGCGCCAGTAGAAAAGGCCTAGCCTGCCTATGCCAGGACATGGAAGTGAGCATAGAGTGCCATCCTAAGCCACGCACGCTGCTGTTGCTTTGTGACTGTGCCTGCTTAGTTCGGCTTGGCAGGGTGAACGCAGGGCGCGAACAGGGAGCCCGGGAAAGCAAGGCCCAAGAGGCACTAGCTCTCCCGCAGCTCTTCATCTTTGAAGTGACAGAGCGAACGCCCAAAGCCTTGCTGTGAAGCAGCAGCGAAGGGCAGTTCGTGCCAGCTGAAAACCTCTACAAACGTGTAGCAGTAGTTGCTAAATCAGAGTCGGATCTGTAGGCTGCTGTGGCTGCCTGCCTTAGCCTACTATTCCCAGGATAGAGGGAGAGCCCCGCATAGAGCGAAAGCCTCTTTGCCCGGGCATCCCTCCTGGGAAGGCCCAGCTTTCTTTGGGAAATCAAAGTCAGGTCTGAGGGACGCTGCTGCTGCTTGCTTGAGCTGGTCTCCCCTGCACGTTGTAATAAACCCGCATGGAGCGAAATCCTCTATGCGCAGGCATCCTCTCTGGGAAAGCATAGCATTTGTTGGGAAATCAGAATCGGGTTTGTGGGAAGCTGCTGCTTCTTGCCGGAGCTAGTCTGCTCAGGACAGTGGAAGATACCCGCATGGAGCGAAATTCTCTTTCACCTAGCATCCCCTCTGCCAGAGAGAGAAGCGTGGTTGCACCTCTGGAAAGGACCTTAAGGAAAGGGACACGTCTGTCACCGTGTTCCCCAAAGGCAAGTATGAGGAAGGTGCAGAACGCTGCAACGGGCGAATAGAACGAGCCGTTGGCTTTATGTCAGAAAACGGTGCGAAGCAGGAGAGAAGGCACTGGCAGGTGCAGCGGGACGGTTGCAAGACAAGTGTCACCAGTTCCCTGTCAGAGCCATGGAGGCCAGGCTGCTAAGGAGACACGAGAGGAAGACTAGGGCAGGCACGCGTGCTCCACTCTAAGGGAGGAGTCTGGGCAGAAGGCAGGCCTGTCCTGAGTCTCTGGTCCCAAGGGGACAGCGTCTCCTTGAACACCTGTGCCTAGGGCAGACTTGGGCTTGCCACCAGGCCCCATAGCCGCAACTCGCAGCAACAGCTCCCTGGAGGACCGGGCAGTCCGATGCCGTCTTCCTCCAAGATGTGACAACGTTGGTGGTGGCAGGGCGTGTGCCGGGGAAGGAATGGGGACAGTGTGCAGGGTTCATGTCCACTCCCTCTCCTGTGGGGAAGGCACTGGCCTAGTCCCCGATTCCGCCTGAGCGCCAGTAGAAAAGGCCTAGCCTGCCTATGCCAGGACATGGAAGTGAGCATAGAGTGCCATCCTAAGCCACGCACGCTGCTGTTGCTTTGTGACTGTGCCTGCTTAGTTCGGCTTGGCAGGGTGAACGCAGGGCACGAACAGGTAGCCCGGGAAAGCGAGGCCCAAGAGGCACTAGCTCTCCCGCAGCTCTTCATCTTTGAAGTGACAGAGCGAACGCCCAAAGCCTTGCTGTGAAGCAGCAGCGAAGGGCAGTTCGTGCCAGCTGAAAACCTCTACAAACGTGTAGCAGTAGTTGCTAAATCAGAGTCGGATCTGTAGGCTGCTGTGGCTGCCTGCCTTAGCCTACTCTTCCCAGGACAGAGGGAGAGCCCCGCATAGAGCGAAAGCCTCTTTGCCCGGGCATCCCTTCTGGGAAGGCCCAGCATTCTTTGGGAAATCAAAGTCAGGTCTGAGGGACGCTGCTGCTGCTTGCTTGAGCTGGTCTCCCCTGCACGTTGTAATAAACCCGCATGGAGCGAAATCCTCTATGCGCAGGCATCCTCTCTGGGAAAGCATAGCATTTGTTGGGAAATCAGAATCGGGTTTGTGGGAAGCTGCTGCTTCTTGCCGGAGCTAGTCTGCTCATGACAGTGGAAGATACCCGCATGGAGCGAAATTCTCTTTCACCTAGCATCCCCTCTGCCTGAGAGAGAAGCGTGGTTGCACCTCTGGAAAGGACCTTAAGGAAAGGGACACGTCTGTCACCGTGTTCCCCAAAGGCAAGTATGAGGAAGGTGCAGAACGCTGCAACGGGCGAATAGAACGAGCCGTTGGCTTTATGTCAGAAAACGGTGCGAAGCAGGAGAGAAGGCACTGGCAGGTGCAGCGGGACGGTTGCAAGACAAGTGTCACCAGTTCCCTGTCAGAGCCATGGAGGCCAGGCTGCTAAGGAGACACGAGAGGAAGACTAGAACAGGCACGCGTGCTCCACTCTAAGGGAGGAGTCTGGGCAGAAGGCAGGCCTGTCCTGTGTCTCTGGTCCCAAGGGGACAGCGTCTCCTTGAACACCTGTGCCTAGGGCAGACTTGGGCTTGCCACCAGGCCCCATAGCCGCAACTCGCAGCAACAGCTCCCTGGAGGACCGGGCAGTCCGATGCCGTCTTCCTCCAAGATGTGACAACGTTGGTGGTGGCAGGGCGTGTGCCGGGGAAGGAACGGGGACAGTGTGCAGGGTTCATGTCCACTCCCTCTCCTGTGGGGAAGGCACTGGCCTAGTCCCCGATTCCGCCTGAGCGCCAGTAGAAAAGGCCTAGCCTGCCTATGCCAGGACATGGAAGTGAGCATAGAGTGCCATCCTAAGCCACGCACGCTGCTGTTGCTTTGTGACTGTGCCTGCTTAGTTCGGCTTGGCAGGGTGAACGCTGGGCACGAACAGGGAGCCCGGGAAAGCAAGGCCCAAGAGGCACTATTCTCCCGCAGCTCTTCATCTTTGAAGTGACAGAGCGAACGCCCAAATCCTTGCTGTGAAGCAGCAGCGAAGGGCAGTTCGTGCCAGCTGAAAACCTCTACAAACGTGTAGCAGTAGTTGCTAAATCAGAGTCGGATCTGTAGGCTGCTGTGGCTGCCTGCCTTAGCCTACTCTTCCCAGGACAGAGGGAGAGCCCCGCATAGAGCGAAAGCCTCTTTGCCCGGGCATCCCTTCTGGGAAGGCCCAGCTTTCTTTGGGAAATCAAAGTCAGGTCTGAGGGACGCTGTTGCTGCTTGCTTGAGCTGGTCTCCCCTGCACGTTGTAATAAACCCGCATGGAGCGAAATCCTCTATGCGCAGGCATCCTCTCTGGGAAAGCGTAGCATTTGATGGGAAATCAGAATCGGGTTTGTGGTAGGCTGCTGCTTCTTGCCGGAGCTAGTCTGCTCAGGACAGTGGAAGATACCCACATGGAGCGAAATTCTCTTTCACCTAGCATCCCCTCTGCCTGAGAGAGAAGCGTGGTTGCACCTCTTGAAAGGACCTTAAGGAAAGGGACACGTCTGTCACCGTGTTCCCCAAAGGCAAGTATGAGGAAGGTGCAGAACGCTGCAACGGGCGAATAGAACGAGCCGTTGGCTTTATGTCAGAAAACGGTGCGAAGCAGGAGAGAAGGCACTGGCAGGTGCAGCGGGACGGTTGCAAGACAAGTGTCACCAGTTCCCTGTCAGAGCCATGGAGGCCAGGCTGCTAAGGAGACACGAGAGGAAGACTAGGGCAGGCACGCGTGCTCCACTCTAAGGGAGGAGTCTGGGCAGAAGGCAGGCCTGTCCTGTGTCTCTGGTCCCAAGGGGACAGCGTCTCCTTGAACACCTGTGCCTAGGGCAGACTTGGGCTTGCCACCAGGCCCCATAGCCGCAACTCGCAGCAACAGCTCCCTGGAGGACCGGGCAGTCCGATGCCGTCTTCCTCCAAGATGTGACAACGTTGGTGGTGGCAGGGCGTGTGCCGGGGTAGGAACGGGGACAGTGTGCAGGGTTCATGTCCACTCCCTCTCCTGTGGAGAAGGCACTGGCCTAGTCCCCGATTCCGCCTGAGCGCCAGTAGAAAAGGCCTAGCCTGCCTATGCCAGGACATGGAAGTGAGCATAGAGTGCCATCCTAAGCCACGCACGCTGCTGTTGCTTTGTGACTGTGCCTGCTTAGTTCGGCTTGGCAGGGTGGACGCAGGGCGCGAACAGGGAGCCCGGGAAAGCAAGGCCCAAGAGGCACTAGCTCTCCCGCAGCTCTTCATCTTTGAAGTGACAGAGCGAACGCCCAAAGCCTTGCTGTGAAGCAGCAGCGAAGGGCAGTTCGTGCCAGCTGAAAACCTCTACAAACGTGTAGCAGTAGTTGCTAAATCAGAGTCGGATCTGTAGGCTGCTGTGGCTGCCTGCCTTAGCCTACTCTTCCCAGGACAGAGGGAGAGCCCCGCATAGAGCGAAAGCCTCTTTGCCCGGGCATCCCTTCTGGGAAGGCCCAGCTTTCTTTGGGAAATCAAAGTCAGGTCTGAGGGACGCTGCTGCTGCTTGCTTGAGCTGGTCTCCCCTGCACGTTGTAATAAACCCGCATGGAGCGAAATCCTCTATGCGCAGGCATCCTCTCTGGGAAAGCGTAGCATTTGTTGGGAAATCAGAATCGGGTTTGTGGGAAGCTGCTGCTTCTTGCCGGAGCTAGTCTGCTCAGGACAGTGGAAGATACCCGCATGGAGCGAAATTCTCTTTCACCTAGCATCCCCTCTGCCTGAGAGAGAAGCGTGGTTGCACCTCTGGAAAGGACCTTAAGGAAAGGGACACGTCTGTCACCGTGTTCCCCAAAGGCAAGTATGAGGAAGGTGCAGAACGCTGCAACGGGCGAATAGAACGAGCCGTTCGCTTTATGTCAGAAAACGGTGCGAAGCAGGAGAGAAGGCACTGGCAGGTGCAGCGGGACGGTTGCAAGACAAGTGTCACCAGTTCCCTGTCAGAGCCATGGAGGCCAGGCTGCTAAGGAGACACGAGAGGAAGACTAGGGCAGGCACGCGTGCTCCACTCTAAGGGAGGAGTCTGGGCAGAAGGCAGGCCTGTCCTGTGTCTCTGGTCCCAAGGGGACAGCGTCTCCTTGAACACCTGTGCCTAGGGCAGACTTGGGCTTGCCACCAGGCCCCATAGCCGCAACTCGCAGCAACAGCTCCCTGGAGGACCGGGCAGTCCGATGCCGTCTTCCTCCAAGATGTGACAACGTTGGTGGTGGCAGGGCGTGTGCCGGGGAAGGAATGGGGACAGTGTGCAGGGTTCATGTCCACTCCCTCTCCTGTGGGGAAGGCACTGGCCTAGTCCCCGATTCCGCCTGAGCGCCAGTAGAAAAGGCCTAGCTTGCCTATGCCAGGACATGGAAGTGAGCATAGAGTGCCATCCTAAGCCACGCACGCTGCTGTTGCTTTGTGACTGTGCCTGCTTAGTTCGGCTTGGCAGGGTGAACGCAGGGCGCGAACAGGGAGCCCGGGAAAGCAAGGCCCAAGAGGCACTAGCTCTCCCGCAGCTCTTCATCTTTGAAGTGACAGAGCGAACGCCCAAAGCCTTGCTGTGAAGCAGCAGCGAAGGGCAGTTCGTGCCAGCTGAAAACCTCTACAAACGTGTAGCAGTAGTTGCTAAATCAGAGTCGGATCTGTAGGCTGCTGTGGCTGCATGCCTTAGCCTACTATTCCCAGGATAGAGGGAGAGCCCCGCATAGAGCGAAAGCCTCTTTGCCCGGGCATCCCTTCTGGGAAGGCCCAGCTTTCTTTGGGAAATCAAAGTCAGGTCTGAGGGACGCTGCTGCTGCTTGCTTGAGCTGGTCTCCCCTGCACGTTGTAATAAACCCGCATGGAGCGAAATCCTCTATGCGCAGGCATCCTCTCTGGGAAAGCATAGCATTTGTTGGGAAATCAGAATCGGGTTTGTGGGAAGCTGCTGCTTCTTGCCGGAGCTAGTCTGCTCAGGACAGTGGAAGATACCCGCATGGAGCGAAATTCTCTTTCACCTAGCATCCCCTCTGCCTGAGAGAGAAGCGTGGTTGCACCTCTGGAAAGGACCTTAAGGAAAGGGACACGTCTGTCACCGTGTTCCCCAAAGGCAAGTATGAGGAATGTGCAGAACGCTGCAACGGGCGAATAGAACGAGCCGTTGGCTTTATGTCAGAAAACGGTGCGAAGCAGGAGAGAAGGCACTGGCAGGTGCAGCGGGACGGTTGCAAGACAAGTGTCACCAGTTCCCTGTCAGAGCCATGGAGGCCAGGCTGCTAAGGAGACACGAGAGGAAGACTAGGGCAGGCACGCGTGCTCCACTCTAAGGGAGGAGTCTGGGCAGAAGGCAGGCCTGTCCTGTGTCTCTGGTCCCAAGGGGACAGCGTCTCCTTGAACACCTGTGCCTAGGGCAGACTTGGGCTTGCCACCAGGCCCCATAGCCGCAACTCGCAGCAACAGCTCCCTGGAGGACCGGGCAGTCCGATGCCGTCTTCCTCCAAGATGTGACAACGTTGGTGGTGGCAGGGCGTGTGCCGGGGAAGGAATGGGGACAGTGTGCAGGGTTCATGTCCACTCCCTCTCCTGTGGGGAAGGCACTGGCCTAGTCCCCGATTCCGCCTGAGCGCCAGTAGAAAAGGCCTAGCCTGCCTATGCCAGGACATGGAAGTGAGCATAGAGTGCCATCCTAAGCCACGCACGCTGCTGTTGCTTTGTGACTGTGCCTGCTTAGTTCGGCTTGGCAGGGTGAACGCAGGGCGCGAACAGGGAGCCCGGGAAAGCAAGGCCCAAGAGGCACTAGCTCTCCCGCAGCTCTTCATCTTTGAAGTGACAGAGCGAACGCCCAAAGCCTTGCTGTGAAGCAGCAGCGAAGGGCAGTTCGTGCCAGCTGAAAACCTCTACAAACGTGTAGCAGTAGTTGCTAAATCAGAGTCGGATCTGTAGGCTGCTGTGGCTGCCTGCCTTAGCCTACTCTTCCCAGGACAGAGGGAGAGCCCCGCATAGAGCGAAAGCCTCTTTGCCCGGGCATCCCTTCTGGGAAGGCCCAGCTTTCTTTGGGAAATCAAAGTCAGGTCTGAGGGACGCTGCTGCTGCTTGCTTGAGCTGGTCTCCCCTGCACGTTGTAATAAACCCGCATGGAGCGAAATCCTCATGCGCAGGCATCCTCTCTGGGAAAGCATAGCATTTGTTGGGAAATCAGAATCGGGTTTGTGGGAAGCTGCTGCTTCTTGCCGGAGCTAGTCTGCTCAGGACAGTGGAAGATACCCGCATGGAGCGAAATTCTCTTTCACCTAGCATCCCCTCTGCCTGAGAGAGAAGCGTGGTTGCACCTCTGGAAAGGACCTTAAGGAAAGGGACACGTCTGTCACCGTGTTCCCCAAAGGCAAGTATGAGGAAGGTGCAGAACGCTGCAACGGGCGAATAGAACGAGCCGTTGGCTTTATGTCAGAAAACGGTGCGAAGCAGGAGAGAAGGCACTGGCAGGTGCAGCGGGACGGTTGCAAGACAAGTGTCACCAGTTCCCTGTCAGAGCCATGGAGGCCAGGCTGCTAAGGAGACACGAGAGGAAGACTAGAACAGGCACGCGTGCTCCACTCTAAGGGAGGAGTCTGGGCAGAAGGCAGGCCTGTCCTGTGTCTCTGGTCCCAAGGGGACAGCGTCTCCTTGAACACCTGTGCCTAGGGCAGACTTGGGCTTGCCACCAGGCCCCATAGCCGCAACTCGCAGCAACAGCTCCCTGGAGGACCGGGCAGTCCGATGCCGTCTTCCTCCAAGATGTGACAACGTTGGTGGTGGCAGGGCGTGTGCCGGGGAAGGAACGGGGACAGTGTGCAGGGTTCATGTCCACTCCCTCTCCTGTGGGGAAGGCACTGGCCTAGTCCCCGATTCCGCCTGAGCGCCAGTAGAAAAGGCCTAGCCTGCCTATGCCAGGACATGGAAGTGAGCATAGAGTGCCATCCTAAGCCACGCACGCTGCTGTTGCTTTGTGACTGTGCCTGCTTAGTTCGGCTTGGCAGGGTGGACGCAGGGCGCGAACAGGGAGCCCGGGAAAGCAAGGCCCAAGAGGCACTAGCTCTCCCGCAGCTCTTCATCTTTGAAGTGACAGAGCGAACGCCCAAAGCCTTGCTGTGAAGCAGCAGCGAAGGGCAGTTCGTGCCAGCTGAAAACCTCTACAAACGTGTAGCAGTAGTTGCTAAATCAGAGTCGGATCTGTAGGCTGCTGTGGCTGCCTGCCTTAGCCTACTCTTCCCAGGACAGAGGGAGAGCCCCGCATAGAGCGAAAGCCTCTTTGCCCGGGCATCCCTTCTGGGAAGGCCCTGCTTTCTTTGGGAAATCAAAGTCAGGTCTGAGGGACGCTGCTGCTGCTTGCTTGAGCTGGTCTCCCCTGCACGTTGTAATAAACCCGCATGGAGCGAAATCCTCTATGCGCAGGCATCCTCTCTGGGAAAGCGTAGCATTTGTTGGGAAATCAGAATCGGGTTTGTGGGAAGCTGCTGCTTCTTGCCGGAGCTAGTCTGCTCAGGACAGTGGAAGATACCCGCATGGAGCGAAATTCTCTTTCACCTAGCATCCCCTCTGCCTGAGAGAGAAGCGTGGTTGCACCTCTGGAAAGGACCTTAAGGAAAGGGACACGTCTGTCACCGTGTTCCCCAAAGGCAAGTATGAGGAAGGTGCAGAACGCTGCAACGGGCGAATAGAACGAGCCGTTGGCTTTATGTCAGAAAACGGTGCGAAGCAGGAGAGAAGGCACTGGCAGGTGCAGCGGGACGGTTGCAAGACAAGTGTCACCAGTTCCCTGTCAGAGCCATGGAGGCCAGGCTGCTAAGGAGACACGAGAGGAAGACTAGGGCAGGCACGCGTGCTCCACTCTAAGGGAGGAGTCTGGGCAGAAGGCAGGCCTGTCCTGTGTCTCTGGTCCCAAGGGGACAGCGTCTCCTTGAACACCTGTGCCTAGGGCAGACTTGGGCTTGCCACCAGGCCCCATAGCCGCAACTCGCAGCAACAGCTCCCTGGAGGACCGGGCAGTCCGATGCCGTCTTCCTCCAAGATGTGACAACGTTGGTGGTGGCAGGGCGTGTGCCGGGGAAGGAATGGGGACAGTGTGCAGGGTTCATGTCCACTCCCTCTCCTGTGGGGAAGGCACTGGCCTAGTCCCCGATTCCGCCTGAGCGCCAGTAGAAAAGGCCTAGCCTGCCTATGCCAGGACATGGAAGTGAGCATAGAGTGCCATCCTAAGCCACGCACGCTGCTGTTGCTTTGTGACTGTGCCTGCTTAGTTCGGCTTGGCAGGGTGAACGCAGGGCGCGAACAGGGAGCCCGGGAAAGCAAGGCCCAAGAGGCACTAGCTCTCCCGCAGCTCTTCATCTTTGAAGTGACAGAGCGAACGCCCAAAGCCTTGCTGTGAAGCAGCAGCGAAGGGCAGTTCGTGCCAGCTGAAAACCTCTACAAACGTGTAGCAGTAGTTGCTAAATCAGAGTCGGATCTGTAGGCTGCTGTGGCTGCATGCCTTAGCCTACTATTCCCAGGATAGAGGGAGAGCCCCGCATAGAGCGAAAGCCTCTTTGCCCGGGCATCCCTCCTGGGAAGGCCCAGCTTTCTTTGGGAAATCAAAGTCAGGTCTGAGGGACGCTGCTGCTGCTTGCTTGAGCTGGTCTCCCCTGCACGTTGTAATAAACCCGCATGGAGCGAAATCCTCTATGCGCAGGCATCCTCTCTGGGAAAGCATAGCATTTGTTGGGAAATCAGAATCGGGTTTGTGGGAAGCTGCTGCTTCTTGCCGGAGCTAGTCTGCTCAGGACAGTGGAAGATACCCGCATGGAGCGAAATTCTCTTTCACCTAGCATCCCCTCTGCCTGAGAGAGAAGCGTGGTTGCACCTCTGGAAAGGACCTTAAGGAAAGGGACACGTCTGTCACCGTGTTCCCCAAAGGCAAGTATGAGGAAGGTGCAGAACGCTGCAACGGGCGAATAGAACGAGCCGTTGGCTTTATGTCAGAAAACGGTGCGAAGCAGGAGAGAAGGCACTGGCAGGTGCAGCGGGACGGTTGCAAGACAAGTGTCACCAGTTCCCTGTCAGAGCCATGGAGGCCAGGCTGCTAAGGAGACACGAGAGGAAGACTAGGGCAGGCACGCGTGCTCCACTCTAAGGGAGGAGTCTGGGCAGAAGGCAGGCCTGTCCTGTGTCTCTGGTCCCAAGGGGACAGCGTCTCCTTGAACACCTGTGCCTAGGGCAGACTTGGGCTTGCCACCAGGCCCCATAGCCGCAACTCGCAGCAACAGCTCCCTGGAGGACCGGGCAGTCCGATGCCGTCTTCCTCCAAGATGTGACAACGTTGGTGGTGGCAGGGCGTGTGCCGGGGAAGGAATGGGGACAGTGTGCAGGGTTCATGTCCACTCCCTCTCCTGTGGGGAAGGCACTGGCCTAGTCCCCGATTCCGCCTGAGCGCCAGTAGAAAAGGCCTAGCCTGCCTATGCCAGGACATGGAAGTGAGCATAGAGTGCCATCCTAAGCCACGCACGCTGCTGTTGCTTTGTGACTGTGCCTGCTTAGTTCGGCTTGGCAGGGTGAACGCAGGGCGCGAACAGGGAGCCCGGGAAAGCAAGGCCCAAGAGGCACTAGCTCTCCCGCAGCTCTTCATCTTTGAAGTGACAGAGCGAACGCCCAAAGCCTTGCTGTGAAGCAGCAGCGAAGGGCAGTTCGTGCCAGCTGAAAACCTCTACAAACCTGTAGCAGTAGTTGCTAAATCAGAGTCGGCTCTGTAGGCTGCTGTGGCTGCCTGCCTTAGCCTACTCTTCCCAGGACAAAGGGAGAGCCCCGCATAGAGCGAAAGCCTCTTTGCCCGGGCATCCCTTCTGGGAAGGCCCAGCTTTCTTTGGGAAATCAAAGTCAGGTCTGAGGGACGCTGCTGCTGCTTGCTTGAGCTGGTCTCCCCTGCACGTTGTAATAAACCCGCATGGAGCGAAATCCTCTATGCGCAGGCATCCTCTCTGGGAAAGCGTAGCATTTGTTGGGAAATCAGAATCGGGTTTGTGGGAAGCTGCTGCTTCTTGCCGGAGCTAGTCTGCTCAGGACAGTGGAAGATACCCGCATGGAGCGAAATTCTCTTTCACCTAGCATCCCCTCTGCCTGAGAGAGAAGCGTGGTTGCACCTCTGGAAAGGACCTTAAGGAAAGGGACACGTCTGTCACCGTGTTCCCCAAAGGCAAGTATGAGGAAGGTGCAGAACGCTGCAACGGGCGAATAGAACGAGCCGTTGGCTTTATGTCAGAAAACGGTGCGAAGCAGGAGAGAAGGCACTGGCAGGTGCAGCGGGACGGTTGCAAGACAAGTGTCACCAGTTCCCTGTCAGAGCCATGGAGGCCAGGCTGCTAAGGAGACACGAGAGGAAGACTAGGGCAGGCACGCGTGCTCCACTCTAAGGGAGGAGTCTGGGCAGAAGGCAGGCCTGTCCTGTGTCTCTGGTCCCAAGGGGACAGCGTCTCCTTGAACACCTGTGCCTAGGGCAGACTTGGGCTTGCCACCAGGCCCCATAGCCGCAACTCGCAGCAACAGCTCCCTGGAGGACCGGGCAGTCCGATGCCGTCTTCCTCCAAGATGTGACAACGTTGGTGGTGGCAGGGCGTGTGCCGGGGAAGGAATGGGGACAGTGTGCAGGGTTCATGTCCACTCCCTCTCCTGTGGGGAAGGCACTGGCCTAGTCCCCGATTCCGCCTGAGCGCCAGTAGAAAAGGCCTAGCCTGCCTATGCCAGGACATGGAAGTGAGCATAGAGTGCCATCCTAAGCCACGCACGCTGCTGTTGCTTTGTGACTGTGCCTGCTTAGTTCGGCTTGGCAGGGTGAACGCAGGGCGCGAACAGGGAGCCCGGGAAAGCAAGGCCCAAGAGGCACTAGCTCTCCCGCAGCTCTTCATCTTTGAAGTGACAGAGCGAACGCCCAAAGCCTTGCTGTGAAGCAGCAGCGAAGGGCAGTTCGTGCCAGCTGAAAACCTCTACAAACCTGTAGCAGTAGTTGCTAAATCAGAGTCGGATCTGTAGGCTGCTGTGGCTGCATGCCTTAGCCTACTATTCCCAGGATAGAGGGAGAGCCCCGCATAGAGCGAAAGCCTCTTTGCCCGGGCATCCCTCCTGGGAAGGCCCAGCTTTCTTTGGGAAATCAAAGTCAGGTCTGAGGGACGCTGCTGCTGCTTGCTTGAGCTGGTCTCCCCTGCACGTTGTAATAAACCCGCATGGAGCGAAATCCTCTATGCGCAGGCATCCTCTCTGGGAAAGCATAGCATTTGTTGGGAAATCAGAATCGGGTTTGTGGGAAGCTGCTGCTTCTTGCCGGAGCTAGTCTGCTCAGGACAGTGGAAGATACCCGCATGGAGCGAAATTCTCTTTCACCTAGCATCCCCTCTGCCTGAGAGAGAAGCGTGGTTGCACCTCTGGAAAGGACCTTAAGGAAAGGGACACGTCTGTCACCGTGTTCCCCAAAGGCAAGTATGAGGAAGGTGCAGAACGCTGCAACGGGCGAATAGAACGAGCCGTTGGCTTTATGTCAGAAAACGGTGCGAAGCAGGAGAGAAGGCACTGGCAGGTGCAGCGGGACGGTTGCAAGACAAGTGTCACCAGTTCCCTGTCAGAGCCATGGAGGCCAGGCTGCTAAGGAGACACGAGAGGAAGACTAGGGCAGGCACGCGTGCTCCACTCTAAGGGAGGAGTCTGGGCAGAAGGCAGGCCTGTCCTGTGTCTCTGGTCCCAAGGGGACAGCGTCTCCTTGAACACCTGTGCCTAGGGCAGACTTGGGCTTGCCACCAGGCCCCATAGCCGCAACTCGCAGCAACAGCTCCCTGGAGGACCGGGCAGTCCGATGCCGTCTTCCTCCAAGATGTGACAACGTTGGTGGTGGCAGGGCGTGTGCCGGGGAAGGAATGGGGACAGTGTGCAGGGTTCATGTCCACTCCCTCTCCAGTGGGGAAGGCACTGGCCTAGTCCCCGATTCCGCCTGAGCGCCAGTAGAAAAGGCCTAGCCTGCCTATGCCAGGACATGGAAGTGAGCATAGAGTGCCATCCTAAGCCACGCACGCTGCTGTTGCTTTGTGACTGTGCCTGCTTAGTTCGGCTTGGCAGGGTGAACGCAGGGCGCGAACAGGGAGCCCGGGAAAGCAAGGCCCAAGAGGCACTATCTCTCCAGCAGCTCTTCATCTTTGAAGTGACAGAGCGAACGCCCAAAGCCTTGCTGTGAAGCAGCAGCGAAGGGCAGTTCGTGCCAGCTGAAAACCTCTACAAACCTGTAGCAGTAGTTGCTAAATCAGAGTCGGATCTGTAGGCTGCTGTGGCTGCCTGCCTTAGCCTACTCTTCCCAGGACAGAGGGAGAGCCCCGCATAGAGCGAAAGCCTCTTTGCCCGGGCATCCCTTCTGGGAAGGCCCAGCTTTCTTTGGGAAATCAAAGTCAGGTCTGAGGGACGCTGCTGCTGCTTGCTTGAGCTGGTCTCCCCTGCACGTTGTAATAAACCCGCATGGAGCCAAATCCTCTATGCGCAGGCATCCTCTCTGGGAAAGCGTAGCATTTGTTGGGAAATCAGAATCGGGTTTGTGGGAAGCTGCTGCTTCTTGTCGGAGCTAGTCTGCTCAGGACAGTGGAAGATACCCGCATGGAGCGAAATTCTCTTTCACCTAGCATCCCCTCTGCCTGAGAGAGAAGCGTGGTTGCACCTCTGGAAAGGACCTTAAGGAAAGGGACACGTCTGTCACCGTGTTCCCCAAAGGCAAGTATGAGGAAGGTGCAGAACGCTGCAACGGGCGAATAGAACGAGCCGTTGGCTTTATGTCAGAAAACGGTGCGAAGCAGGAGAGAAGGCACTGGCAGGTGCAGCGGGACGGTTGCAAGACAAGTGTCACCAGTTCCCTGTCAGAGCCATGGAGGCCAGGCTGCTAAGGAGACACGAGAGGAAGACTAGGGCAGGCACGCGTGCTCCACTCTAAGGGAGGAGTCTGGGCAGAAGGCAGGCCTGTCCTGTGTCTCTGGTCCCAAGGGGACAGCGTCTCCTTGAACACCTGTGCCTAGGGCAGACTTGGGCTTGCCACCAGGCCCCATAGCCGCAACTCGCAGCAACAGCTCCCTGGAGGACCGGGCAGTCCGATGCCGTCTTCCTCCAAGATGTGACAACGTTGGTGGTGGCAGGGCGTGTGCCGGGGAAGGAATGGGGACAGTGTGCAGGGTTCATGTCCACTCCCTCTCCTGTGGGGAAGGCACTGGCCTAGTCCCCGATTCCGCCTGAGCGCCAGTAGAAAAGGCCTAGCCTGCCTATGCCAGGACATGGAAGTGAGCATAGAGTGCCATCCTAAGCCACGCACGCTGCTGTTGCTTTGTGACTGTGCCTGCTTAGTTCGGCTTGGCAGGGTGAACGCAGGGCGCGAACAGGGAGCCCGGGAAAGCAAGGCCCAAGAGGCACTAGCTCTCCCGCAGCTCTTCATCTTTGAAGTGACAGAGCGAACGCCCAAAGCCTTGCTGTGAAGCAGCAGCGAAGGGCAGTTCGTGCCAGCTGAAAACCTCTACAAACGTGTAGCAGTAGTTGCTAAATCAGAGTCGGATCTGTAGGCTGCTGTGGCTGCATGCCTTAGCCTACTATTCCCAGGATAGAGGGAGAGCCCCGCATAGAGCGAAAGCCTCTTTGCCCGGGCATCCCTCCTGGGAAGGCCCAGCTTTCTTTGGGAAATCAAAGTCAGGTCTGAGGGACGCTGCTGCTGCTTGCTTGAGCTGGTCTCCCCTGCACGTTGTAATAAACCCGCATGGAGCGAAATCCTCTATGCGCAGGCATCCTCTCTGGGAAAGCATAGCATTTGTTGGGAAATCAGAATCGGGTTTGTGGGAAGCTGCTGCTTCTTGCCGGAGCTAGTCTGCTCAGGACAGTGGAAGATACCCGCATGGAGCGAAATTCTCTTTCACCTAGCATCCCCTCTGCCTGAGAGAGAAGCGTGGTTGCACCTCTGGAAAGGACCTTAAGGAAAGGGACACGTCTGTCACCGTGTTCCCCAAAGGCAAGTATGAGGAAGGTGCAGAACGCTGCAACGGGCGAATAGAACGAGCCGTTGGCTTTATGTCAGAAAACGGTGCGAAGCAGGAGAGAAGGCACTGGCAGGTGCAGCGGGACGGTTGCAAGACAAGTGTCACCAGTTCCCTGTCAGAGCCATGGAGGCCAGGCTGCCAAGGAGACACGAGAGGAAGACTAGGGCAGGCACGCGTGCTCCACTCTAAGGGAGGAGTCTGGGCAGAAGGCAGGCCTGTCCTGTGTCTCTGGTCCCAAGGGGACAGCGTCTCCTTGAACACCTGTGCCTAGGGCAGACTTGGGCTTGCCACCAGGCCCCATAGCCGCAACTCGCAGCAACAGCTCCCTGGAGGACCGGGCAGTCCGATGCCGTCTTCCTCCAAGATGTGACAACGTTGGTGGTGGCAGGGCGTGTGCCGGGGAAGGAATGGGGACAGTGTGCAGGGTTCATGTCCACTCCCTCTCCAGTGGGGAAGGCACTGGCCTAGTCCCCGATTCCGCCTGAGCGCCAGTAGAAAAGGCCTAGCCTGCCTATGCCAGGACATGGAAGTGAGCATAGAGTGCCATCCTAAGCCACGCACGCTGCTGTTGCTTTGTGACTGTGCCTGCTTAGTTCGGCTTGGCAGGGTGAACGCAGGGCGCGAACAGGGAGCCCGGGAAAGCAAGGCCCAAGAGGCACTAGCTCTCCCGCAGCTCTTCATCTTTGAAGTGACAGAGCGAACGCCCAAAGCCTTGCTGTGAAGCAGCAGCGAAGGGAAGTTCGTGCCAGCTGAAAACCTCTACAAACGTGTAGCAGTAGTTGCTAAATCAGAGTCGGATCTGTAGGCTGCTGTGGCTGCCTGCCTTAGCCTACTCTTCCCAGGACAGAGGGAGAGCCCCGCATAGAGCGAAAGCCTCTTTGCCCGGGCATCCCTTCTGGGAAGGCCCAGCTTTCTTTGGGAAATCAAAGTCAGGTCTGAGGGACGCTGCTGCTGCTTGCTTGAGCTGGTCTCCCCTGCACGTTGTAATAAACCCGCATGGAGCGAAATCCTCATGCGCAGGCATCCTCTCTGGGAAAGCATAGCATTTGTTGGGAAATCAGAATCGGGTTTGTGGGAAGCTGCTGCTTCTTGCCGGAGCTAGTCTGCTCAGGACAGTGGAAGATACCCGCATGGAGCGAAATTCTCTTTCACCTAGCATCCCCTCTGCCTGAGAGAGAAGCGTGGTTGCACCTCTGGAAAGGACCTTAAGGAAAGGGACACGTCTGTCACCGTGTTCCCCAAAGGCAAGTATGAGGAAGGTGCAGAACGCTGCAACGGGCGAATAGAACGAGCCGTTGGCTTTATGTCAGAAAACGGTGCGAAGCAGGAGAGAAGGCAATGGCAGGTGCAGCGGGACGGTTGCAAGACAAGTGTCACCAGTTCCCTGTCAGAGCCATGGAGGCCAGGCTGCTAAGGAGACACGAGAGGAAGACTAGGGCAGGCACGCGTGCTCCACTCTAAGGGAGGAGTCTGGGCAGAAGGCAGGCCTGTCCTGTGTCTCTGGTCCCAAGGGGACAGCGTCTCCTTGAACACCTGTGCCTAGGGCAGACTTGGGCTTGCCACCAGGCCCCATAGCCGCAACTCGCAGCAACAGCTCCCTGGAGGACCGGGCAGTCCGATGCCGTCTTCCTCCAAGATGTGACAACGTTGGTGGTGGCAGGGCGTGTGCCGGGGAAGGAACGGGGACAGTGTGCAGGGTTCATGTCCACTCCCTCTCCTGTGGGGAAGGCACTGGCCTAGTCCCCGATTCCGCCTGAGCGCCAGTAGAAAAGGCCTAGCCTGCCTATGCCAGGACATGGAAGTGAGCATAGAGTGCCATCCTAAGCCACGCACGCTGCTGTTGCTTTGTGACTGTGCCTGCTTAGTTCGGCTTGGCAGGGTGGACGCAGGGCGCGAACAGGGAGCCCGGGAAAGCAAGGCCCAAGAGGCAAGAGCTCTCCCGCAGCTCTTCATCTTTGAAGTGACAGAGCGAACGCCCAAAGCCTTGCTGTGAAGCAGCAGCGAAGGGCAGTTCGTGCCAGCTGAAAACCTCTACAAACGTGTAGCAGTAGTTGCTAAATCAGAGTCGGATCTGTAGGCTGCTGTGGCTGCCTGCCTTAGCCTACTCTTCCCAGGACAGAGGGAGAGCCCCGCATAGAGCGAAAGCCTCTTTGCCCGGGCATCCCTTCTGGGAAGGCCCAGCTTTCTTTGGGAAATCAAAGTCAGGTCTGAGGGACGCTGCTGCTGCTTGCTTGAGCTGGTCTCCCCTGCACGTTGTAATAAACCCGCATGGAGCGAAATCCTCTATGCGCAGGCATCCTCTCTGGGAAAGCGTAGCATTTGTTGGGAAATCAGAATCGGGTTTGTGGGAAGCTGCTGCTTCTTGCCGGAGCTAGTCTGCTCAGGACAGTGGAAGATACCCGCATGGAGCGAAATTCTCTTTCACCTAGCATCCCCTCTGCCTGAGAGAGAAGCGTGGTTGCACCTCTGGAAAGGACCTTAAGGAAAGGGACACGTCTGTCACCGTGTTCCCCAAAGGCAAGTATGAGGAAGGTGCAGAACGCTGCAACGGGCGAATAGAACGAGCCGTTGGCTTTATGTCAGAAAACGGTGCGAAGCAGGAGAGAAGGCACTGGCAGGTGCAGCGGGACGGTTGCAAGACAAGTGTCACCAGTTCCCTGTCAGAGCCATGGAGGCCAGGCTGCCAAGGAGACACGAGAGGAAGACTAGGGCAGGCACGCGTGCTCCACTCTAAGGGAGGAGTCTGGGCAGAAGGCAGGCCTGTCCTGTGTCTCTGGTCCCAAGGGGACAGCGTCTCCTTGAACACCTGTGCCTAGGGCAGACTTGGGCTTGCCACCAGGCCCCATAGCCGCAACTCGCAGCAACAGCTCCCTGGAGGACCGGGCAGTCCGATGCCGTCTTCCTCCAAGATGTGACAACGTTGGTGGTGGCAGGGCGTGTGCCGGGGAAGGAATGGGGACAGTGTGCAGGGTTCATGTCCACTCCCTCTCCTGTGGGGAAGGCACTGGCCTAGTCCCCGATTCCGCCTGAGCGCCAGTAGAAAAGGCCTAGCCTGCCTATGCCAGGACATGGAAGTGAGCATAGAGTGCCATCCTAAGCCACGCACGCTGCTGTTGCTTTGTGACTGTGCCTGCTTAGTTCGGCTTGGCAGGGTGAACGCAGGGCGCGAACAGGGAGCCCGGGAAAGCAAGGCCCAAGAGGCACTAGCTCACCCGCAGCTCTTCATCTTTGAAGTGACAGAGCGAACGCCCAAAGCCTTGCTGTGAAGCAGCAGCGAAGGGCAGTTCGTGCCAGCTGAAAACCTCTACAAACGTGTAGCAGTAGTTGCTAAATCAGAGTCGGATCTGTAGGCTGCTGTGGCTGCATGCCTTAGCCTACTATTCCCAGGATAGAGGGAGAGCCCCGCATAGAGCGAAAGCCTCTTTGCCCGGGCATCCCTCCTGGGAAGGCCCAGCTTTCTTTGGGAAATCAAAGTCAGGTCTGAGGGACGCTGCTGCTGCTTGCTTGAGCTGGTCTCCCCTGCACGTTGTAATAAACCCGCATGGAGCGAAATCCTCTATGCGCAGGCATCCTCTCTGGGAAAGCATAGCATTTGTTGGGAAATCAGAATCGGGTTTGTGGGAAGCTGCTGCTTCTTGCCGGAGCTAGTCTGCTCAGGACAGTGGAAGATACCCGCATGGAGCGAAATTCTCTTTCACCTAGCATCCCCTCTGCCTGAGAGAGAAGCGTGGTTGCACCTCTGGAAAGGACCTTAAGGAAAGGGACACGTCTGTCACCGTGTTCCCCAAAGGCAAGTATGAGGAAGGTGCAGAACGCTGCAACGGGCGAATAGAACGAGCCGTTGGCTTTATGTCAGAAAACGGTGCGAAGCAGGAGAGAAGGCACTGGCAGGTGCAGCGGGACGGTTGCAAGACAAGTGTCACCAGTTCCCTGTCAGAGCCATGGAGGCCAGGCTGCTAAGGAGACACGAGAGGAAGACTAGGGCAGGCACGCGTGCTCCACTCTAAGGGAGGAGTCTGGGCAGAAGGCAGGCCTGTCCTGTGTCTCTGGTCCCAAGGGGACAGCGTCTCCTTGAACACCTGTGCCTAGGGCAGACTTGGGCTTGCCACCAGGCCCCATAGCCGCAACTCGCAGCAACAGCTCCCTGGAGGACCGGGCAGTCCGATGCCGTCTTCCTCCAAGATGTGACAACGTTGGTGGTGGCAGGGCGTGTGCCGGGGAAGGAATGGGGACAGTGTGCAGGGTTCATGACCACTCCCTCTCCTGTGGGGAAGGCACTGGCCTAGTCCCCGATTCCGCCTGAGCGCCAGTAGAAAAGGCCTAGCCTGCCTATGCCAGGACATGGAAGTGAGCATAGAGTGCCATCCTAAGCCACGCACGCTGCTGTTGCTTTGTGACTGTGCCTGCTTAGTTCGGCTTGGCAGGGTGAACGCAGGGCGCGAACAGGGAGCCCGGGAAAGCAAGGCCCAAGAGGCACTAGCTCTCCCGCAGCTCTTCATCTTTGAAGTGACAGAGCGAACGCCCAAAGCCTTGCTGTGAAGCAGCAGCGAAGGGCAGTTCGTGCCAGCTGAAAACCTCTACAAACCTGTAGCAGTAGTTGCTAAATCAGAGTCGGCTCTGTAGGCTGCTGTGGCTGCCTGCCTTAGCCTACTCTTCCCAGGACAGAGGGAGAGCCCCGCATAGAGCGAAAGCCTCTTTGCCCGGGCATCCCTTCTGGGAAGGCCCAGCTTTCTTTGGGAAATCAAAGTCAGGTCTGAGGGACGCTGCTGCTGCTTGCTTGAGCTGGTCTCCCCTGCACGTTGTAATAAACCCGCATGGAGCGAAATCCTCTATGCGCAGGCATCCTCTCTGGGAAAGCGTAGCATTTGTTGGGAAATCAGAATCGGGTTTGTGGGAAGCTGCTGCTTCTTGCCGGAGCTAGTCTGCTCAGGACAGTGGAAGATACCCGCATGGAGCGAAATTCTCTTTCACCTAGCATCCCCTCTGCCTGAGAGAGAAGCGTGGTTGCACCTCTGGAAAGGACCTTAAGGAAAGGGACACGTCTGTCACCGTGTTCCCCAAAGGCAAGTATGAGGAAGGTGCAGAACGCTGCAACGGGCGAATAGAACGAGCCGTTGGCTTTATGTCAGAAAACGGTGCGAAGCAGGAGAGAAGGCACTGGCAGGTGCAGCGGGACGGTTGCAAGACAAGTGTCACCAGTTCCCTGTCAGAGCCATGGAGGCCAGGCTGCTAAGGAGACACGAGAGGAAGACTAGGGCAGGCACGCGTGCTCCACTCTAAGGGAGGAGTCTGGGCAGAAGGCAGGCCTGTCCTGTGTCTCTGGTCCCAAGGGGACAGCGTCTCCTTGAACACCTGTGCCTAGGGCAGACTTGGGCTTGCCACCAGGCCCCATAGCCGCAACTCGCAGCAACAGCTCCCTGGAGGACCGGGCAGTCCGATGCCGTCTTCCTCCAAGATGTGACAACGTTGGTGGTGGCAGGGCGTGTGCCGGGGAAGGAATGGGGACAGTGTGCAGCGTTCATGTCCACTCCCTCTCCTGTGGGGAAGGCACTGGCCTAGTCCCCGATTCCGCCTGAGCGCCAGTAGAAAAGGCCTAGGCTGCCTATGCCAGGACATGGAAGTGAGCATAGAGTGCCATCCTAAGCCACGCACGCTGCTGTTGCTTTGTGACTGTGCCTGCTTAGTTCGGCTTGGCAGGGTGAACGCAGGGCGCGAACAGGGAGCCCGGGAAAGCAAGGCCCAAGAGGCACTAGCTCTCCCGCAGCTCTTCATCTTTGAAGTGACAGAGCGAACGCCCAAAGCCTTGCTGTGAAGCAGCAGCGAAGGGCAGTTCGTGCCAGCTGAAAACCTCTACAAACGTGTAGCAGTAGTTGCTAAATCAGAGTCGGATCTGTAGGCTGCTGTGGCTGCATGCCTTAGCCTACTATTCCCAGGATAGAGGGAGAGCCCCGCATAGAGCGAAAGCCTCTTTGCCCGGGCATCCCTCCTGGGAAGGCCCAGCTTTCTTTGGGAAATCAAAGTCAGGTCTGAGGGACGCTGCTGCTGCTTGCTTGAGCTGGTCTCCCCTGCACGTTGTAATAAACCCGCATGGAGCGAAATCCTCTATGCGCAGGCATCCTCTCTGGGAAAGCATAGCATTTGTTGGGAAATCAGAATCGGGTTTGTGGGAAGCTGCTGCTTCTTGCCGGAGCTAGTCTGCTCAGGACAGTGGAAGATACCCGCATGGAGCGAAATTCTCTTTCACCTAGCATCCCCTCTGCCTGAGAGAGAAGCGTGGTTGCACCTCTGGAAAGGACCTTAAGGAAAGGGACACGTCTGTCACCGTGTTCCCCAAAGGCAAGTATGAGGAAGGTGCAGAACGCTGCAACGGGCGAATAGAACGAGCCGTTGGCTTTATGTCAGAAAACGGTGCGAAGCAGGAGAGAAGGCACTGGCAGGTGCAGCGGGACGGTTGCAAGACAAGTGTCACCAGTTCCCTGTCAGAGCCATGGAGGCCAGGCTGCTAAGGAGACACGAGAGGAAGACTAGGGCAGGCACGCGTGCTCCACTCTAAGGGAGGAGTCTGGGCAGAAGGCAGGCCTGTCCTGTGTCTCTGGTCCCAAGGGGACAGCGTCTCCTTGAACACCTGTGCCTAGGGCAGACTTGGGCTTGCCACCAGGCCCCATAGCCGCAACTCGCAGCAACAGCTCCCTGGAGGACCGGGCAGTCCGATGCCGTCTTCCTCCAAGATGTGACAACGTTGGTGGTGGCAGGGCGTGTGCCGGGGAAGGAATGGGGACAGTGTGCAGGGTTCATGTCCACTCCCTCTCCAGTGGGGAAGGCACTGGCCTAGTCCCCGATTCCGCCTGAGCGCCAGTAGAAAAGGCCTAGCCTGCCTATGCCAGGACATGGAAGTGAGCATAGAGTGCCATCCTAAGCCACGCACGCTGCTGTTGCTTTGTGACTGTGCCTGCTTAGTTCGGCTTGGCAGGGTGAACGCAGGGCGCGAACAGGGAGCCCGGGAAAGCAAGGCCCAAGAGGCACTAGCTCTCCCGCAGCTCTTCATCTTTGAAGTGACAGAGCGAACGCCCAAAGCCTTGCTGTGAAGCAGCAGCGAAGGGCAGTTCGTGCCAGCTGAAAACCTCTACAAACCTGTAGCAGTAGTTGCTAAATCAGAGTCGGATCTGTAGGCTGCTGTGGCTGCCTGCCTTAGCCTACTCTTCCTAGGACATAGGGAGAGCCCCGCATAGAGTGAAAGCCTCTTTGCCCGGGCATCCCTTCTGGGAAGGCCCAGCTTTCTTTGGGAAATCAAAGTCAGGTCTGAGGGACGCTGCTGCTGCTTGCTTGAGCTGGTCTCCCCTGCACGTTGTAATAAACCCGCATGGAGCGAAATCCTCTATGCGCAGGCATCCTCTCTGGGAAAGCGTAGCATTTGTTGGGAAATCAGAATCGGGTTTGTGGGAAGCTGCTGCTTCTTGCCGGAGCTAGTCTGCTCAGGACAGTGGAAGATACCCGCATGGAGCGAAATTCTCTTTCACCTAGCATCCCCTCTGCCTGAGAGAGAAGCGTGGTTGCACCTCTGGAAAGGACCTTAAGGAAAGGGACACGTCTGTCACCGTGTTCCCCAAAGGCAAGTATGAGGAAGGTGCAGAACGCTGCAACGGGCGAATAGAACGAGCCGTTGGCTTTATGTCAGAAAACGGTGCGAAGCAGGAGAGAAGGCACTGGCAGGTGCAGCGGGACGGTTGCAAGACAAGTGTCACCAGTTCCCTGTCAGAGCCATGGAGGCCAGGCTGCTAAGGAGACACGAGAGGAAGACTAGGGCAGGCACGCGTGCTCCACTCTAAGGGAGGAGTCTGGGCAGAAGGCAGGCCTGTCCTGTGTCTCTGGTCCCAAGGGGACAGCGTCTCCTTGAACACCTGTGCCTAGGGCAGACTTGGGCTTGCCACCAGGCCCCATAGCCGCAACTCGCAGCAACAGCTCCCTGGAGGACCGGGCAGTCCGATGCCGTCTTCCTCCAAGATGTGACAACGTTGGTGGTGGCAGGGCGTGTGCCGGGGAAGGAATGGGGACAGTGTGCAGGGTTCATGTCCACTCCCTCTCCTGTGGGGAAGGCACTGGCCTAGTCCCCGATTCCGCCTGAGCGCCAGTAGAAAAGGCCTAGGCTGCCTATGCCAGGACATGGAAGTGAGCATAGAGTGCCATCCTAAGCCACGCACGCTGCTGTTGCTTTGTGACTGTGCCTGCTTAGTTCGGCTTGGCAGGGTGAACGCAGGGCGCGAACAGGGAGCCCGGGAAAGCAAGGCCCAAGAGGCACTAGCTCTCCCGCAGCTCTTCATCTTTGAAGTGACAGAGCGAACGCCCAAAGCCTTGCTGTGAAGCAGCAGCGAAGGGCAGTTCGTGCCAGCTGAAAACCTCTACAAACGTGTAGCAGTAGTTGCTAAATCAGAGTCGGATCTGTAGGCTGCTGTGGCTGCATGCCTTAGCCTACTATTCCCAGGATAGAGGGAGAGCCCCGCATAGAGCGAAAGCCTCTTTGCCCGGGCATCCCTCCTGGGAAGGCCCAGCTTTCTTTGGGAAATCAAAGTCAGGTCTGAGGGACGCTGCTGCTGCTTGCTTGAGCTGGTCTCCCCTGCACGTTGTAATAAACCCGCATGGAGCGAAATCCTCTATGCGCAGGCATCCTCTCTGGGAAAGCATAGCATTTGTTGGGAAATCAGAATCGGGTTTGTGGGAAGCTGCTGCTTCTTGCCGGAGCTAGTCTGCTCAGGACAGTGGAAGATACCCGCATGGAGCGAAATTCTCTTTCACCTTGCATCCCCTCTGCCTGAGAGAGAAGCGTGGTTGCACCTCTGGAAAGGACCTTAAGGAAAGGGACACGTCTGTCACCGTGTTCCCCAAAGGCAAGTATGAGGAAGGTGCAGAACGCTGCAACGGGCGAATAGAACGAGCCGTTGGCTTTATGTCAGAAAACGGTGCGAAGCAGGAGAGAAGGCACTGGCAGGTGCAGCGGGACGGTTGCAAGACAAGTGTCACCAGTTCCCTGTCAGAGCCATGGAGGCCAGGCTGCTAAGGAGACACGAGAGGAAGACTAGGGCAGGCACGCGTGCTCCACTCTAAGGGAGGAGTCTGGGCAGAAGGCAGGCCTGTCCTGTGTCTCTGGTCCCAAGGGGACAGCGTCTCCTTGAACACCTGTGCCTAGGGCAGACTTGGGCTTGCCACCAGGCCCCATAGCCGCAACTCGCAGCAACAGCTCCCTGGAGGACCGGGCAGTCCGATGCCGTCTTCCTCCAAGATGTGACAACGTTGGTGGTGGCAGGGCGTGTGCCGGGGAAGGAATGGGGACAGTGTGCAGGGTTCATGTCCACTCCCTCTCCAGTGGGGAAGGCACTGGCCTAGTCCCCGATTCCGCCTGAGCGCCAGTAGAAAAGGCCTAGCCTGCCTATGCCAGGACATGGAAGTGAGCATAGAGTGCCATCCTAAGCCACGCACGCTGCTGTTGCTTTGTGACTGTGCCTGCTTAGTTCGGCTTGGCAGGGTGAACGCAGGGCGCGAACAGGGAGCCCGGGAAAGCAAGGCCCAAGAGGCACTAGCTCTCCCGCAGCTCTTCATCTTTGAAGTGACAGAGCGAACGCCCAAAGCCTTGCTGTGAAGCAGCAGCGAAGGGCAGTTCGTGCCAGCTGAAAACCTCTACAAACCTGTAGCAGTAGTTGCTAAATCAGAGTCGGATCTGTAGGCTGCTGTGGCTGCCTGCCTTAGCCTACTCTTCCCAGGACAGAGGGAGAGCCCCGCATAGAGCGAAAGCCTCTTTGCCCGGGCATCCCTTCTGGGAAGGCCCAGCTTTCTTTGGGAAATCAAAGTCAGGTCTGAGGGACGCTGCTGCTGCTTGCTTGAGCTGGTCTCCCCTGCACGTTGTAATAAACCCGCATGGAGCGAAATCCTCTATGCGCAGGCATCCTCTCTGGGAAAGCGTAGCATTTGTTGGGAAATCAGAATCGGGTTTGTGGGAAGCTGCTGCTTCTTGCCGGAGCTAGTCTGCTCAGGACAGTGGAAGATACCCGCATGGAGCGAAATTCTCTTTCACCTAGCATCCCCTCTGCCTGAGAGAGAAGCGTGGTTGCACCTCTGGAAAGGACCTTAAGGAAAGGGACACGTCTGTCACCGTGTTCCCCAAAGGCAAGTATGAGGAAGGTGCAGAACGCTGCAACGGGCGAATAGAACGAGCCATTGGCTTTATGTCAGAAAACGGTGCGAAGCAGGAGAGAAGGCACTGGCAGGTGCAGCGGGAAGGTTGCAAGACAAGTGTCACCAGTTCCCTGTCAGAGCCATGGAGGCCAGGCTGCTAAGGAGACACGAGAGGAAGACTAGGGCAGGCACGCGTGCTCCACTCTAAGGGAGGAGTCTGGGCAGAAGGCAGGCCTGTCCTGTGTCTCTGGTCCCAAGGGGACAGCGTCTCCTTGAACACCTGTGCCTAGGGCAGACTTGGGCTTGCCACCAGGCCCCATAGCCGCAACTCGCAGCAACAGCTCCCTGGAGGACCGGGCAGTCCGATGCCGTCTTCCTCCAAGATGTGACAACGTTGGTGGTGGCAGGGCGTGTGCCGGGGAAGGAATGGGGACAGTGTGCAGGGTTCATGTCCACTCCCTCTCCTGTGGGGAAGGCACTGGCCTAGTCCCCGATTCCGCCTGAGCGCCAGTAGAAAAGGCCTAGCCTGCCTATGCCAGGACATGGAAGTGAGCATAGAGTGCCATCCTAAGCCACGCACGCTGCTGTTGCTTTGTGACTGTGCCTGCTTAGTTCGGCTTGGCAGGGTGAACACAGGGCGCGAACAGGGAGCCCGGGAAAGCAAGGCCCAAGAGGCACTAGCTCTCCCGCAGCTCTTCATCTTTGAAGTGACAGAGCGAACGCCCAAAGCCTTGCTGTGAAGCAGCAGCGAAGGGCAGTTCGTGCCAGCTGAAAACCTCTACAAACGTGTAGCAGTAGTTGCTAAATCAGAGTCGGATCTGTAGGCTGCTGTGGCTGCCTGCCTTAGCCTACTATTCCCAGGATAGAGGGAGAGCCCCGCATAGAGCGAAAGCCTCTTTGCCCGGGCATCCCTGCTGGGAAGGCCCAGCTTTCTTTGGGAAATCAAAGTCAGGTCTGAGGGACGCTCTGCTGCTTGCTTGAGCTGGTCTTCCCTGCACGTTGTAATAAACCCGCATGGAGCGAAATCCTTTATGCGCAGGCATCCTCTCTGGGAAAGCATAGCATTTGTTGGGAAATCAGAATCGGGTTTGTGGGAAGCTGCTGCTTCTTGCCGGAGCTAGTCTGCTCAGGACAGTGGAAGATACCCGCATGGAGCGAAATTCTCTTTCACCTAGCATCCCCTCTGCCTGAGAGAGAAGCGTGGTTGCACCTCTGGAAAGGACCTTAAGGAAAGGGACACGTCTGTCACCATGTTCCCCAAAGGCAAGTATGAGGAAGGTGCAGAACGCTGCAACGGGCGAATAGAACGAGCCGTTGGCTTTATGTCAGAAAACGGTGCGAAGCAGGAGAGAAGGCACTGGCAGGTGCAGCGGGACGGTTGCAAGACAAGTGTCACCAGTTCCCTGTCAGAGCCATGGAGGCCAGGCTGCTAAGGAGACACGAGAGGAAGACTAGGGCAGGCACGCGTGCTCCACTCTAAGGGAGGAGTCTGGGCAGAAGGCCGGCCTGTCCTGTGTCTCTGGTCCCAAGGGGACAGCGTCTCCTTGAACACCTGTGCCTAGGGCAGACTTGGGCTTGCCACCAGGCCCCATAGCCGCAACTCGCAGCAACAGCTCCCTGGAGGACCGGGCAGTCCGATGCCGTCTTCCTCCAAGATGTGACAACGTTGGTGGTGGCAGGGCGTGTGCCGGGGAAGGAATGGGGACAGTGTGCAGGGTTCATGTCCACTCCCTCTCCAGTGGGGAAGGCACTGGCCTAGTCCCCGATTCCGCCTGAGCGCCAGTAGAAAAGGCCTAGCCTGCCTATGCCAGGACATGGAAGTGAGCATAGAGTGCCATCCTAAGCCACGCACGCTGCTGTTGCTTTGTGACTGTGCCTGCTTAGTTCGGCTTGGCAGGGTGAACGCAGGGCGCGAACAGGGAGCCCGGGAAAGCAAGGCCCAAGAGGCACTAGCTCTCCCGCAGCTCTTCATCTTTGAAGTGACAGAGCGAACACCCAAAGCCTTGCTGTGAAGCAGCAGCGAAGGGCAGTTCGTGCCAGCTGAAAACCTCTACAAACCTGTAGCAGTAGTTGCTAAATCAGAGTCGGCTCTGTAGTCTGCTGTGGCTGCCTGCCTTAGCCTACTCTTCCCAGGACAGAGGGAGAGTCCCGCATAGAGCGAAAGCCTCTTTGCCCGGGCATCCCTTCTGGGAAGGCCCAGCTTTCTTTGGGAAATCAAAGTCAGGTCTGAGGGACGCTGCTGCTGCTTGCTTGAGCTGGTCTCCCCTGCACGTTGTAATAAACCCGCATGGAGCGAAATCCTCTATGCGCAGGCATCCTCTCTGGGAAAGCGTAGCATTTGTTGGGAAATCAGAATCGGGTTTGTGGGAAGCTGCTGCTTCTTGCCGGAGCTAGTCTGCTCAGGACAGTGGAAGATACCCGCATGGAGCGAAATTCTCTTTCACCTAGCATCCCCTCTGCCTGAGAGAGAAGCGTGGTTGCACCTCTGGAAAGGACCTTAAGGAAAGGGACACGTCTGTCACCGTGTTCCCCAAAGGCAAGTATGAGGAAGGTGCAGAACGCTGCAACGGGCGAATAGAACGAGCCGTTGGCTTTATGTCAGAAAACGGTGCGAAGCAGGAGAGAAGGCACTGGCAGGTGCAGCGGGACGGTTGCAAGACAAGTGTCACCAGTTCCCTGTCAGAGCCATGGAGGCCAGGCTGCTAAGGAGACACGAGAGGAAGACTAGGGCAGGCACGCGTGCTCCACTCTAAGGGAGGAGTCTGGGCAGAAGGCAGGCCTGTCCTGTGTCTCTGGTCCCAAGGGGACAGCGTCTCCTTGAACACCTGTGCCTAGGGCAGACTTGGGCTTGCCACCAGGCCCCATAGCCGCAACTCACAGCAACAGCTCCCTGGAGGACCGGGCAGTCCGATGCCGTCTTCCTCCAAGATGTGACAACGTTGGTGGTGGCAGGGCGTGTGCCGGGGAAGGAATGGGGACAGTGTGCAGGGTTCATGTCCACTCCCTCTCCAGTGGGGAAGGCACTGGCCTAGTCCCCGATTCCGCCTGAGCGCCAGTAGAAAAGGCCTAGCCTGCCTATGCCAGGACATGGAAGTGAGCATAGAGTGCCATCCTAAGCCACGCACGCTGCTGTTGCTTTGTGACTGTGCCTGCTTAGTTCGGCTTGGCAGGGTGAACGCAGGGCGCGAACAGGGAGCCCGGGAAAGCAAGGCCCAAGAGGCACTAGCTCTCCCGCAGCTCTTCATCTTTGAAGTGACAGAGCGAACGCCCAAAGCCTTGCTGTGAAGCAGCAGCGAAGGGCAGTTCGTGCCAGCTGAAAACCTCTACAAACCTGTAGCAGTAGTTGCTAAATCAGAGTCGGATCTGTAGGCTGCTGTGGCTGCCTGCCTTAGCCTACTCTTCCCAGGACAGAGGGAGAGCCCCGCATAGAGCGAAAGCCTCTTTGCCCGGGCATCCCTTCTGGGAAGGCCCAGCTTTCTTTGGGAAATCAAAGTCAGGTCTGAGGGACGCTGCTGCTGCTTGCTTGAGCTGGTCTCCCCTGCACGTTGTAATAAACCCGCATGGAGCGAAATCCTCTATGCGCAGGCATCCTCTCTGGGAAAGCATAGCATTTGTTGGGAAATCAGAATCGGGTTTGTGGGAAGCTGCTGCTTCTTGCCGGAGCTAGTCTGCTCAGGACAGTGGAAGATACCCGCATGGAGCGAAATTCTCTTTCACCTAGCATCCCCTCTGCCTGAGAGAGAAGCGTGGTTGCACCTCTGGAAAGGACCTTAAGGAAAGGGACACGTCTGTCACCGTGTTCCCCAAAGGCAAGTATGAGGAAGGTGCAGAACGCTGCAACGGGCGAATAGAACGAGCCGTTGGCTTTATGTCAGAAAACGGTGCGAAGCAGGAGAGAAGGCACTGGCAGGTGCAGCGGGACGGTTGCAAGACAAGTGTCACCAGTTCCCTGTCAGAGCCATGGAGGCCAGGCTGCTAAGGAGACACGAGAGGAAGACTAGGGCAGGCACGCGTGCTCCACTCTAAGGGAGGAGTCTGGGCAGAAGGCAGGCCTGTCCTGTGTCTCTGGTCCCAAGGGGACAGCGTCTCCTTGAACACCTGTGCCTAGGGCAGACTTGGGCTTGCCACCAGGCCCCATAGCCGCAACTCGCAGCAACAGCTCCCTGGAGGACCGGGCAGTCCGATGCCGTCTTCCTCCAAGATGTGACAACGTTGGTGGTGGCAGGGCGTGTGCCGGGGAAGGAATGGGGACAGTGTGCAGGGTTCATGTCCACTCCCTCTCCTGTGGGGAAGGCACTGGCCTAGTCCCCGATTCCGCCTGAGCGCCAGTAGAAAAGGCCTAGCCTGCCTATGCCAGGACATGGAAGTGAGCATAGAGTGCCATCCTAAGCCACGCACGCTGCTGTTGCTTTGTGACTGTGCCTGCTTAGTTCGGCTTGGCAGGGTGAACGCAGGGCACGAACAGGGAGCCCGGGAAAGCAAGGCCCAAGAGGCACTAGCTCTCCCGCAGCTCTTCATCTTTGAAGTGACAGAGCGAACGCCCAAAGCCTTGCTGTGAAGCAGCAGCGAAGGGCAGTTCGTGCCAGCTGAAAACCTCTACAAACGTGTAGCAGTAGTTGCTAAATCAGAGTCGGATCTGTAGGCTGCTGTGGCTGCATGCCTTAGCCTACTATTCCCAGGATAGAGGGAGAGCCCCGCATAGAGCGAAAGCCTCTTTGCCCGGGCATCCCTCCTGGGAAGGCCCAGCTTTCTTTGGGAAATCAAAGTCAGGTCTGAGGGACGCTGCTGCTGCTTGCTTGAGCTGGTCTCCCCTGCACGTTGTAATAAACCCGCATGGAGCGAAATCCTCTATGCGCAGGCATCCTCTCTGGGAAAGCATAGCATTTGTTGGGAAATCAGAATCGGGTTTGTGGGAAGCTGCTGCTTCTTGCCGGAGCTAGTCTGCTCAGGACAGTGGAAGATACCCGCATGGAGCGAAATTCTCTTTCACCTAGCATCCCCTCTGCCTGAGAGAGAAGCGTGGTTGCACCTCTGGAAAGGACCTTAAGGAAAGGGACACGTCTGTCACCGTGTTCCCCAAAGGCAAGTATGAGGAAGGTGCAGAACGCTGCAACGGGCGAATAGAACGAGCCGTTGGCTTTATGTCAGAAAACGGTGCGAAGCAGGAGAGAAGGCACTGGCAGGTGCAGCGGGACGGTTGCAAGACAAGTGTCACCAGTTCCCTGTCAGAGCCATGGAGGCCAGGCTGCTAAGGAGACACGAGAGGAAGACTAGGGCAGGCACGCGTGCTCCACTCTAAGGGAGGAGTCTGGGCAGAAGGCAGGCCTGTCCTGTGTCTCTGGTCCCAAGGGGACAGCGTCTCCTTGAACACCTGTGCCTAGGGCAGACTTGGGCTTGCCACCAGGCCCCATAGCCGCAACTCGCAGCAACAGCTCCCTGGAGGACCGGGCAGTCCGATGCCGTCTTCCTCCAAGATGTGACAACGTTGGTGGTGGCAGGGCGTGTGCCGGGGAAGGAATGGGGACAGTGTGCAGGGTTCATGTCCACTCCCTCTCCTGTGGGGAAGGCACTGGCCTAGTCCCCGATTCCGCCTGAGCGCCAGTAGAAAAGGCCTAGCCTGCCTATGCCAGGACATGGAAGTGAGCATAGAGTGCCATCCTAAGCCACGCACGCTGCTGTTGCTTTGTGACTGTGCCTGCTTAGTTCGGCTTGGCAGGGTGAACGCAGGGCGCGAACAGGGAGCCCGGGAAAGCAAGGCCCAAGAGGCACTAGCTCTCCCGCAGCTCTTCATCTTTGAAGTGACAGAGCGAACGCCCAAAGCCTTGCTGTGAAGCAGCAGCGAAGGGCAGTTCGTGCCAGCTGAAAACCTCTACAAACCTGTAGCAGTAGTTGCTAAATCAGAGTCGGCTCTGTAGGCTGCTGTGGCTGCCTGCCTTAGCCTACTCTTCCCAGGACAGAGGGAGAGCCCCGCATAGAGCGAAAGCCTCTTTGCCCGGGCATCCCTTCTGGGAAGGCCCAGCTTTCTTTGGGAAATCAAAGTCAGGTCTGAGGGACGCTGCTGCTGCTTGCTTGAGCTGGTCTCCCCTGCACGTTGTAATAAACCCGCATGGAGCGAAATCCTCTATGCGCAGGCATCCTCTCTGGGAAAGCGTAGCATTTGTTGGGAAATCAGAATCGGGTTTGTGGGAAGCTGCTGCTTCTTGCCGGAGCTAGTCTGCTCAGGACAGTGGAAGATACCCGCATGGAGCGAAATTCTCTTTCACCTAGCATCCCCTCTGCCTGAGAGAGAAGCGTGGTTGCACCTCTGGAAAGGACCTTAAGGAAAGGGACACGTCTGTCACCGTGTTCCCCAAAGGCAAGTATGAGGAAGGTGCAGAACGCTGCAACGGGCGAATAGAACGAGCCATTGGCTTTATGTCAGAAAACGGTGCGAAGCAGGAGAGAAGGCACTGGCAGGTGCAGCGGGACGGTTGCAAGACAAGTGTCACCAGTTCCCTGTCAGAGCCATGGAGGCCAGGCTGCTAAGGAGACACGAGAGGAAGACTAGGGCAGGCACGCGTGCTCCACTCTAAGGGAGGAGTCTGGGCAGAAGGCAGGCCTGTCCTGTGTCTCTGGTCCCAAGGGGACAGCGTCTCCTTGAACACCTGTGCCTAGGGCAGACTTGGGCTTGCCACCAGGCCCCATAGCCGCAACTCGCAGCAACAGCTCCCTGGAGGACCGGGCAGTCCGATGCCGTCTTCCTCCAAGATGTGACAACGTTGGTGGTGGCAGGGCGTGTGCCGGGGAAGGAATGGGGACAGTGTGCAGGGTTCATGTCCACTCCCTCTCCTGTGGGGAAGGCACTGGCCTAGTCCCCGATTCCGCCTGAGCGCCAGTAGAAAAGGCCTAGCCTGCCTATGCCAGGACATGGAAGTGAGCATAGAGTGCCATCCTAAGCCACGCACGCTGCTGTTGCTTTGTGACTGTGCCTGCTTAGTTCGGCTTGGCAGGGTGAACACAGGGCGCGAACAGGGAGCCTGGGAAAGCAAGGCCCAAGAGGCACTAGCTCTCCCGCAGCTCTTCATCTTTGAAGTGACAGAGCGAACGCCCAAAGCCTTGCTGTGAAGCAGCAGCGAGGGGCAGTTCGTGCCAGCTGAAAACCTCTACAAACGTGTAGCAGTAGTTGCTAAATCAGAGTCGGATCTGTAGGCTGCTGTGGCTGCCTGCCTTAGCCTACTATTCCCAGGATAGAGGGAGAGCCCCGCATAGAGCGAAAGCCTCTTTGCCCGGGCATCCCTCCTGGGAAGGCCCAGCTTTCTTTGGGAAATCAAAGTCAGGTCTGAGGGACGCTCTGCTGCTTGCTTGAGCTGGTCTACCCTGCACGTTGTAATAAACCCGCATGGAGCGAAATCCTTTATGCGCAGGCATCCTCTCTGGGAAAGCATAGCATTTGTTGGGAAATCAGAATCGGGTTTGTGGGAAGCTGCTGCTTCTTGCCGGAGCTAGTCTGCTCAGGACAGTGGAAGATACCCGCATGGAGCGAAATTCTCTTTCACCTAGCATCCCCTCTGCCTGAGAGAGAAGCGTGGTTGCACCTCTGGAAAGGACCTTAAGGAAAGGGACACGTCTGTCACCGTGTTCCCCAAAGGCAAGTATGAGGAAGGTGCAGAACGCTGCAACGGGCGAATAGAACGAGCCGTTGGCTTTATGTCAGAAAACGGTGCGAAGCAGGAGAGAAGGCACTGGCAGGTGCAGCGGGACGGTTGCAAGACAAGTGTCACCAGTTCCCTGTCAGAGCCATGGAGGCCAGGCTGCTAAGGAGACACGAGAGGAAGACTAGGGCAGGCACGCGTGCTCCACTCTAAGGGAGGAGTCTGGGCAGAAGGCAGGCCTGTCCTGTGTCTCTGGTCCCAAGGGGACAGCGTCTCCTTGAACACCT